>NC_048587.1:40990973-41326973 GCF_013265735.2 Oncorhynchus mykiss
GTTATTGCACTAGAATTTAATGCGCCAGGTTTGGGTGCATGTCATATTTATTTTTATTATGAACATGCATTAATAAAGTTAGTGTAAATAAAGTTAGAGAGATATGGGCTACTCATGTCTGCGTTTTACTAGTGGTGGGGAACCGGACTCCCCCCAAACGCCTCGCCTCCCCCGGGAAAAAGAGGGAGGGAAGGCGAGATGGAGAGTGGGAGGTGTAGGGTCTTTTTGGCCCCCAGCCTCTTGGTTAGCACAGAGACCCACAGAGAGGGAGAGAGAGGGATAGGAGAGAGAGCGATAGAGGGAGAGACATAAAGCCCTTCAATTGAATTGACAGAGAGGGAGAGAGAGAGGGAGGTGTAGTCTGAAGGATTACATCACGGCGCGCGTGGATATATCGTCGGAGCCAGATGCGGCTCAGTTTGGCGTCCGGCACCGACCAGTGCATCGCCTAGCCCCAGACAACATGCGGACACCCAGAAACCAACAGGACCCAACGCTGAGACTAGTGAAAAAGCAGAGAAACCAGGACCTGACGCATTTTATGCACGGGAAAGCCCAGGGGAAATGCAGCCAAGTCGGTTCATGCTTCTGACACTAATGGGTATGGTTCAACCTTTTCGTTGAAAGTGCTTTGAAAGTGCGTTTTGCCGTCTTGTTAAAGTGAAGGACTTCATTCTAACCAGTTAGACGCGTGTCATGGACTCAAGTTACGCAGCGAAACTCTCCACTGGCTCAGCGCGTCAACTTTCCTCTCTGACTGCAGTTGCCGGTTGCTATGGTGAATAGGCTCCAGCCAGCTGAAACTTTCTGAGAGCAAGTTTTTCGTGGAGTTAAACAGATCACCGGGTGGAGCGCGTGCGTGACGACGTGCGCTGGACTACGGGGCGCATCGTGACTTATCCACACGCAACCTCTCCCCCTCGGGGGAAAACGGATAATAATTTCAAACCTCTAAGGATTAGACTTTTTATATTCTATATATAACTTGGAACTATTGTTACTTGAGATATGGATAACTCGTACTATTTTCTGGCCATGTCCATGCTGGTTCTGTCCCTCGGGTTAAGGATTGAGGAGGGCATGTGCCAACACTACTACCTCCTCCGTCCCATCCCCAGCGACACTCTCCCCATAGTGGAGCTCAAAGAGGACCCAGACCCTGTCCTGGATCCAAAAGAACGGGACCTGAACGAGACCGAACTCAGATCCACCCTGGGTAGTCACTTCGACCCACACTTCATGTCCATTACCCCGCCAGAGGACAAGTACTCGGGCAACGAGGACCTGAGCGACTCGGAGATACGTCAGAAGCCGTCCGGCGCGATGCCCAAGGAGATCAAAGCCATGGAGTTTGAGATCCAGCACGGCAAGAAGCACAAGCCCAGTAAAAAACTTAGAAGAAGGCTGCAACTGTGGCTGTGGTCTTACGCCTTCTGTCCAGTTGTTTATACATGGAACGACCTCGGGAACAGATTCTGGCCGCGCTACGTGAAGGTGGGGAGCTGCTACAATAAGCGTTCTTGTTCCGTCCCTGAAGGGATGGTTTGCAAACCTGCCAAATCGGCCCATTTTACGATCTTACGATGGAGGTGCCTGCAGAGAAAAGGAGGTCTGAAATGCGCTTGGATACCAGTTCAGTACCCCATTATATCTGAGTGCAAATGCTCATGCACGAACTGAAATAAACTGAAATGATATTTTTGTATTGTTATTATTTCTAAAAAGATTCATAAAAAAAATCATAGTTACATGATTATTTTTATATGCACTGTCAAGTGCAAGAATGTATATTTTATGTATATGTGGTCTTATTTTATGATGACAAACTTTGTAAAAAGTTCACTATTATTATTATTATATAACCAGCATCTACTGTATTTGTTGAACATATCTTGGATGTGATGTATCTTTATATTTATACTGAAGAAGAGCACTTCGCATTGTGAAGCATTAAAATACTGTTATTGAAGGACTACAGATATGTTCCATTCTTTGGGAAGAAAATAAGTGGTTTATGGATCTCTGTGTCAAAATTAGCCAAAATGTCAATTCAGCTTGTGATACTAAATAAAGGGACAATTGTGGGTAAACCATGTAAAATAACAGTAACTACCAGGCTATTTATTCTCTGTTCATGTAGTCATTGCCAGTTAAAATAAAACCACTCAAATGAGTCTTTGGAAGGAGTTTTGTTTTGTTAGAAAAATGTGTTCCATCTTTGATTTACATCTCCTTTGTCCTCAATTTGCAGTCAGTTTTGCCAGATTTTTTTTTGGACTGTTTCAAAACAGGAAGAAATGGGCCTTACAGCTCATGCAGACCTGTGGAGGAAAAGTTTAGGGAAAGTGTACTGTTTGATTATTCAGCTGCTGACCACACACATATACATGTCTCACATGGCACCTTTATGCACTCAACATCTGCCCTGTAGCTACATGATATTGGCACCTCTTGGTCCTCTTCCCTTGTTCCCTTATTCCACTCAGTAGATGCTCTCTGTGTTCACTGATGATTCCCTTGCTCTGTTCTCCTCAGCCCTTTTCCTGGTGGCTCTCCTCCAACCGCAGATGGCAAGACATTGGTTTTAACTTAAACTCCAAAGGCATTGAACCAACAATCCTGCAGTTATATGGCAATGTCACTACCTCATTCTTTATTTATTTTAGCAGACACTCCTATCCAGAGCAACTTAGGGTTAAGTGTCTTGCTCAAGGACACATCAACAGAATGTTTTGTTTAATCTAGTTGTCCCAGGGATTCGAACCTGCGACCTTTCGGTTAATGACCCAACATTCTTAACCACTAGGCTACCTTCCAGAAAGGTCTAGACCCCTTGATAGACAGAGGCATGCTGCACTATAATAGCCTAGACATGGGTAGGATGGTGTTCCATTTAAACAAAGGACATACAGCTTAGTCCCAATGACCATTCCCATCACACCCGGTGACAGTTTCTCATCTCACCCGGTGACAGTTTTGAGAGAAGAGAAATTAACTCTCACTGAAAGCAGTCTTTTTTTCAAACCTGCGACCTCTGCTACTGCTCCAAAATGAATGAACTATCTAGACTACTTTCAGTAAGTGGGAATTCTATCAGAAAACTGCTTGTGTAATGAGAATGCCCAATGGGGAAATCCCACTCAATCTTTTTCAAACCATGACTTGTGACCTCTGTTGCTGATACAAATTGAATGAAATATCAAGAGACTATACTCTCAGTGAATGTGGGATTTTCTCTTCCATAATCTGCCCTTACAATTTACAATAATCTGCCCCTACAGACTTCTTGCATAAAGACCATGAAGTTGGGCACAGCACACCCATCTTTCATTCAATCAGAATCTTTGGAATTGACTGTTCAAAGTCAGGTATACTGTGTGTGAAGTAAAGGATATGGAAGCCACCCGAATCCCAAGCCAGGGGCACTGCTCATTTAACATAAGCAAGAGCAGGACCTGGTCTGATTTGGTCAACACTGCTTCATTCCATTACACTACCTCTTGATGAGAGCTACTGCTGGAGTCTTTTACTAATTCAATATACTGTATATTTTACTGTAAAAGTGGTTTCAGGAAAGGTGAGCGAGATTCATTTGTAGAGACACTAGTGGCCTGCCAGGGACTTGTGTATTTGTCTATATGTCAGTGTGCTTAGTGTACGCCTGCTTTAAGAGGTGCCTAAAGCCCAGACACACCTTTGAATATTTCAAAGAAGTGCAACTTAAGTTTTCCAGCTTTCGTCCAGACATTTTCTCTTTTTTCTTAATTTCAGCAGTTTTCTGCAGCAGCAGAAATGCTAATGTGTGGACGTATTGGAATTTCGGCCCAAAGTAATCAAACAAGGATTCTGAAACTAAAGTAGAGGACATAGTATGTGGTTATACTTTATCAATAGTATATTATACTATATCAATATGAGTGTCCTAAGAACGACATCCAATCTCTTTACTGGAATAACACAGGAAAAGGACAGCCAATCAACTTGTTTAATTATTTATGGGATAAATGTTCATTACTACAGCACCAATATTGAACACCATTACAACAACGCGCTGGCGTTACATTGATGGCAGCTACGGGATTAACCAACATGAACTTCAACCAGCATGTTTATTATAATGTAGGGATGTAACCTGGATTGCCCTATGGGCCCTGGTTAAAAGAAGTGCACTAAATAGGGAATAAGGTGCTATTTGGGATGCAGGTCATGCCGCCATGCCGTGACAGTTGGAAGGCGAGAACGAGTGAGAGAGACAGACAGAGAGCGAGACAGGTAGAAAGAGAGAGAAAGAGAGAAAGACAGAAAAATAGACAGAGGATGTGAGATTTTATTGCCAGTGTTAATGATTGAAGTGTTGAGTACTTTTCTGCCACATATCATAATGGGAATGGAATCTCAGAGTCATGGTCTAACAGTTCCGATCCTTTTAGCACCATGTTGTTTTGGGTCTCTATTTGGATCATATCTCTTACTGGACCGGACTCAATGTCATTCCCCCCCTCTACCCCCCAACCTCCATCCCCCATGCTGCACCCACACATTAAGTAAACTAAAACTACTATCTAATAAGAAAAATACAACGTCAAGCATTTAAAACATTTTTTCCCCCCTTTGTCTCCTCAAAGTTTAAAGCCTGTTTTATCCCAAAAATTCCCCTTAGAATTGCAAGGATTTCATTGATGACGTCCACAAGCTTGTAATGCTCTGCAAGTTATGTCCACAACCCTTTTAATGAGGTTTACGAGCCAAGGGGAATTTCTCTACCTTTGTATGCTGTTGCAATTAGTCATTCTTGGAGCTACAGTAATCAATAACATCCAACACTTTCAAAGTGGAACAAATTCCATCATCAAATCGTTTTTTAACTTCAATTACTTACCACAATAAGCACCGGAAATCTATCTCTCTGATCTCTTCTTGCCTTATTTCCAACACACACACACACACACACACACACACACACACACACACACACACACACACACACACACACACACACACACACACACACACACACACACACACACACACACACACACACACACACACACACACACACACACACACACAAAGTCACTGGAGACAACTTAAAACACATCTTTTATGTGCCCATCTTGTTTTGCTCTCAATCATCAAGGATGGAGAGGGGAAGTGGAGAGAGGTGGAAGCAACGGAGGATTAGTGGAAGAGAGTGCGTTGGAGATGAAAGGAGGGATAGAGGAAGAGAGGTGAAGAGGAGGAGGTGGTTATTCTTGGGTTTCAAATAAGACTGTTATCGGTGGAGTGTAGGCAGGTATGCAGGCCGAGGTCAGACCAGGCTTTGATGTGTGTCTGTGTGTGTGTGTTTTGTGATGTGTGGTGGTTGGCACACTGCCAGGTCTGATAGGGAGTGTTTCAATCAGGGCAGCTTCTGTGTGACGATTCTCAGCACTCCATTCAATGACCAGAGACTGCAAAACAGATAAGTCTTCTGATGTTTGAAGCTTGAGCACTCTTTAGCCAGTGAAGGTGGCAAAATAACATAGAATGTTGTGAAGCGTTTGAAGAGCTCAGCATTTCAGAAGTAACACCTGTCAGAAACAGCGTTTGAACCATTCATGCAAAACAAGGGGAATGCTGCTCTTGTTTAGAACACTAACTGAATACTCCATATGAAAGTTCTTCAAGTATGTGCAACATTTCTCACACTCATTATTCAATGAATGAAATTAAACCCCAACTTCTCATTAGATATCATTATTATTGATCCTTAACTTTTATAAAACGAGGCCACAGATGAAGAACTGTATGTAAATATTCTCTGTACATCAGTCAGTGTGTTCACATCATCTCTCATCGGTTTCAGTTCAGTAGGAAAATGCAGTTATAGCCGGCAATGCTTCACTTGAACAGTTTTATAGCTAGCTGTCACATTTAGGGACGATGGAGGAATTCACACAGAGGGAAAGTAATGCTGCCCCCCCCCCCCCCCCCCCCCCCCCACCACCACACACGCACACAGAGAGGAGAGAAAGAGAAAAGAGAGAGAGAGAGCAATGCTGTAGACTTACTGCTCTACCTACTGCTGGCTGTTAAGACCTGGTCAGAGGAGAGACAGCAGTGTGCCTCTGGGACTGACTGGTTGTGTGCGCATGTCATTGGGCTGGCTGCAAACACACACAAAAGCATGCACATAGACACACGCAGGCACGTACACACACACAAACACACACAGGCACACGCATGCAACAATCCACCAAACATCCTCCTAGCACTACATCAGTAACCTCATCTGCTCTCATCGGAAGGACATTTCGGTCCTAAATATTTGCTTACTACACTCCTATTTTCTAACATCCAGTTATATTAATAATTTTGATGGGAGAAAAGCTGGCGTTCCTTCTCTTTGCACAGAGCTGAGAAACGCTAAGCAATTATCTCTTCAGAATATTAATAAGACAGTTTGAGTCTCTCTGGGCAGACTGCCTTCTAACAAATCCAGACAGACTGACTGACACAGCTATGGAGAAGTTCTCAAAATGGAGTTCTGAAGTTTCTATGAACCTCCTATGAAGCCTTTATGAGTCTTCTCAGTTGGCTCAGTTGGTTAAGGTATGGTGCTTTCAACACCAGAGTTGTGGGTTTGACTCCTGCATGGCCCTAGCAAACCCCATTGGCCATATTTCTCTGACCTTTGTGGCTGTTACAGCCTGTTGTCATGTTCTCACTATGACTGGCTTGTTAGCCCTACTGTTATCCCTGATATCAAAATATACACACACAACACACACACACTCACATGCAAACACAAATACACACTGACACACACAAACACGTCGACACAGACCTGCCCATCATGATCTGCCCCCTCAAATATTCCATTCTGTTATCTTGGAATACCACAGTCACAATTAATGTGTGTTCTCTAGGACATACACACTTCAGCTTCACACAAGGGGACATTTGTCGCCTGTCATTAACTTATTTTCCTCTGGTCTTTTTTTTTCTTTTTTCTTTTCGTCTCTCTCTGGAAGAGAATAGAAAGATAAATGTCTGGCTCTACCTGAAGTAAACCTTAGAGAAGTGGTGGGAGACATGCAGAGGACTGTGTGGAGGTCTTGAACTGCTTTCTCTGAGTGGGCTGTCTGCTCCGATTAGTGCTGACACACACGCACACACGTCTCTGGCAGCGGGCCGTGAAAGCTGTCTGCTCCAAATCGATTGGCTGTCAGATGCAGAGATCCATCATGCCCTGAATCTTTCGGGAACTTTAGACTGGTGTGTTTGTATGTGCACTCAAAAATAATAATAATAATAAATGTGGATCTAGTTAATTCAATTTTAGACAGTACTTACATCTAATGGAAACAGGTTATTTTTACACAAACATTTTTAGAACTACTAAATGAAAAAAACACTTATTTACATTAAAAAGTTTTATTTTCCAATTAACAATGGGGAGCTTTCAGCTCCTATCTGCTTCTGGCTCCCTCATGAGCCTCCCTGCCAGCTCCTTAGCCAGCAGGACTTAAAGGGTATGAAGCATGAGTTTTTATTCACCAATGTAACACAGTGTGGTCAAAGACTAAGTTAATTATTTGTAGTCACCATCTGGTTGCCTATAAGTACAAACCTAATTATGTTTTGAGGTTATTACATATTTATTAACAAAAGAGAAAATCATACCTGCTTGCTCTAATTGTGTAATGCTATTATCTCGTCTGTTCTCCTTCCTGTTTTGGCAACTTTTCGTCATGTTCTCTCTAAAGTAGGCTACAGGGTTTAATTTTTTTTTCTCCACCTTTGCTTAGTGCTAGCGCGCTAGCTGACTGACATCTGGAATCTATCTATTTTAGATTTTTCTCCCAATAGCTATTGGATTTTCCATGACTCTTCCCATCAGAAAGTCACCAGCCAACAATTTGCAAGTCTCTTTACTTTTGATCTGCGGTTATGTTTTAGTTTTGTTGGGTTATTTGTGTTCTAACTGGTCCCCGGAAGTTGGGCTCTAGCTTGCTGATCAGGCTGGCAAGGCAAATCGCTATTGTTAGATGGCTAATTAGCTAACGTTAGCAGGCTGGCTAGCTTGGTAAGATAGCTATATGCAGTTAACATTCTTTGAAATGTGGTTAGATGGCAACATGTTTTTCCAAAACTTTGGTTTACTTTAATGTAGCTGTAAGCTGAGTGTTGATAGCAACTGGCTGACTCATTCAGCCTGGTAGGGCTAAAGTTATCAGGCTAGAAAGGTTCAAGTTAAAAGGCTAGTAATGCTAGCAACCTTGCAAGTTGATTTGTAACAATACATTCATTCAAGTATTTGCTTGTAAATTTGGTGAAAATATAATTGAAACCAGTAATCATGAGGGCAAACGATTTGGTTTAATTTGAAGTTATACATTTGAAGTTATTTCTGTTGGAGTTTTCATTATAGGGAGTAGACTGGCTTGCCAGGTCCTCCATATGACATCACACCCCGGAGACATGACTTCCACATTCTTTGGAATTCTGATCGGTTTTATGTCATCACTCCAAAAATAGGAATGTGAGGTGTAACTTTGCTTTGGGACTTTTGATGCACATACTAACTCAAATCCATATGTTGCATGTGGTTATGTTCATGCTACCTAACATTTAAGAAACAGTAAACTAATCAACAGACCAGTTTAACTATAATGACATTCTCAGTAACGGTTACATAAACTTTTTACATGTAGTTGTTTATCTACCTTAGTTGAATGCACTAACTGAAGTCGCTCTCGATAACAGTGTCTACTAAATTACCAAAATGTTGCAAAGCATGCTGGGTATTATTCTAATACTCTCCACCCCCCAAAAAGACAAACTCTTTGACCAAATGAAAGTTTGTCAGTTAATTTCTACATGAATGAATCTGGTGCACATCAAATTCCACTGAGTTAAGTAAATTCTACAAGAGACAATTACACTCCGCCATTAAATATGAATTGATTGTGTACTGTTAACAAAATATGATAGAGCAGAACTTAAATGGCAGCCAAAGCTTGTGTGTGTGTGTGTGTGTGTGTGTGTGTGTGGCTGGAGCCCTGAGGGCTTTGGGCCTGCTCTGGAGCAGGATTAGTTTTGCAAAGACATCTAAGCAGTCACCAGCACTTCCACAAGTGTGTGTGCACATCATGCGTACGTTCACAAGATACATTTAGCAATTAAGGCAATCACTTCTCATTAATAATTTAATTAAATGGTAGCTGCAAGCCACAAAATTATCATGCAATGAATTAAGCAATTAAACTGTATAAATTGCAAAGGCAATTTTGCAGTCGATTCAAGTTTCTGATGCTGTTTTGATCACTTTAATATTTACTGATATTTATTCACTGACAGCTTACTGAAATTTCTGATGACTTTACTATACGACTTGAATTACTAAGTAATGTTTATCTTAGGTTCTCATATTCCAGCATTATACTCCCCCTAGTGTCAGATATTCTGATGACGCTGCTTTCAGCCTGCACACTGCTCTGACTGCATGCTGCTTTCAGCCTGCACACTGCTCTGACTGCATGCTGCTTTCAGCCTGCACACTGTTCTGACTGCATGCTGCTTTCAGCCTGCACACTGCTCTGACTGCATGCTGCTTTCAGCCTGCACACTGCTCTGACTGCATGCTGCTTTCAGCCTGCACTCTGCTCTGACTGCATCCTGCTTTCAGCCTGCACACTGCTCTGACTGCATCCTGCTTTCAGCCTGCACACTGCTCTGACTGCATCCTGCTTTCAGCCTGCACACTGCTCTGACTGCATGCTGCTTTCAGCCTGCACACTGCTCTGACTGCATGCTGCTTTCAATCACCTCCAATCACTTGAAATTACTGTTTATTGAATTTTAAAATATAGAAATGAACTTAAGCCCAATTAGTACAAACGCTTGCTCTTTTTCGCTCTATTTCTCTCGCTCACATGCTTTCATACAGTGTTGGACTGAGAGGGGATTAAAGGGCGCAGAGCGGCGGTTACACAGAGAAAGAAAAACAGAGAGGGTCAGAGAGAGAAAGAGAGACGTTGAATGTCCTGGGAGGCTATGGCTTTAGCGAGGGGCTTTGTGTGGGCTTAACAACCGTGTCTCCCTGTGGCAGAAAAGATGACACGCTAGACACCTTCACCTCAGGATTATGGGGTAAACCTTCCCATACCTGTGAGCCTCAGACAACAATAACACAATGCTGGGATGTCCTGTATACCCAACCACACACATGCACGGGTGGCAGTGCTGGAATAAACCTACGACCTTACACATACAAACACAGAGAGAGAGAGCCCTTAGACAACAATTACAAGGCCCTTGGACGCCCACTGAGCTCAGATGGAGGAGGATGTCCTCTACCTTATGCTTTAACATGCTGTCGCCAATTATGCTGAACAATAATATAAATGCAAAATTAAAACATTTCAAAGATTTGACTAATTTGGCAGTATGTCCAACCGGCCTCACAACCACATACTTACTACGTGTATGGCGTCATGTGTGTGAGCGGTTTGCTTAAGTCAACTTTGTCAAGAGAGTGCCCCATGGTGGTGGTGGGGTTATGGTATGGGCAGCCATAAGCTACGGACAACAAACACATTTGCATTTTATTGATGGCAATTTGAATGCACAGAAATACCGTGACCAGTACCTGAGGCACATATTTTATGTATCTGTGACCAACAGATACGTTATCTTTATTCCCAGTCATGTGAACTCCTTAGATTAGGGCCTAATTAATGTATTTAAATTGACTGATTTCCTCATATGAACTGTTCAATGGATCAATGGATTTCAGATGAATGGGAATAAAGATAACGTATCTGTTGGTCACAGATACATAAAATATGTGCCTCAGGTACTGGTCACGGTATTTCTGTGCATTCAAATTGCCATCAATAAAATGCAAATGTGTTTGTTGTCCGTAGCTTATGGCTGCCCATACCATAACCCCACCACCACCATGGGGCACTCTGTTGACAAAGTTGACTTAAGCAAACCGCTCACACACATGACGCCATACACGTGGTATGTGGTTGTGAGGCCGGTTGGACATACTGCCAAATTATCTAAGATGACGTTGGAGGCAGCTTCTGGCAAAAACTCTGGTGGACATTCCTGCAGTCAGCATGCCAATTGCACGCTCCCTCAAAACTTGAGACATCTGTGGCATTGTGTTTTTTGACAAAACTGCACATTTTAGTGGCCTTTTATTGTCCCCAGTACAATATGCAGCTGTGTAATGATAATGCTGTTTAATCAGCTTCTTGATTTGCCACACCAGTCAGATGGATGGATTATTTTGGCAAAGGAGAAATGCTCACTAACAGGGAAGTAAACTCATTTGTGCACAAAATTGGAGAGAAATAAGCTTTTTGTGCATATGGAAAACTTCTGGGATCTTTTATTTCAGCTCATAAAACATGCAGCCAACACTTTACGTTTATATTTTTGTTCAGTGTAACTCCAGCTAAACTACCTTCAGAAAATATTCACACCCCTCGTCACGCACTGGCCTTAGTTATCTTTGTTTTCTTTATTATTTTGGTTAGGTCAGGGTGTGACATGGGGGATTTATGTGTTTTGTCTGGTCCAGGGGTTTTGTTTGTTTATGGGGTGTTTCCTAGTCTAGGTGTTATGGAAGTCTATGGTTGCCTAGATTGGTTCTCAATTAGAGGCAGGTGTTTATCGTTGTCTCTGATTGGGAACCATATTTAGGCAGCCATGTTCTTTGGGTATTTTGTGGGTGATTGTCTTCTGTCATTGCACCAGACAGGACTGTTTCAGTTTTCACATTTATTGTTTTGTATTTTGTAGTGTTCATGTTTATCGTATATATTAAAGATGTTGAACACTAACCACACTGCATTTTGGTCCTCCTCTCTTTCAGCGGAAGAAAACCGTTACACCCCTTGACTTTTTCCACATTTTGTTGTGTTACAACATGAATATAAAATTGATTAAATTTAGATTTTTTTTTTGTCACTGGCCTACACACAATTGCTCAATGTGTAATTATGTATTTTCAAAATGTTTACAAATGAAAAGCTGAAATGTCTTCAGTCAATAAGTATTCAACCCCTTTGCAATGGATGTTTTTTTAGGATAAAAAGAAACAGAGCAAAGCTAAGCACAGGCAAAATCCTGGAGGAAAACCTGGTTGTCTGACACTGGGAGACAAATTCACCTTTCAGTAGGACAATAACCTAAAACTCAAAGCCAAATTTCCACTGGAGTTTCTTACCAAGATGACACTAAATGTTCCTGAGTGGCCTAGTTACAATTTTGACTTAAATCAGTTTGAAAAACTATGGCAAGACTTGAAAATGGCTGTGTGACAATGACCAACAACCATCTTGACAGAGCTTGAAGAATAATATTGTACAATCAAGGTGTGCAAAACTCTAAGAGACTTACCCAGTAAGACTCACAGCTGTAATCACTGTCAAAGGTGATTCTAACATGTATTGACTCAGAAGGTTGAATACTTACCTAATAAATATATATTACTGTTTTTATTCCACTTTGACATGAGTATTTTGTGTAGATCGTTGACCAAAAAATTTAACCATAACAACAAGAGCATTGTGTGTTTCTGTGGGTCTGTCTCCATGTGCGTCTGTGTCTCTGTGTTTGTGTGTCTCTCTCTGTGTGTGTGTGTGAGGGGTTGAGACAATCCTTCTTATAAAACGTAATGAACACATCCAACAATGTTTTAGATGCTTACGGAAGATTTAGATCTCAACTGTCTTTAGCTTCAGTAAAACTAGCCCTGCACACTTCCACCCATCTAGTGTGTACTTAATTTAGCTAGTATTTGTTAAAGGCTAATCTGCTCTAAGGGAGAACTGAGGGGAGTCAGCTAAATTACATTTAAAAAGCGTAATAAAAAGGTGTTAACCTGCTCTAAGAACTTGGTTGCATCCCAAATAGCAACCTACTTCCTAAATAGGGAATGGGCCCTGGTCAAAAGTAGTGCACTATACAGGGAATACAAATAGGGGCTGAGTTCTCTCTGTGATTTTCTGCTCTGGAGTTAAATGACATTCTGTCAATGAGAGGTATATTATATATCATCCATGCTGTGGATTATGTGGAGGGTGTGGGCAAACAGGGGGTGTGAAACAATGTCAGGTATTTCGAGAGTACCGCACAGACAACAGGGCCTGGAGGCAGGTTGCTGGAGTTGCTGTGTGTGAAGTTGCCACAAGGTTGGTTTTGTCTGCGCTTGCCAGCCTGCGTTCAGGTAGTGTGTGTGTGATGCTTGGCGGCAGCCTGGCTTGGGCATGGATGGGTGGAGATGCAGGCTGTCTCCTCACATTGAAGTGAAAACTTTGGAACGTCTCTCTGTGACATCCGACTTTTCCTAACCCTCCCACTCCCTGTCATCCCTGTTTCTCCATACCTGTCAAAGGGGTGTCATAACCTGTCATAGTTGTGTCACAGGAGTGGTGGAGCCAGTGTGTGTGTGTGTGTCAATGGCAGAGCTGACTCAGTGTCTCCATATCAACAGTGTGTTAGAAAAAGCCCACCTCCAAATCAGACATGCCTCAGTTATGGCCAGCATTCCTGAACAGTGATATAATGACCAATCCGCAATTATGTGCTTTCTTTCTCTGTGTGCGAGTGAGTGATGGAGAGAGGGAAAGAAGAGAGTGTAAAACGCTAGAAAGAGCTGGGAAAGAGAAAGGCAGCAAAAGATGGAAGGAGAGAGAGTGTGATGTTGTTTCAGAGTGCAGCGGAAGACGGATGGTAGTTTGTGTGTGTATCTGCTGGGGGAAACTCCTCCATCCCAGACAGTGCAACCTGCCGGTAGAGACTAAAGGGGGAAAAGACAGGGGGTTTACATTTCTCTACGCTTTTGTGTGTGTGTGTGTGTCTACGCTATATTACATCGATAAGTCTTTCTGTGTGTGTGTCTACGCTATATTACATCGATAAGTCTTTCTGTGTGTGTGTCTACGCTATATTACATCGATAAGTCTTTCTGTGTGTGTGTCTACGCTATATTACGTCGATAAGTCTTTCTGTGTGTGTGTCTACGCTATATTACATCGATAAGTCTTTCTGTGTGTGTGTCTACGCTATATTACATCGATAAGTCTTTCTGTGTGTGTGTCTACGCTATATTACATCGATAAGTCTTTCTGTGTGTGTGTCTACGCTATATTACATCGATAAGTCTTTCTGTGTGTGTGTCTACGCTATATTACATCGATAAGTCTTTCTGTGTGTGTGTCTACGCTATATTACATCGATAAGTCTTTCTGTGTGTGTGTCTACGCTATATTACATCGATAAGTCTTTCTGTGTGTGTGTCTACGCTATATTACATCGATAAGTCTTTCTGTGTGTGTGTCTACGCTATATTACATCGATAAGTCTTTCTGTGTGTGTGTCTACGCTATATTACATCGATAAGTCTTTCTGTGTGTGTGTCTACGCTATATTACATCGATAAGTCTTTCTGTGTGTGTGTCTACGCTATATTACATCGATAAGTCTTTCTGTGTGTGTGTCTACGCTATATTACATCGATAAGTCTTTCTGTGTGTGTGTCTACGCTATATTACGTCGATAAGTCTTTCTGTGTGTGTGTCTACGCTATATTACATCGATAAGTCTTTCTGTGTGTGTGTCTACGCTATATTACATCGATAAGTCTTTCTGTGTGTGTGTCTACGCTATATTACATCGATAAGTCTTTCTGTGTGTGTGTCTACGCTATATTACGTCGATAAGTCTTTCTGTGTGTGTGTCTACGCTATATTACATCGATAAGTCTTTCTGTGTGTGTGTCTACGCTATATTACATCGATAAGTCTTTCTGTGTGTGTGTTAGCTAGTGTCTGTCACTACGTCTGTTTTTTTTTGCATCTATAAGTGTGGGTTTGCGTGTCTGTGACTGCGTGCCTGCTAAGGTATGTTACTTTGTCTGTATCTCTATGTCCGTCTAGGTGTGTGTGCAGCGTTGTGAGCACTCAAGAGTGTGTGTGTTTGTGTGTAGACTGGAGAGAGGGAGGTGAGGGTGGGGGATTACACTGCCCCACACTGTTCAAACTGTTTATGCATACCAGTCTGCTCTGAGGGGCTCTCTGTCGCACTCTGTTTACACAAACTTATTTTGGGAAAATTCCACAGAGCTGGACAGGCCCTGGCCATAAATCACAGAATCTGCAGCTTTGTGGAATGATAGCTTCTGTCACTCACACTCCTCAACACACACTTTAACAGCATGTAAGTGGCAGAGGACACTGTGTGAGAATATGAGTGAGTGAATTGAATAAGTGTGTATCTTTGTGTGTGTGTGTGTTGAGATATTATTCTGTGTGTGCACGCACAGGTAATATACACTAAATATACAAAAGTATGTGGACACCCCTTCACATTAGTTGATTCTGCCTTTTCAGACACACCCACTGCTGACAGGTGTATAAAATCAAGCACACAGCCATGCAATCTCTGTAGACAAACATTGGCAGTAGAATGGCCCATACTGAAGAACTCCTTTTTAAAATTATAATCATTTAAAAACATATATATATATATTTATGATCCAGTCTTATCGTTGCAACTCCCCAACAGGCTCGGGAGAGGCCAAGGTCGAGTCATGCGTCCTCTTACACATGACCCACCTGATCACACTTCTTAACACCTGCCCACTTAACATGGAGGAAACATTGTTCAATTGACAACCGATGTCAGCCTGCAGGAGCCTGGCCCGCCACAAGGAGTCTCTAGAGCGCGATGAGCCAAGTAATGCCCCCGCGGCCAAACCCTCCCTAACACGGACGACTCTGGGCCAATTGTGCGCCGCCCTATGGGACTCAAGGTCACGGCCGGGTTATGACACAGCCTGGGATCGAACCCGGGACTGCAGCGTGCTGAAGTGAGTAAAAACAGTCTGTCCTCGGTTGCAACACTCACTACAGAGTTCCAAACTGCCTCTGGAAGCAACGTGAACACAAGAACTGTTCGTCTAAAGGTTCAAGAAATGGATTTCCATGGCCGAGCATAAAGTAGATATAAAGGTATAAATCTCGCCGCCATTGGACTCTGGAGCAGTGGAAACGCGTTCTCTGGGTGATGAATCACACTTCATCTGGCAGTCAACGGACAAATCTGGGTTTGGCGGCTGTCAGGAGATCGCTACCTGCCCAAATGCAAAGCGCCAACTGTAAAATTTGATGGAGGAGGAATAATGGTTTGAGGCTGTTTTCCAATGGTTCGGGCTAGGCCCCTTAGTTCCAGTGAAGGGAAATCTTAACACTACACCATACAATGACATTCTCAACGATTCTGTGCTTCTAACTTTCCCGTTTCAGCATGACAATGCCCCCATGCACAATGCAAGGTCAATACAGAAATGGTTTGTCGAGATCGGTGTGGAAGTACTTGACTGGGCTGCACAGAGCCCTGACCTCAACCCCATAGAACACCTTTGGAATGAATTGGAATGCCGACTGCGAGCCAGGCCTAATCGCCCAACATCAGTGCCCGACCTCACGAATGCTCGTGGTTGAATGGAAGCAAGTCCCCGCAGCAATGTTCCAACATCTAGTAGAAAGCCTTCCCAGAAGAGTGGAGGCTGTTATGGCAGCAAAGGGGGTACAAACTCCATATTAATGCCCATGATTTTGGAATGAGATGTTCGACGAGCAGGTGTCCACATACACTAAATGACCGGAAGTATGTCTACTGCATGGGTACAATATAGTGTGCACTGGGAGATAAAGGGGTGTGGTGAGTGCTATACAACAGTGACATCTACTGGTAGCTTTGTGAACGGTGCTTCCAAAGACATCTGGGGACCACCAACTTAGATGTGTATGACAGAAAAGCACCTACCAATCACGAAAGCAACAACCATTGGAGGCTGCTGAGGGGAGAACGGCTCATATAATGGCTAAAATAGAGTCAGTGGAATGGAAACCACGTGTTTGATACCATTCTTTGAAATCCATTCCAGCCATTATTATGAGCCGTTCCTCCCTCCATTCAGCAGCCTCCATTGAGAACAACGTATCCAGTACAGCCAGAAGACGGGTCACCCTTCAGAGCCTGGTTCTTCTTCAGGTTTCTTCCTAGGTTCCTGCCCTCTAGGGAGGTTCGCCGGGTATCTGTAAAGTACTTTGTGACAACTGTTGATGTAAAAAGGGCTTTATAAAACACATTTGATTGATTTAACCATAAAGAGCATTTTGGTATGGTTAAGCACCCAGTTTTATAATACTCACGGTTTATTCCAATACCTTAGAAATGGCAGGAGGCACACAGGCTACGAGTTTCTGAAGCCATGATAAGCACCAGAGTTACAGATACATATTAATATCAAAAGTAACAAATGTGCAAATATAAATTAAATGAAAACACTTCTCCACTCCTATGATGCTCTTACAGTCAATGACTGAGTGTGATTGTATTCAAATGGTCTTCACCACAGGTAGGCAGATAGGACTAACACTGGTAAATAACTACAATTTTTAAATGCCTGCTTTAGATGAGTGGGTATGTTTCAGAGTTGGATATAGTTAGCTTAAAATATTGAAATAACATACTGTAGTGCAAGATAAATACTGACTGACTTGATAAAAAATAAAACAGATTTTTTTAAATACGCAATTCACATTCATGACTCCTTTGGTGTCCAAAGACAAACAGACAGAGAAAAAGAAAAAAGTAAGATGGGATATGTCACCATTTACTGGCCAATATCTTGACAGTTCTTTGTAAATGCTGGCAAAGCTTCACAGACAGCTATGTCTTTGCAAAAGTCCTCAATTGGCAAGGGTCCAATACCAAAGGTCTCTTTCCTCTATCCCTTGTTGACTCCACTTCGCAGATCTAAATAGATATGTATGTAAAACTGGATATGTATGAGAAAAATATGCAGAAAAGTGAAAGACCTAGGCAAAGGGGTTGAGGGCAGAAATGGAACCAGGCCCAAGCCTCCCTGACTTATGTCTAATATCCAATCCTTGAAAATCTTCAAGGGGGCAGTCAACGGGCTAAGGGACCAGGGATGGGTTTGGAATCAGGTCTATCGTTGTGTCGTACCTCATCCCTCCAGGTATAGGTTGTCATTAGGCACAGATCCAGGATAAACTCAGTGAGTTTAACCTCCCTCCAGATTCTTACTTTAAAAGGGGACATTTCACTCATAAATAAAAGTATCAGCTGTTTTCAGACCTCTAAAGTACTCTAATGAAACTACGTCACATGACATAAGTTGTGTAGATCCAGCTATCGTTGTTTTACCTTAACATCAAACTACTGTAGAAGCCTGAAAATGTCTGTCAAACTTTAATTTGAATGCGTAATGTCTCTTTAACCATTAATTTGAATGCGTAATGTCTCTTTAACCATTAGGAGGGGCAATGGCCAGTGTCTAGGGGCATCCTGTACATGTACACTACTGTTCAAAAGTTTGGGGTCACTTAGAAATGTCCTTGTTTTTTGAAAGAAAAGCAACTTTTTGGTCTATTAAAATAACACTCAAATTGATCAAAAATACAGTGTAGACATTGTTAATGTTGTAAATGACTATTGTAGCTGGAAACGGCATATTTTTTATGGAATACCTACATAGGCATACAGAGGCCCATTATCAGCAACTATCAATCTTGTGTTCCAATGGCACGTTGTGTTAACTAATCCAAGTTTATCATTTTAAAAGGCTAATTGATCATTAGAAAAACATTTGACAATTATGTTAGCACAGCTGAAAACCGTTGTGCTGATTAAAAAGCAATAAAACTGGCCTTTAGACTAGTTGAGTATCTGGAGCATCAGCATTTGTGGGTTCGATTACAGACTCAACATCGCCAGAAACAAAGAGCTTTCGTTTAACGTACAACGCTGTGTACTACTTCCTTCACAGAACAGCGCAAACTGACTAACCAGAATAGAAAGAGGAGTGGGAGGCCCCGGTGCACAACTGAGCAAGAAGACAAGTATATTAGAGTGTCTAGTTTGAGAAACAGACACCTCACAAGTCCTCAACTGGCAGCTTCCTTAAATAGTACCAGCAAAACACCAGTCTCAATGTCAACGTCAACAGTGAAGAGGCGATCCCGGGATGCTGGCCTTCTAGGCAGAGTTGCAAAGAAAAGCCATATCTCAGACTGGCCAATAAAAATAAAAGATTAAGATGGGCAAAAGAACACGGACAGAGATATGACTTTTTCTCTGCAACTCTGCCTAGAAGGCCAGCATCCCGGAGTCGCCTCTTCACTGTTGACGTTGAGACTGGTGTTTTGTGGGTACTATTTAATGAAGCTGCCAGTTGAGGACTTGTGAGGCTTCTGTTTCTCAAACTAGTCACTCTAATGCACTTGTCCTCTTGCTCACATTGTGCACCGGGGCCTCCCACTCTTCTTTCTATTCTGGTTAGAGCCAATTTGCGCTGTTCTGTGAAGGGGGTAGTACACAGCGTTGTACAAGATCTTCAGTTTTCAGGACAACAGTTTTCAGCTGTGCTAACATAATCGCAAAAGGGTTTTCAGATGATCAATTAGCCTTTTAAAATTATAAACTTGGATTAGCTAACACAACGTGCCATTGGAACACAGGAGTGATGGTTGCTGATAATGGGCCTCTGTACACATATGTAGACATTCCATTTTAAAAAATCTGCCGTTTCCAGATACAATAGTCACTTACAACATTAAAAATGTCTACACTGTATTTCTGATCAATTTGATGTTATTTTAATGTACAAAAAAAGTTGCTTTTCTTTCAAAAACAAGGACATTTCTAAGTGACCCCAAACTTTTGAACAGTAGTGTACATGGACAGGCTTTAGGGATTGCGGATGTTGAAGAACCCCACACTGGTTGGAGACTCCTTCACTGTTACTGTGACAAAGTTGGCGGTGACGTCCGTGACAAACACGTGTTCTAGAAGGCTAAGTGCCGGCCGCCAGTCCGTCTCAATTTCTGTCTCCATAGAGACCAGGCGGGGCCCGTTGTTGTTGGGATAAGGGGAGGAGTCGGGCTCTTCTGATTCACTGCTGCTGGTGTCTTCTGAGTCACCTGTGCTGAGCTCGTTAAGGGTCCGAGAGTTCTCGACGCTCCGGGAGTTCCGCTCGTTAAGGCTCTGTTCTGACCTCCTGTCCTCCTCTCTCGCCGCGCTTGATCCACCTCCCCCGGCCGACGACACACCTCCCTGTACACTCCCCCCTCTCTCCAGTCTTCCATTACCACTCCCTACACCCCTTGGCCTCTTGCTGTCCATCTCTCTCTCAGTCTCTGCCCCTGTGGTCTTCCCTCTCTCCCCCCTCTCCTCTCCGGCTTGTGGAATGCTTCCAGAGCGCAGCATCCCTGCCCCTAACCCTCCAGACGCCAGGCTCTGGTCTAGCCCAGACGATGTGTGCATCTCTTTAATGATTCCTCCTGCTCCTTTTCCTGCCTGGCAGGCACCACTTCTCAGGCTCGACCTTGAAACTGCAACTCCAGTGGTGCCAGAGGTTCCGTATCCCTGGAGACCATTGCCGGGCGCCCGTTTGTTGACGCTCTGCAGGTTGAGAGCTCGGAGGCTGAGGGCCTGACTGATACGATCTCTAGCCGAGGGAGGTGGAGAGGAGGAGGGCTTGGCTCCCTGCTGCTGAACCACCACCACCGCCTGACTTCCAGGGCCCTCCTGCTGCCTCCTCTGCCCAGCTGGGGAGCGTTGAGCTGGGCTACAAGCCGCCGGAGAGCCACCGAACCCACTGGAGGTCTTGGAGCTGTGGAGAACAAGTGATGTTGATGTAGACACCCCTGGTTTTACAGAGGACGCCACCTTAAGCCCTTCTGCTCGGCCACTGCTGTTGCCGGCGTCGGAGACAGAGAGGGAGTGCTTCAGATCTGACAATCCCTTACTGTGAGGTGGGGGAGGTCTGCTGAGAGAAGAAGAGGAGGATGGAGAGGAGGGGGTGATGGTCGACATGGAGCGACCCGACCATATGGAGTTCAGTAGCCCAGGTTTGGAGGCCCCTGCCTGGAAGAAGGCCCCTCCAGCAGCCCGCTGGGGTGCCGTCTCATCTCTGGAGCTCCGGCTGGCGCTCAGGCTGGTGTAGGTGAAACTGGCCGGCTGTAGAGGCTTCTTCACCCCCCCTCGAGGTTCCTCTTTGGGGGGCTCACGGGGGGGCCTGAGGACCTGGTGGTGGCGAGAAAGAGGAGGGGGAGGCAGGGGCAGCCGGGTATTTGCCTGTCTCAAAGCCCTCAGCTCGGGGAGCAGCGGTTTCCTCCCGCGCTTTTTCCGGACAGGCTCCTGATTGGCCACCACGATATGGGGCCTCGTCTGGAGGACAGGGTGGAGGTTGAGGCGCCGAGGACCTGGTTTGGCCTTCTTCCCGTGGTCTTCATCTTCTGAGGAAGAGGCGGAGGGAGAGGAGGACAGGCCGGATGAAGAGGCTGAGGAGGACTGGTCGGATTTGGTTTCAGTTGGCTCTGGTTCCTAAAGAAATTAGACAGAATGGTTTGTAATGTAACCATGCATTATGTGACATCAGATTGTATCTTCATCATCCAAACAAACAAATGGATTCATGTTACTATTGTTGTTTGGAAATGTAATGAACGCAATCATTGGGAAGAGATTATAATCAAGATGACAAAAGTAAGTCAATTTACTGCATTTGTTGTCACGACTACATCTTATACGATTGAATAGCAGAAACAGTGTGTTGATTACCAGAATTTTCCGTGGGCGCCCCCTTGGCCTCTTCCCTCTCTTACCGAACAGTAGCTCCCTCTCTTGCTCTCTGTAGAAAGTACACACACACATGGCATCAGAAACAGTTACTACCAATGTTCTGCTACTTTAAAAATACATCCTTCCTTACTTGGAGTCACTACTAATATAATAACTAAATAACCAGAAGCAAGGGTTGTATTTCAATTATTTCACCAATTTGGTTATGTCAGATATAAATGATAGCTTCAAGGATGGGAGGAAGGAAACAAAGGATGCATTTGATCTGGGCAACTCTAATACACCATGGACAGTGCTCTACAATAAGTATGAATGAATATGTTCTGGTCAAACATCAACCAGTATGATATTAATAACACACCTCTTGTGGAAGGCAGCCATTAATCTGGGGTCCAGAATATTCTCTTCGGGCTCCCAACTGTTGTGCCTGTAAAGAAAACCCCATATTAGAAAACCGTTTATTACAGAACAGTAGCTAGAGAGACATTGCTATTATAAATGTCACACCCATAAATCTCTGCCCATTTGTTTCTAGTCTGCTATCTCCTTTATCAGATGTAATGTCACACATAGCAACATCCTATCAAAAACAAACATAGGCCTAATTGACGTTATATCTAAATAAAATATTAAGAACATTGTCTGAATAATGAAAATCTTGAGAGGGTAGCTGTTCAGGGCTAGCCTAAATGTAAATGGATAAAACTTGAGCGTTTGCTCAACTATTTACATTCAGCCACATTATTGGTAAACGATCACGACGCAAGCACGGTGCATGAAAATAGTGGGCGTCACATATTCCGGTGCTCGAGTTCGCTACCGTAGTAGGAGGATGCCTGCTCACGTTACTAGATACCGGTTTGGCATCGTATCATCAGCTGCTCGGGCTTAAGAAAACAAAACAAGACTCCGAAACAACTAACACCATCATTTTTCTTCCATGCATCCTGCAGTCTATCCAAAACCACATGCGACGGGAATAGTATCATATGAATGTAAATATAGCGTAGCTATGAGATAAATACGGGGTCGCAGGGGGATCATGGCTACATTGTCATTGTTTAGCTCAGCCAGCTTCTTGCTAAATAGCTACTCACTTGGACGACCACCCTCTCCACTTCACCAAATACTCAAACTTCCCCTGCAAATGATAAGAGTGGGAAAGAGTTAAACAATTTTAAAGGGTCTAATGTTTCCATATTATGATAAAATACGTTATTTCATACCTTTCTTGGGCGTTTGTTGAGGATGCATTCGGCGTCAAATACCTGCCCTACAGTTACCCCCTCCATAGCTACAGCCCCTCTCCTTTTTTTTTAACGAGAAAAGCAGAACAGGGAGAAAAGATTGTCCTCCCGCGGCGTCCTTAGTTCTGGTGCCTCTGCCTCTCATACGTCACTTTAAAAATGTTATTCTAGAGGGCTTGACTGGCTACAAAATATTTCGGCATAAAGTAGTTTTAACTGCTTTATTAGTACATATGTTCCGGTATGCTAAATTCCATAAAAGGCTATTACTAAACAAATCTATAAATTGACAAATTAGTATTTCAGCGATTACAGTTATTACATTTACATTTGAGTAATTTACAGTGCATTCGGAACTATTCAGACCCCTTGAATTTTTCCACATTTTATTACGTTACAGCCTTATTCTAACATGGATTAAATTATTTGTTCCTCCTCATCAATCAACACATTACCCCATAATGACAAAGCAAAAAAAGGTTTTTAGAAATTTGTGCACATTTATTACAACAACAAAAAATTCCGACCCTTTATTCAGTAGTTTCTCCCGTTCTTCTCTGCAGATCCTCTCAAGTTGGATGGGGAGGGTCGTTGCACAGCTATTTTCAGGTTTCTCCAGAGATGTTCACTCGGGTTCAAGTCCGGGCTCTGGCTGGGCCACTCAAGGACATTCAGAGACTTGTCCCAAAGCCACTCCTGGTCATCTTGGCTATGTGCTTAGGGTTGTTGTCCTGTTGGAAGGTGACCTTCTACCCGTTCTGAGCTCTGAGAGTCCTTTAGGTGCCTTTCGGCAAACTCCAAGCGGGCTGTCAGGTGCCTTTTACTGAGGAGTGGTTTCCGTCTGGCCACTCTACAATAAAGTCTTGATTGGTGGAGTGCTGCAGAGATGGTTGTCCTTCTGGAAAGTTATCCCATCTCCACAGAGGAACTCTGGAGCTGTGTCAGAGTGACCATCAGGTTCTTGGTCACCTCCCTGACCAAGTCCCTTCTCTCAAGATTGCTCAGTTTGGCCATGCGGCCTGCTCTAGGAAGAGTCTTGGTGGTTCCAAACTTCTTCTATTTAAGAATGATGGAGGTCACTGTGTTCTAGGGGACCTTCAATGCGGCAGAAATATTTTTGTCCCCTTCCCCAGATCTGTGCCTTGACACAATCCTGTTTTGGAGCTATACAGACAATTCCTTTGACCTCATGGCTTGGTTTTTGCTCTGACATGCAATGTCAACTGTGGGACCTTATATAGACAGGTGTGTGCCTTTCCAAATCATGTCCAATCAATTGAATTTACCACAGGTGGAATCCAATCAAATTGTAGAAACATCTCAATTATGATCAATGTAAACAGAATGCACCTGCGCTCAATTTCGAGTCTCATAGCAAAGGGTCTGAATACTTATATTACTTATATGGTATCTTTTTTTATACATTTGCAAACATGTCTAACCTGTTTTCGCTTTGTCATTATGGGGTATTGTGTGTAGATTGATGAGGATTTTTATTTATTTAATCAATTTTAGAATAAGGCTGTAATGTAACAAAATGTGAAAAAAGTCAAGGGGTCTGAATACTATCAGAATGCACTGTAGGGGCTTGTACATTATTTATAATGAGGGATACCTGCAGAAAATGGTATCTCTCTGAAATGAAAATGAATGGCCCTTACTTCAGTAAAATGTATTTTAACCTGACACACCCTGAAAGCTTGAAAAAAAAAAATTCACCCTCCCCTCCACCCAAAATAATATTTAAAACAAATTGGATCGTAGAAAACATGCCTACCATTTACCCTCACTCCTAGGACAGACCAGAGCATTAGATATGCAATATTAGACACTGTTATTTGTTTTGTAAGCATTACATGGCAAAGTAGACAGACGGTGGCGGAGTCACAGACCACCTTGGACAAGGATGAAAATATATCCATTATAAAAAAAGTACTGCATTAATCTATCATCTTATTTGCAGTAGGAGAAAAAGGTGTGTTGTAAACACATTTCATGCATGTCTGTCATTTTAGATGACTGGAGACAAACAGAATATTTTTTTAATACCACAACAGAGCACATTGACTCGGCACCGGTACCCCTGTTTATACACTACCAGTCAAAAGTTTTAGAACACCTACTCATTCATGGGTTTTCATTTTATTTTGTACTATTTTCTACATTGTAGAATAATAATGATGACATCAAAACTATGAAATAACACATATGGGATCATGTAGTAACCAAAAAAGTGTTAAACAAATCAAAATATATTTTATACTTGAGATTCTTCAAATACCCACCCTTTGTCTTGATGACAGCTTTGCACACTCTTGGCATTCTCTCAACCAGCTTCATGGGGTAGTCACCTGGAATGCATTTCAATTCACAGGTGTGCCTTCTTAAAGTCAATTTGTGGAATTTCAAATCAAATTTTATTTGTCACATACACATGGTTAGCAGATGTTAATACGAGCGTAGCAAAATGCTTGTGTTTCTAGTTCTGACAATGCAGTAATAACCAACGAGTAATCTAACCTAACAATTTCACAATAGCTACCTTATACACACAAGTGTAAAGGGATGAAGAATATGTACATAAAGATATATGAATGAGTGATGGTACAAAACGGCATAGGCAAGATGCAGTAGATGGTATCGAGTACAGTATATACATATGAGATGAGTAATGTAGGGAATGTACACATTATATTTAAGTGTAATTGTTTAAAGTGGCTAGTGAAACATTTTTTACATGTATGGCAGCAGCCACTCAATGTTAGTGGTTGCTGTTTAACAGTCTGGCCTTGAGATAGAAGCTGTTTTTCAGTCTCTCGGTCCCTGCTTGGATGCACCTGTACTGACCTCGCCTTCTGGATGATAGCGGGGTGAACAGGCAGTGGGCTCGGGTGGTTGTTGTCCTTGATTATCTTTATGGCCTTCCTGTGACATCAGGTGGTGTAGGTGTCCTGGAGGGCATGTAGTTTGCCCCCAGTGATGCATTGTACAGACCTCACTACCCTCTGGAGAGCCTTACGGTTGTGGGCGGAGCAGCTGCCATACCAGGCAGTGATACAGCCCGACAGGATGCTCTCGATTGTGCATCTGTAAAAGTTTGTGAGTGCTTTTGGTGACAAGCTGAATTTCTTCAGCCTCCTGAGGTTGAAGAGGCGCTGCTGCACCTTCTTCACCACGCTGTCTATGTGGGTGGACCAAATCAGTTTGTCCGTGATGTGTAGGCCGAGGAACTTACATTTTTCTACCCTCTCCACTACTGTCCCGTCGATGTGGATAGGGGGGTGCTCCCTCTGCTCTTTCCTGAAGTCCACGATCATCTCCTTTGTTTTGTTGACGTTGAGTGTGAGGTTATTGTCCTGACACCACACTCCGAGGGCACTCACCTCCTCCCTGTAGGCCGTCTCGTCATTATTGGTGATCAAGCCTACCACTGTAGTGTCGTCTGCAAACTTGATGATTGAGTTGGAGGCGTGTAGGGTGGTAGGGTGGAGGTGATATGGTCCTTGACTAGTCTCTCAAAGCACTTCATGATGACGGAAGTGAGTGCTAGTCGTTTAGCTCAGTTTCCTTAGCTTTCTTGGGAACAGGAACAATGGTGGCCCACTTGAAGCATGTGGTAACAGCAGACTGGGATAAGGATTGATTGAATATGTCCGTAAACACACCAGCCAGCTGGTCTGCGCATGCTCTGAGGACGCGGCTGGGGATGCCGTCTGGTCCTGCAGCCTTGTGAGGGTTAACACGTTTAAATGTTTTACTCACGTCGGCTGCAGTGAAGGAGAGTCCCTCAGGTTTTGGTAGAGGGCCGTGTCAGTGGCACTGTATTGTCCTAAAAGCGAGCAAAGAAGTTGTTTAGTCTGTCTGGGAGCAAGACAACCTGGTCCGCGACGGGGCTGGTTTTCTTTTTGTAATCCGTGATTGACTGTAGACCCTGCCACACCTCTCGTGTCTGATCCGTTGAATTGCGACTCTACTTTGTCTCTATACTGACGCTTAGCTTGTTTGATTGCCTTGCGGGGGGAATATCTACACTGTTTGTATTCGGTCATGTTTCCGGTCACCTTGCTCTGGTTAAAAGCAGTGGTTCTCGCTTTCAGTTTTGCGAATGCTGCCATCAATCCACGGTTTCTGGTTTGGGAATGTTTTAATAGTTGCTGTGGGTACGACATCACCAATGCACTTGCTTATGAACTCGCTCCCCGAATCAGCGTATTCGTCAATGTTGTTGTTTGATGCAATGCGGAACATATCCCAATCCATGTGATCGTGGATTAAATGTATTTCCTTCTTAATGCATTTGAGCCAATCAGTGGTGTTGTGACAAGGTAGGGGGGTATACAGAAGATAGCCCTATTTGGTAAAATACCAAGTCCATATTATGGCAAGAACAGCTCAAATAAGCAAAGAGAAACAACAGTCCATCATTACTTTAACACGTGAAGGTCAGTCAATACAGAACATTTCAAGAGCTTTGAAAGTTTATTCAAGTGCAGTTGCAAAAACCATCAAGCGCTGTGATGAAACTGGCTCTCATGAGGACCGCCACAGGAACAGAAGATCCAGACTTACCTCTGCTGCAGAGGAGTTACCAGCCTCAGAAATTGCAGCCCAAATAAATGCTTCACAGAGTTCAAGTAAGACACATATCAATATCAACTGTTCAGAGGAGACTGCGAATCAGGCCTTCAGGGTCAAATTGCTTCAAAGAAACCATTGCTAAAAGGACACCAATAAGATGAAGAGACTTGCTTGGGCCAAGAAACACGAGCAATGGACATTAGACCAGTGGAAATGTGTCCTTTGGTCTGGAGTCCAAATTTGAGATTTTTGGTTCCATTTGTGTTAGTGAGACGCGGTGTGGGTGAACGGATGATCTCCGTATGAATATTTCCCACTGTAAAGCATGGAGGTGGTGGTGTTATGGTGTGGGGGTGCTTTGTTGGTTACACTGTCTATGATTTATTTAGAGTTCAAGGCACACTTAACCAGCATGGCTACTACAGCATTCTGCAGTGATATGCCATCCCATCTGGTTTGCACTTGGTGGGACTATAATTTGTTTTTCAAAAGGACAATGACCCAACACACACAAAAAGCAGCCAACAATATGGTAACTCTTTCAAGACTGTTGGAAAAGCATTGCAGGTGAAGCTGGTTGAGAGAAGAATCTCAAATATAAAATATATTGTTTAACCTTTTTTTGGTTACTACATGATTCAATATGTGTTATGTCATAGCTTTGATGTCTTCAGTATTATTCTACAACGTAGAAAATAGTATAAATAAAGAAGAACCATTGAATGAGTACTGTGTCCAAACTTTTGACTTGAACTCTATACTTTTTTCCCACAAAAGTTATGTGGTCCAAAAGACACTGCATTGTAGGAATGACCCAGGCCAGGATTTCTCAAACGTTTTTGTGCCAGGGACACCCCAGAGGTGTCAATGTGTTTCAGCCAGTCTGTTGCGATATTTAGATTTTTTTTGCAGTAAGAGAGGAGAAATTGCCTCGCGTATTCTCTGCACCTTAACACCGGAATGTGGACAGGCACATCTCGTTAAAACGAGCGCGCAGGCCTTGGTCACAGGACAGCTCCAATAGTTGATCATCAAGAACCGGTGACAAGTTGTGCGTCTCTTCTGTGTTGGCATGCACTACTTTCCCGGCAGTGGATCAGATTAGTTCCCTTTACAATCTTCGAATTTGAGCAGAGTTTTGCTCTGGATAGGTTGGAGAGCAATGTTCCCTTTAAACTGCGCGCACACAGTAGCCCAGAGACCGCCTTGCAGAAATATCAGCCCACAGAGCGATGGGCTAGATTGAACTTTCTAGAGCAGTGGTCACCAAGACTGGCGGATCTCCAAGCATTCATAGTCCATAGCTCATGAGTTCATGTTTAAGTTCTTACTCAACACTGTCAACACTTTTATGAGCCATAAAATGCGCTTTCTTCCCATTTCTACTCAGAGCTACAAGCACTGCAGCAGTAATGAATGAAAGTGCATATGTAGGCTTGTGCTGTTATTAGTGGCTTGGGTCTTTTTTAATTTCTATGTTCATAGAAGTAACAACATGAATTTGTTCATCATGCAGAAATAATGCGCTGCGACTCGAGTTTCGCCGTCATCTGGAAGACGGTGTCCCTTTTTTGTCCGTGTCAGTGGAGGAAAGGGAGAGCTGGGGGATGTTGAGAGGTGGACCCTCAGACTGCTGCTCTCTCCCTCTGCTGAGACTGACCATCAGATGCAGGCTTTTGTCTTAAAGGGGCAGTGTTGTTTTTGAGGCAGGCTTGACTAAGCTAAGTAGTCAATAGGCAAAGGGTAGCATAATTTGTCTGATTCTCTGCAATAATGGAATGGGAATAATAATGCATTTTATTTTGTAAAGTGGTTTCTTGCATCAAACAATACAACATTTTAAGTCACCTTGTCTGAAGGACAAGTGGATGAACAGGTTCATTTCAAGCCCTGCATGTTTTTCTCTTCAAAAGCCTCATGGAATGTTGGCCTACATTGAACACCACACATTGGCTGCTACTGTAGGCTGAATGATAGAACAGCTATTTCCATGTTAAAATGTTATGGGATGCATGTTCTCCATTGTTTATGATGATAGGCTACTCTGGTAGGCCTACATTATAATCAAATAGCCACAGTAACCTACATGGCCACTGTTAAAACTAATTTAAAGCGGGTATAGCCTCCGTGTTCACAGTACATGCGCGCTGGAAGTTGCACTGAATTTCTACAACTTTCAAGTTTGCGCGCAGCAGATCTGACATTTGCTCAGTGCTGAAAATAATTAGAGGGAACATGGTTGAGCAGCAGTCTCATCGGTAGGCCTACAGACCCCGATACAACGGTCCCATCGTAATCCATGTTACATTATGCACTCGTTCAGAATACGGAATATTTCAACTGCAGTTGAGGCAACTCTGCAAAAAAAATTATTATTCATATATGTAGCAAAGACGTAGGCATTTGAAATGTCAGTCGGCTCATCTAATTGGATTACAAAAAAACAATTTGTTGTGCAGGCTCTGCCTAAAACATGCATGTGATTCAATATCATCTGCCATATCCTGGATTCTACATATGACACTGTCATTGGAAAGTGGGATTTCACTGATCTTTTCGGCAAGCATCCACGCCTGAGGGCATGACCAACTTTAAAAAAAATGAGAGTATGAATCTTTCAGTAAACTCTCCTCTGTGAAATTATTGTGCAGCATTTTTGTTTGTTCGGTCATCTCTGGTATGTCCTTGAAATGTGGATGCTTTGTTTCTAAATGTCTGTGCATTTTAGCATTTGATGGATTCATAGTGTAATGTTTTATACAGTCAAAAGTCTCTCAGCCTATCACACACATTATGCAAATTAGTTGCTCTATGTTAGGATGAATATTGAGCAAGATTTTTTGGGAAGGCTTGGTGTGAACTGTCTATTCATTCAAATAAAATACAACTTGATTATTCCATGGGAAATCAGTGTCCTAGACTGTTTACGCTAGTCAACAAACAAAATGCGAGTTTCGTTGGCCTTACAGGTTCGTTACAAATTGGTGACAGCGGTGGGATCAGCACGTCAACTAACATCAACTCGCAAGCTTGGCTAACTTTAACTGGTTAGCTGCGTGGGAAAATGGAGGGAGAAGTCGAACAACCCGGGAACATCAATTAACAACCACCGACTGACCGACAGCTGGTGGTGGATCACCCAGGTGCCATGGACAGGCAGATTGACCGTCCGGTGTTCATGCCAGAATCTTTCGAGGGGAAAGAAGGCGAATGGATTGTTTGGATTGAACTATTTGAGTTAGCAGCGCAAGTGAATGGATGGCCCGTGGTAGATCGTTTGAATTTTCTCAGGCTGTTGCTGAGGGGAAATGCTTGGAGATTTTGTTGTACTTTACCTCAAGATACAAAGAAGGATTACAACAGCGTGAAAGTGGCTTTGCAGAGGCATTTTGAGCCACCGGAACATGCTGACAGAAATCGTGCATGGGCAAAGCTTCAAAGGTTTATCCAGATTATTAAGGGAAAGGGGATATCTAGTCAGTTGTACAACTGAATGCATTCAACTGAAATGTTGACATTTAACACAAACCCTCTGAATCAGAGGTACTGGGTAACAGTGGGTTAACTGCCTTGCTCAGTTAACCCAAAGAACAACCTTGTCAGCTCGGGGATTCGATCCAGCAACCTTTTGGTTACTGGCCCAACACTCTAACCCTAGGCTACCTGCACAAGCACACGTGATTTGCAATCATTTTATTATACACATTGGGTGAAGTGATCTTTGTATGCACCTGCACAAGGCAGTATCAAAAATATGGGAAGAGGCAATTAGCATGGCTACAGAGCTTGATCAGATAAGCCAGCTAGAATTTCTGGAAAGCAAAGACACTGCACAATGCAAATTGAACAAAGGCCATCAGATTGTTAAACAGCCATCACTAGCAGAGGCGGCTGCCTACCTACAGACTTGATATCATTGGTCACTTTAATAAATGGAACACTAGTCACTTTAATAATGTCACTTTAAGAATGTTTACATATCTCGCATTACTTATCTCAAATGTATATACTGTGTATCTTTCACTATCTATTGCATCTTAGCCGCTCTGTCACTGCTCATCCATATATTTTATATATTGTCATCCCATTCCTTTACTAGATTGTGTGTATTAGGTTTTGTTGTGGAATTGTTAGATATTACCTGTTAGATAATGCTGCACTGTCAGATCAAGAAGCATAAGCATTTTGCTAAACATCTGCTAACCATGTGTATGTGACCAATAACATTTGATTTTGGCATGTGTGGAACAAGCAAGGTTACTCTGCCTCCAGTTGGAGACAATTTCAGAGTTCCAAAAGAGATGTTCGAGTCATTGTGTGAGAGCGTTGCACAGTTGCGGACCGAGGTGCAGTATCTGGCAGCCACATCAGAGGGAGACATACCAAAATAGCAGAGCATTTCCAGGATCTTCTACAGTAGCAACGGTTGACGCCGCGGAAGGATACAGCCCGGACCAAGGGAGAGGGAGATCTAGGTTCCCCGGGAACGACAGAGGACGACCTACATTGACCAATAGCAGGGCCTGCTGGCACTGTTGTTGCACATTGCTCATGGAAAAAAATAACTGTCCTTACATGGAAAAGGACAGTGCAGCAACTACATGCACAGCTGACCAGCCCATAGCGAAGATTACTTCAAGTGTTGTGGGGAGTGGGGTTTACTTGGAGTGCAAAATTGCTGACATTGAGTGTGAGGTCATGGTGGGCTCAGGTTTCCATGGTACACAAACAGGTATGGAGAAATGCTACTGGAGGTAAGAGTGGTACACTGCAACCATACCACAGCACAGTTAAAGTAGCAAATGGACAGTTTCTCACAGTCCAGGGGAGCTGGTCCACAGTCATGAACATGGACAGTTTGAATCTGACCTTGGATTTTGTGGTCGCTAATGAATCAGACCAGTGTGCACTGATAGGGACAGACTTCCTGGTAAAATATGGGGCTGTACTTGATTTGCTTCCCTTTTGGGGAAGCAAATTCTGTTGATTTTCAGGGGAGGGGCAGGGGGAGTCAGGGGAGGGGCAGGGGGAGTGAGTAAAGTGATGGTGATGAATGACACGACTATCCCCTCCAGAAGTGAAATGTTTACAACTGATAAAGTTGAGGGTACAGTAAACTGAGGGTCTTCTGAGCCCTGAGTTAAAGTCACTGATACAGCTAACATGTTGGTAGCATGTAGTGTGTGCAGCTCAGTGAAGGGGAAACTGCCAGTGCGTGTGATGAATGTAACTCTGGAATCACAGTTACTGAGGGAGGCACTGAACTGGGGGTTTTCTCTATCTGGGAGAAGGATAGTGAAGACACTATCGTTGCTAGCCTACAGGATTCTAACAAGCCACCGTACTCTCCCACCACAGCAAAGTGGGATGTAGAACAGTTAATGGGACATAGATTGCAGCCAGCTAACTGAGGTGCAGCTGAGAGCTGTAAAAGGAAATAGTGGGGAGGGATGTGGGAGTGTTTAGCACTGGTGATTTTGACTTGGCCTGCACAAAAGTAGTCCAGCATAGGTTTGACACAGGAGACAACAGGCCGATCAAACAAGCATTGAGGTGGGTTCCTGTTCATCTGCAAGCAGAGTTTGACAAGCATGTGCAGGACATGTTAGAAAGGGGAATAGTTAACCCATCCAGCAGTCTATGGGCAGCACCAGTTGTGTTTGTAAGAAATAAGGACGGTTCAATCAGGTTCTGTGCGGATTACAGAAGGTTAAACGAGAACACTGTTAAAGATGTTTATCCACTTCCTGATCGATGCAAAACTGCTTTTGAGGACATTTTGAATTCCAGGTAATGGGGTTTGGGCTGACAAATGCTCCAAGCAGCTTCCAGCATCTCATGGACCTGGTTTTGGCTGATTTATAGTGGACAACATGTTTGGTGTACTTAGATGACATCATAGTGTTTGGTCGTACATTCCAAGAGCATGTGAAGCGTTTAGACAAGGTTTTCAGCAGATTGGAGCAGGCAGGATTTAAGGTGAAGCCATCTAAGTGCCATTTGGTCAGGTCGCAGGTGAGTTACCTGGGACACATCATCTCAGCTGGTGGAGTGTCCACTGACCCCATGAAAACAGGTCATGGCCTAGCCCCAAGTCATTGACAGGGACAGTCAGGTCATGGCCTAGCCCCAAGTCATTGACAGAGACAGTCAGGTCATGGCCTAGCCCCAAGTCATTGACAGGGACTGTCAGGTCATGGCCTAGCCCCAAGTCATTGACAGAGACAGTCAGGTTATGGCCTAGCCTCAAGACATTGACAGAGACAGTCAGGTTATGGCCTAACCCCAAGTCAATGACAGAGACAGTCAGGTTATGGCCTAGCCCCAAGTCATTGACAGAGACAGTCAGGTTATGGCCTAGCCCCAAGTCATTGACAGAGACAGTCAGGTTATGGCCTAGCCCCAAGACATTGACAGAGACAGTCAGGTTATGGCCTAGCCCCAAGTCATTGACAGAGACAGTCAGGTTATGGCCTAGCCCCAAGTCATTGACAGAGACAGTCAGGTTATGGCCTAGCCCCAAGACATTGACAGAGACAGTCAGGTTATGGCCTAGCCCCAAGACATTGACAGAGACAGTCAGGTTATGGCCTAGCCCCAAGACATTGACAGAGACAGTCAGGTTATGGCTTAGCCCCAAGTCATTGACAGAGACAGTCAGGTTATGGCTTAGCCCCAAGTCATTGACAGAGGCAAGAAGCTTATTAGGTCTGGCATCATACTACAGGAGGTTCATACCAGGTTTTGCAGCTATGGCAGAGCCTTTGTACAGATTGACAGATAAGGGGAAAATGTTTGAGTGGAACGCAGCGTGTGAATTGGCCTTTAATTCATTGAAGTCCAAGCTTATCACATCCCCCATACTGGCTTTCCCGGACCCAAATCTACATTTCATAATGGATACCGACGCATGTGACACAGGCATAGGGGCAGTCCTCTCCCAGAAACACGAGGGTAGAGTGAGAGTAGTAGCATATGCCACTGTCAAAACAAGAGAGGAAGAATTCAACTACCAAGAAGGAGCTTCTTGCTGTGGTAGTGTTTCTTAAACATTTCAGACAATTTTTGCTGGGGAGGAATTTTCTACTGAGAACTGATCACAGCTCACTGAGGTGGTGGAGTAACTTCAAACAACCTGAGGGACAGTTGGCTAAATGGTTAGGGAACCTGGATCAGTTTGACTATGATATTGTCCACAGGCCAGGGAGACTGCACAATAATGCAGATGGTGTGTCACAACATACACAGACAGAGTGTGGACACAGCCGTCTCACAGGAGGCCACTGTCAATCTGAGAGCCATCTTAAACAATCCTCAAGATGTCACTATTGAGCCTGTAGTTGGAGCTCAAACAAGCCAGGCAGTACCCAAAAATGCAGCTTTCCTGTTGGAAGCACAGGATAGAGACTCCCAGTTTAATAAATGCAGAAAAGGAGGGTAGAGCAGAGCTCCCTGTGGAGTTGCAATCGGAGCCAAAGTTCAGGCCTTTCAAACAAGTCTGGGGGACATTACACGTGAAGAATGGAGTGTTATGCCTTGAGAGTCAAAACTATGAGACAGATGGCACCATCTGGAGAGGGGTTGTACCAGATGAGCTCGTACATGAGATACTTACCTTAATCCACAATGATAGAACAGGAGGCCATTTAGGAGTTGAAAAACTCACCAGTAAAATTAGAGCAAGCTTTTATTGACCAGGCTGGCAGAGAGCCATTAAGCAGTGGTGTAAGGACTGTGTGGTGTGCACTGCATACAGGGTCCAGTCCCCAGAACAACCATGACAAGTTCTGTCCCAGGCTGCCCTTTTGAGAGGATAGCTGTAGACTTAATGGGTCCGTTAACAGAGACGGGACACGGTAACAAACACATTATGGTAGTGTCAGATTACTTTACTACGTGGTCAGAGGCATATGCCATACCCAATCAGGAAGCAGTAACAGTGGCCAAGAAACTGGTAGAGGAATTTGTGTTGAAGCTAGGCCTTCCTCGTTCTACATATAGCGACCAGGGGCAACATTTTGAATCTACTCTTTTTAGAGAGATGTGCAATCTTTTACAAATGAATAAAACGCGAACCACAATCAGATTGTTTAATGGATAGAGTGAACAGAACTCTGATCAACATCTCTCTCTCTTCATCACTCAATACCTAGGTTTACCTCCACTGTATTCACATCCTACCATATCTTTGTCTGTACATTATACCTTGATGCTATTTTATCGCCCCCAGAAACCTCCTTTCACTCTCTGTTCCAGACGTTCTAGACGACCAATTCTTATTGCTTTTAGCCGCACCCTTATTCTACTCCTCCTATGTTCCTCTGGCGATGTAGAGGTGAATCCAGGCCCTGCAGTGCCTAGCTCCACTCCTATTCCCCAGGCGCTCTCTTTTGACGACTTCTGTAACCGTAATAGCCTTGGTTTCATGCATGTTAACATTAGAAGCCTCCTCCCTAAGTTTGTTCTATTCACTGCTTTAGCACACTCTGCCAACCCGGATGTTCTAGCTGTGTCTGAATCCTGGCTTAGGAAGACCACCAAAAATTCAGACATTTTAATTCCAAACTACAACATTTTCAGACAGGATAGAACTGCCAAAGGGGGCGGTGTTGCAATCTACTGCAAAGATAGCCTGCAGAGTTCTGTCCTACTATCCAGGTCTGTACCCAAACATTTTGAACTTCTACTTTTAAAAATCTACCTCTCTAAAAACAAGTCTCTCACCATGGCCGCCTGCTATAGACCACCCTCTGCCCCCAGCTGTGCTCTGGACACCATATGTGAACTGATTGCCCCCCATCTATCTTCAGAGCTCGTGCTGCTAGGCGACCTAAACTGGAACATGCTTAACACCCCAGCCATCCTACAATCTAAACTTGATGCCCTCAATCTCACACAAATTATCAATGAACCTACCAGGTACCTCCCCAAAGCCTTAAACACGGGCAACCTCATAGATATCATCCTAACCAACTTCCCCTCTAAATACACCTCTGCTGTCTTCAACCAAGATCTCAGCGATCACTGCCTCATTGCCTGCATCCGTAATGGGTCAGCGGTCAAACGACCTCCACTCATCACTGTAAAACGCTCCCTGAAACACTTCAGCGAGCAGGCCTTTCTAATCGACCTGGCCGGGGTATCCTGGAAGGATATTGATCTCATCCCGTCAGTAGAGGATGCCTGGATATTTTTTTAAAATGCCTTCCTAACCATCTTAAATAAACATGCCCCATTCAAGAAATTTAGAACCAGGAACAGATATAGCCCTTGGTTCTCCCCAGACCTGACTGCCCTTAACCAACACAAAAACATCCTATGGCGTTCTGCATTAGCATCGAACAGCCCCCGTGATATGCAGCTGTTCAGGGAAGCTAGAAACCATTATACACAGGCAGTTCGAAAAGCCAAGGCTAGCTTTTTCAAGCAGAAATGTGCTTCCTGCAACACTAACTCAAAAAAGTTCTGGGACACTGTAAAGTCCATGGAGAATAAGAACACCTCCTCCCAGCTGCCCACTGCACTGAAGATAGGAAACACTGTCACCACTGATAAATCCACCATAATTGAGAATTTCAATAAGCATTTTTCTACGGCTGGCCATGCTTTCCACGTGGCTACTCCTACCCCTGTCAACAGCACTGCACCCCCAACAGCAACTCACCCAAGCCTTCCCCATTTCTCCTTCTCCCAAATCCATTCAGCTGATGTTCTGAAAGAGCTGCAAAATCTGGACCCCTACAAATCAGCCGGGCTAGACAATCTGGACCCTTTCTTTCTAAAATTATCTGCCGAAATTGTTGCCACCCCTATTACTAGCCTGTTCAACCTCTCTTTCGTGTCGTCTGAGATTCCCAAAGATTGGAAAGCAGCTGCGGTCATCCCCCTCTTCAAAGGGGGGGACACTCTTGACCCAAACTGCTACAGACCTATATCTATCCTACCATGCCTTTCTAAGGTCTTCGAAAGTCAAGTCAACAAACAGATTACCGACCATTTCGAATCTCACCATACCTTCTCTGCTATGCAATCTGATTTCAGAGCTGGTCATGGGTGCACCTCAGCCACGCTCAAGGTCCTAAACGATCTCAACCGCCATCGATAAGAAACATTACTGTGCAGCCGTATTCATTGATCTGGCCAAGGCTTTCGACTCTGTCAATCATCGGCAGACTCGACAGCCTTGGTTTCTCAAATGATTGCCTCGCCTGGTTCACCAACTACTTCTCTGATAGAGTTCAGTGTGTCAAATCGGAGGGTCTGTTGTCCGGACCTCTGGCAGTCTCTATGGGGGTGCCACAGGGTTCAATTCTTGGACTGACTCTATTCTCTGTATACATCAATGAGGTCGCTCTTGCTGCTGGTGAGTCTCTGATCCACCTCTACGCAGACGACACCATTCTGTATACTTCCGGCCCTTCTTTGGACACTGTGTTAACAACCCTCCAGGCAAGCTTCAATGCCACACAACTCTCCTTCCGTGGCCTCCAATTGCTCTTAAATACAAGTAAAACTAAATGCATGCTCTTCAACCGATCGCTACCTGCACCTACCCGCCTGTCCAACATCACTACTCTGGACGGCTCTGACTTAGAATATGTGGACAACTACAAATACTTAGGTGTCTGGTTAGACTGTAAACTCTCCTTCCAGACCCATATCAAACATCTCCAATCCAAAGTTAAATCACTCATGCTGCCAAACATACCCTTGTAAAACTGACCATCCTACCAATCCTCGACTTTGGCGATGTCATTTACAAAATAGCCTCCAATACCCTACTCAACAAATTGGATGCAGTCTATCACAGTGCAATCATACTCGTCGCCAAACCCACTGGCTCCATGTCATCTACAAGACCCTGCTAGGTAAAGTCCCCCCTTATCTCAGCTCGCTGGTCACCATAGCATCTCCCACCTGTAGCACATGCTCCAGCAGGTATATCTCTCTAGTCACCCCCAAAACCAATTCTTTCTTTGGCCGCCTCTCTTTCCAGTTCTCTGCTGCCAATGACTGGAACGAACTACAAAAATCTCTGAAACTGGAAACACATCTCCCTCACTAGCTTTAAGCACCAACTGTCAGAGCAGCTCACAGATTACTGCATCTGTACATAGCCCACCTATAATTTAGCCCAAACAACTACCTCTTTCCCAACTGTATTTAATGTATTTATTTATTTTGCTCCTTTGCACCCCATTATTTTTATTTATACTTTGCACATTCTTCCATTGCAAAACTACCATTCCAGTGTTTTACTTGCTATATTGTATTTACCTTGCCACCATGGCCTTTTTTGCCTTTTTACCTCCCTTCTCACCTCATTTGCTCACATTGTATATAGACTTGTTTATACTGTATTATTGACTGTATGTTTGTTTTACTCCATGTGTAACTCTGTGTCGTTGTATCTGTCGAACTGCTTTGCTTTATCTTGGCCAGGTCGCAATTGTAAATGAGAACTTGTTCTCAACTTGCCTACCTGGTTAAATAAAGGTAAAATAAATAAATAAATAAAAAACATGCTGACAATCAAAGAAATTGGGATGAGATACTCCCATATGTGATGATGTCATACAGGAGTAGTCTTCAATCTTCCACAGGGTTCACACCATACAGGGTGCTGTTTGGTGCTGAAATGACTTTATTGGTTGATGTGGTTAGGGGAACACAAAATGAAGGGGAACAGTATTTTTCTCAGTATGCGCAAAAGGTAGAAGGGTATTTAAGCACTGTAAGGGAATCTGTAAAGAGAAATCACATAAAAGCCACAGGTAAACAAAAGCAATACTTGGATTCTAAAGGTGACACCCCAGAGGTATGAGGAAAATTAATGTGTGGCTTAGAGACCACCAGAGGAAAAAGGGGTTGTCACTCAAACTGAGAAAGAAATTGAAGGGTCCTTTCAAAATATCAAATAAACTGTCAGAGGTGCTGTATGAAGTAGTACATTGTAATGGATCTTATCATGCCGTGATACACTACAACCGGATCAAACCTTCCTTTGGCGTTGTTTCCGAGCATGAGGGGGTAATGTAATGTTTTATACATTCGAAAGTCTCTCAGCCTATCACACAATGTTAAGCAAATTAGTTGCTGTATGTTATGATGCGGATGGTCAGTTTTGGTGTGCACTGTATGTTCATTCAAATAAAATAAATGTGATTATTTAATGGGAAATCAGTGTTAACGCTAGTCAACAAACAATGTGAGGGTTTCTTACAGGTCTTACAGGTTCTTTACAATAGCATCTTGACACATCACACAGACCGGTTTTGTCAGGCAGCTGTTATTTGGGATCCCGAGTGACGCAGCAGTCTAAGGCACGGTATTTCATTGTAAGAGGCACTACAGTCCCTGGTTCGAATCCAGGCTGTATCACATCCGGCCGTGATTGGGAGTCCCATAGGCCGGCGCACAATTGGCAAAGCGTTGGCCGGGGGGGGGGGGTAGGCCGTCATTGTAAATAAGAATTTGTTCTTAACTGACTTGCCTAGTTGAAGGTACATTTTTCTTTATAAGAATGCAGGCTGCGCAGCAGAGCTAGCTTGTGTGGTGTAGCTAAACACAGTCATGCCAACAATTTTTTTAGTGCGGCAAGTGCTTAGTTCAGTGCATTGTGCAAGTAGGCCCAAGGCAAGTATTTATATGAGTCAAATATGCCACAGACCACAAAAAAGCCAACTAAATCATATTCAATACAAATACACTCTAGACCAGCATGCATTCCTCCATGGACCGGCGTTGGTTTGAGAAAGACTAGACAATGAATCATTTTATTGAGATCACACTTGGCACACTTGATATTGCAAGCCCAGTACAGAATAAGGGATGAGGGGCATCATCAGGCACACAAGATATAAGCAACTACACTGAACAAAAATATAAAACAGCTGAAATAAAAGATCCCAAAAAGTTTCTATACCCACAAAAAGCTTAATTCTCTCATTTTGTGCACAAATTTGTTTACATTCCTGTTAGTGAGCATTTCTCCTTTGCCAAGATAATCCATCCACCTGACATGTGTGGCATATCAGAATCAAATTAAACAGCATGATCATTACACAGTTGCACCTTGTGCTGGGGACAATAAGACAAAAGGGCCACTCACAACACAATGCCACAGATGTCTCAAGTTGAGTGTGCAATTGGCATGATGACTGCAGGAATGCTCACTAGAGCTGTTGCCAGAAATTAATGTTAATTTCTCTACCATAAGCCACCTCCCATAATTTTAGAGAATTTGGCAGTACGTCCAACCGGCCTCACAACAGAGTGCCCCATGGCAGCAATTGGGTTATGGTATGTTCAGGCATAAGGTACAGACAACAAACAATTGCATTTTATCGATGGCAATTTGAATGAACAAGAATACCGTAAAGAGATCACAAGGCCGATTTTTTTATTTAGGTATCTGTGACCAAGAGATTAGCGGTCGACCGATTAATCGGCATGGCTGATTAATTATGGCCGATTTCAAGTTCATAACAAATCGGTAATCAGACTTTTTTATGCCGATTGTGGCTGATTACATTGCAATCCACGAGGAGACTGTGTGGCAGGCTGACCACCTGTTACGCGAGTGGAGCATCAAAAGGACCTTGTGGCTGCAAGGAGCCAAGCTAAGTTGCTAGCTAGCATGAAACTTATCTTATAAAAAACAAATCTTCACATAACCTACTAATATCAACCACCATGTGAAGTTAACTAGCTTGTCCTGCGTTGCATATAATCAAAGCGTTGCCTGTTAAATGTACCATCGAATCACAGCCTACTTCAACTTCACCAAACAGGTGATTTAACAAAAGCACATTCGCAAAAAAAGCACAATTGTTGCACAAATGCACCTAACCATAAACATCAATACCTTACTTAAAATCATTTTTAAACCTGCATATTTAGTTAAAATAGATGCATGTTAGCAGGCAATATTAACTAGGGAAATTGCATCACTTCTCTTGCATTCAGTGCAAGCAGACTCAGGGTATATGCAGCAGTTTGGGCTGCCTGGGTCGTTGCGAACTGTGTGAAGACCATTTCTTCCTAACAAAGAGCGTAATTAATTTGCCAGAATTTCACACAATTATGACATAACATTGAAGGTTGTGCAATGTAACAGCAATATTTAGACTTAGGGTTGCCACCCATTAGATAAAATACAGAACGGCTCCGTATTTGATTGAAATAATAAACGTTTTGTTTTTGAAATGATAGTATCCGGATTCTACCATATTAATGATCAAAGGCTCGTAGTTCTGTGTTTATTATATTATAATTATGTCTATGATTTGATATAGCAGTCTGACTGAGCGGTGGTAGGCAGCAGCAGGCTCGTAAGCATTCATTCAAACAGCACTTTAGTGCGTTTGCCAGTAGCTCTTAGCAATGCTTGAAGCACAGCGCTGTTTATGACTTCAAGCCTATCAACTCCCGAGATTAGGCTGGCAATACTATAGTGCCTATTAGAACATCCAATAGTCAAAGGTATATGAAATACAAATGGTATAGAGAGAAATAGTCAACGCGTCATAATTCCTATAATAACTACAACCTAAAACTTCTTAACTGGGAATATTGAAGAGTCATGTTAAAAGGAACCACCAACTTTCGTTCTGAGCAAGGAACTTAAACGTTAGCTTTTTTACATGGCACATATTGCACTTTTACTTTCTTCTCCAACACTGTTTTTGCATTATTTAAACCAGATTGAACAGGTTTCATTATTTATTTGACACTAAATTGCTTAAGCATTTCACTGTAAGGTCTACTACACCTGTTGTATTCGGCACACGTGACAAATACTTTGATTTGAATTGATTTGATGTATTATATTAAGTTAAAATAAAAGTGTTCATTCAGTATTGTTGTAATTGTCATTATTACAAATATATGTATACATTTGTATTTGTATTTTTTAAAATGTAAATCTGCCGATTAATTGGTATCTGCTTTTTTTGGTAGGGTATACGGTTGGGTATACAGGACATCCCAGCATTGTGTTATTGTTGTCTGAGGCTCACAGGTATGGGAAGGTTTACCCCATGATCCTGAGGTGAAGGTGTCTAGCCACAGGGAGACACGGTTGTTAAGCCCACACAAAGCCCCTTGCTAAAGCCACAGCCTCCCAGGACACTCAACGTCTCTCTCACCCTCTGACACGCAAGTGTTTTTTTTTTTTTTTTTTAACTCAATAAAAATGTGTGAAATTGCATTTTTGTGTCAGTATTGTTCTCAAACCATAAGCAATATAACATTTAATTGATTACAAATGACATGACCCTTTCCTGGACTAAAAAACACTAAACTGTGAACATTGACATCACCCTCAGCAGATGCTCTTTAACCAGTAACTTCAAATATCACTCATAATTAGAAAATGTTTTCCTCAATAAAGCAGCATTCAGTCAGTGCTAGTCAGACAAGTGCAAGAAAGGCAAGGGTGTTATCTTTCACTTTCGTGAGGACAACAACTAGTTTTCCCCTTGGTTTTATTAGCCAGATGGTCAGCCCCATTATTATTCCTTTCAAACATTGGTCACTTGCGAGTACAGGAAGGCAGAGTTGTCTGCTGGAAGACCTCCCTGATTCGCTCTACGCAGATGTCGGAGGCCACCTTTATCTCCTCTGCGTATCCCGATAGGCTAAGGAAGCCATGTGGGAGGTCTTCCACTACCCTTAGGGTCACTGGTTGGCCCATATTCCGCAGTTTCCTGGCGAACATCACAGAGTCATCCAGCAAAGCATCCAGTGCAGAGGCCTGTGGGGACAGACAGGGGAGTAAAAACTACAGAAAACTCAGAGATTAAAGTGGAAAGACCATCAATTGTGGAGTGAGATAGAGACCAGTGAACAAGGACAAAATAAGCCTTAAAATGTGTCTTGGTTTTTCTTTCTTTATCTTTTCCATCCCTCTCAACCTACAAACCCGTCTTCCTAAATCAGCATTTCCCTAACTCCGTCCTCAGGACCACAAGGGGTGCACGTTTTGGTTTTCACCCTAACACTTCACAGCTGATTCAAATGATCAAAACTTGATGATTAATTGATTATTTGAATTGGCTGTGTAGTGCTAGAGCAAAAACCAAAACGTGCACCCCTTGTGTCTCGAGGACGGAGTTTGGAAAACCCTGTCTTAAATGCATTGACTCGCCCCCTCCCCATCCCTCCTCTCTCACCACTAAGTGTACATGTGGTAGTCCACGCAGTAGGTCGTCAGAGGCTAGCAGGGGTGACACAAATGGGTTCTTGACGGAGGGACAGCTACGCGGCTGGATCACAGACAGGCGCTCGGATCGCAGGGGCGCAAAGCCTTCTGGGTAGTCCCTGGGCCCTGAGGAGGAGTCGGGTGAACATGGCAACACTGATCTCTGGTGGGCCTTGTTGTCCAAGGACCTCCGGTGAGACGATGACCATGACCCTAGGACCTCTGCGGGAATGAAGGACTGGATCCATTTGGACGCCCCGTGTGAGAGGTCACTGATCAGCGAGGCTGTGTCTCTACCTAGAGCGCTCAATGTGCTGATCCCCTCTGTAGGCTGAACTGTCTCAGAGTCTACACCTGGAGGGGGTGAAAAAGAGAAAGACAAGGTCAATTGGAAAAAAGGAGAAATAAAGTAACTTAACTTTTCCTATTGAAAAACAATACCACACATATAAATACAGTAAGGTAGTGATAGCTACTCTGAGGAAAAATGTACTTTCTATGCCTGTGATATGTGGTTGTCCCACCTAGATATTTAACTAGTCGCTGTGGATAAGAGCATCTGCTAAATGACAAATGTTTAAAAAAAAGTAAAATAAAAGACTGGAGTGTGATTTTAACTACCTTTTACATAACCTTGGAATAATACCCTCTCATGCCTTTCACTTCCTCACCTGTGTAGGCGTTGATACACTTGGAGAGCACCCCTAAGGGCAGCAGTAGGTCAAAGCTGGTGAGAAGGCGGGAGGGCGAGGCTTCAATGGTGAGCAGGGTAGCAGGATATGCAGCCATAATTCCATCAGGGATGCGCACACCGCAGGCAATGGCCCTCATGGACACAGTGATGCAGAGGTTCCCCCCAGCACTGTCCCCAGCCAGACACACACGCTCAGCAGTGGAGCCTAGGGCAGAGGAACAGACCAATCAGTACCAGCGGGTTCGACAGACGTTTTGTTGTAATACTGCAATATAAGATGTACCAATATGATTGAGCCGAGGGTCCTCTGTCGAGCTAAGAAACCATTGCCTTTGGCTCTTAGCTCTAACACAGTGGTAATGACACTGACCCAGAAGATGGCAGTTCTTGAGGGCCCAACAGTAGGCGTAGAAGCACTCCTCCAGGGCTCTGGGAAAGGGGGCCTCAGGTGCCAAGGAGTAATCCACAGACAGGATGGGAACATTCAGATCCTTGGACCAGCTCTTCAGATAGTTCTGGGAGATGGAGGACAGATGGAGATGTGACAGGAAAATTAAACAGCAAGGTTCAACAATATGAAATTACTTTGAAACTAGGGTTTGGGTTTAGCATAAGTCATTTCAGGCGACACACCACTACCCCAGGCCTATGTACCTCATGGGATTTGGAGGTCTGGGACACGAAGCCTCCTCCATGGAAGTGGATCAACAGCCAGGGGGAAGGAGGTCGCTTCTGGGCACCAAACGGTACTAAAGACAGGGAAATGGGTGGAGCTTCTGTACGAGTGAAGGCTAGCAGCTCTTTACTGTCCTGAAGAAAGAGAGAGGGTAAGATGTATGCATCATAACTGAACCCTTTTTACAGTAATATGATTGATAAAACAGTGTAGACCTGTGATAAAATCATCAGATAATAAGCACAAGGTAAAAGCGGAGTTCTCACCTGTCCTTCTCGAAGCTCATAGGAGATGAGGCGCATGTTGACAGGTCCAGGGCCCCAGTGGGCCACTGGCGGGGACACAGGGGTAGAGAGACGGGGGTCTGAGACCAGGGGGAGGAGTAGTGGTTCAGGGGGTATGGTCAGGGTGAGGTTTACCTGCACTAGGGTAGAGGTTAAACTGGCAAAGCCCTGTGGAATGGATGGACAAAAAAGATGGAGGACATTGCAAACAGTCAGAAAAGGAAACAAACAGGAAGATGGAGTAAGCAAGGAGAGACTGAGTAAGTAGGAGAAACACAGCTCCCCCTTTGTAGAGTGGTGTGATGAATCACACTTGGTCCTCAATACCAATAAGACCAACGAGATGCGCAAAGACTTCAGGAAGCATACAACACCTATCAGTAGAATTAGTTAAGAGCCTCCTCCCCTCACCGATACAAGCTCTGATTCGGTGAGGTTCCAGAAGGACTTCCAGAACTTCATGTCCAAGTTCTGGGTGATCCTCTCATATTCTTCTCCTCTCAGCTCTGGATCGATGACATACTTCCCAGAGGTAAGGAGGGAGAATGCTGCCATGCCTAAGGGATATGGAGGAATTGGGAAGTCAGTATAGCACTGCACACTAACTTTGTAAAATGACAAAGGATTACCATAAATCTTGCAATAGGCCCTACAAGGTAGATAATCAGTCAGTTGTTATGACAACTAACATGTATAGTTTTACAACTTGATACAGCCCAAAGAACTCAGAGACTGACCTAACCCGGAATGCTGTTTTTCGTAGCTCTCTCCAAACGAGACCATACTTATGATTAATGACTGCAGGATCGGACGAAGGGAAGATGAGAACTGTGGAAGCAGAGGGGGAAAAAATATTTCAGAATCTATTCATTCACCAAGTACATTTACACTTACCTGGAATTTGACTTAGCGAATAGTTGCTGCCAGCAATAAACAACGTACATACAGAATACAGACAGTAAGTCAACATACAGGATATACAATATAAACATAGTGAACATAAAACTGTGGAGAAAAGCTGATTTACAGTGAGGATATACAATTTACAGAGGGAATATATCTCTAGTACCCCCGGTTGAGAACCACTGCTCTATAGCATCTCCCCCTGGTGGTGACTGACCTGAAAGCCGAGGCAGCGGCCGTAGAAGCAGGCCTTGTGCATGGAGGCATACTCCCTCACCAACCACCTGCTCAGCTCTCCGTCCTGCTCTCCGTACAGCTGCCCGGGACTGTTGTCGTGGAGCATTCCCTGGGCAATGTAGAGGAGGGCCCGTAGCTGGCACAGGACACTGCCATAGGCTTCCATCTCTGAGGCATTGTGGTCGGCCCTGAAGAAGGCCCTGTGGCAGTTAGAGGCAATGTAGCGGCCGTTGTGGATGATGTGCAGAAGGCAAGACTGCAACACCTGTGAAATTAGATTATATTTTGTTTGTTCTGAAATATGAATACAAAGATGTAAAATATAAATTTGTTTTAATAATCAAAGGAGCTCCATCACTCCCTCCCAGGGCCGGCCCTCCCATTAGGCAAGATTCTTGAATTTGGGGCTGCATTTTGACAATTGGCTGCCGCCATCCGGGTGCCCCTGATTGGCTGCTTCACTACCCGCGGCACCCCATTCCCACTTCTCCCGAAGTTCACTCCCACTTTCCTTGGTAGCTATGGTGATGTGTGTTTATATGAGATTATCCAATTTCGAAACATTGAATCTGCCAGTTATTTTTTCATTTTTTTGTGACGAAGACGATTAGTGATTAAGGCAGTAGCCTAACCTATCCTGTTAACTTTGGCTAGCTACTACTAGTGGATATTATTTTAGCTAAAAGTAATCTATAGAGATCTGAAACAATTTTCTACCATGTCAAAGAGACAAAAACTAATCAGGAATCGAATATAAAAAAATAAAAAATAAAAAAATGAGAAAAGAGGCATAATCTCTAAACCAAAGAAATTTGCTGGTGAAATTTATCCGCGTGCAGCAATGTCCATCAGCCGTTGGGGAGAATGACAAGCCTACGAGGACCAGCCATTTATTCGGCGAGAACGACAAGCCCCTGGTGATGGCAGCTCTCTTGCTGGACAAGTACAGGTGGTCGCACCAGGCCTAACCACACCTCCAAACAATGCCGGCGAAGATCCTACTATTATTGACCCAGACTCGTCGCTCCCCATCCCGGATGACAGTGGTGGTGGTGCTGTTAAATCCGACTCCCATACAACAACAAAAAAGATCCCGGTGAGTGGCCAAAATATATAAAGGGATCTTTACGGGATGCTAGTGCAGGCTGGGCCACATCAGGATAAGGAGGGGAATTTCCAAAGAGATGAGGGGCAACAAAAGTGTTCAGTGGCCAACTACAATAGGAGGATGGCGAATGGGGAGAGAGTGGAGAGACCAAGGCTTGTCTATTCCAACAAAAACGATGCAGCCTTCTCTGTTTTTGCTGCAAGCTTTTTTCACATGAGTGCAAATCTGTGCTGGTCAGGGATGGAATCAGGGAGTGGAAGAATCTGTGCCACCTCCTCAGCTCTCATGAGAAGTCACATGACCACCTAGATAGTTTCCAGAGGTGGAAGGAGCTGGAGATCAGGCTGGGGTCCAATCAAACTCAGATGATTTGATTTCAGGACCATGGACCGCTACCAAGAGAAAACGTTGCTAACTGTAATGCAGCGCCACAGCAGAGGAGAGGCCACTAGGTGGAGATGAAATAAATTCAATATGTAAATAAAAACAATTCATTAAGTCTAGGTCATTGACATGAAGCTTATTTTACACTGCTCCAGTGAAACGAGGCCTGTCATGCATTTATGAAAGCAGTTGTTTCTAAAGCTCAAATGATCTTACTCTGTTTTACAGTTCTACAGGAATATAAAAATATGTTAAATATGTTATATAAGTGTTATTTTTATTGTAATTGTAACAATTATGTGGTCGTGCCATGTGTGATAACAGGTGGGATATTATTAATAAGAAACTTGTTTTCCGGCCACCTGAGTCGCACAGTGGTCTAAGGCACTGCATCACAGTGGTAGCTGTGCCACTAGAGATTCTGGGTTCGAGTTCAGGCTCTATCGCAGCCGGCCGCGACCGGGAGACCCATGGGGCGGCGCACACAGCATCGTCTGGGTTAGGTGAGGGTTTGGCCGGCAGGGATGTCCTGGTCCCATCGCACACTAGCGACTCCTGTGGCGGGCTGGGCGCAGTGCAAGCTTACACGGTTGCCAGGCGTACTGCGTTTCCTCCGACACATTGGTGTGCCTGGCTTCCGGGTTAAGTGGGCATCGTGTTAAGACGCAGTGCGGCTTGGTTGGGGTGTGTTTCGGAGGACGCATGGCTTTCGACCTTCGCCTCTCCCGAGTCCATACGGGAGTTGCAGCGATGAGACAAGACTAACTACCAATTGGATAAAAAAAAATGTTACTTATTTTCCTCCTATAGGTAGTAGGTTGCATAGTGATAGCAACATTGTAACTCTCCGATGAAGGGGTTCAAGTAAAATTCCCTTCTGCCTGGAAAGGGACCTTCTATATGTGCACTCATGCACCAACATTTTCTATGGGCATAAACATATAATTGGAGATTATTTCTTAATCTTTCAAAAAAATAAGTGGTAAGCCTACCTGTTTGACAGACACAATTATCTAAATACCTCCGTGCCTGGGAAGGGCTTGGTGTGTTTGACTAAAACCAGGGCTCGAATTGAGTGAGGGTATCACGTATCCTTTTGCCCTTTTCTTTAACAAAGGGTATCTATTGGTTTGCTTTACATTTTGAAATAAATACATAAAATGTATCCAGATTATATCAAGCGTTCTAGAACAATGCTTAACTCTGATGCCTTATGGTAGAAACAAGCTCTGAAATGTCTGTGAAAGAAGTGACTCTGACCCATGTGGTGATATATTGATTCCTCTCCATGACAGTCTGAAGCTAAACTGCAGCCTATAATATTCGAGGAGATCAAAAAAATAAATACTTTGCTATTCTGTCTTTTCTCTTTCTGAAAAGACAAGATGTTTGTTTAAACCCAAGCAGCTTTTAGGGAAGCACTTATGTTGTTGGGTTATATAACGGACGAGTAGCCAGCTGTTGAAGCTTATAGGCTCTACTGATGCAGAAAACTGTTTCTGGGTGGAAAGGTAACTTTTGAAAGTGCCATGCTTAGATTCTATAGGATGTCTAAGATGTAATCATTTTTGTCTCACCTAGGGCGGCAGAACCTCTAGGGTATTGGTGATTTTATCAATGTAATCCGATTGAAAATATTAGACTATGTTATTGACATTGTCCTGACTATATGGCCTAAAAACCAGCTGTGCTAAAATTTGTAGCATATTATGGTCTCGCCTACGGCGGCAGAACATCCAGGACCAGCCCTGCTCCCTCCTATTTTCCCCTCTGTGGCAAGAGAATGAGAGGCAATCACAGAGTGATAATTCTACCCTACCTTGACCAGTGTGCGATACCCATTCCCAGGGGTATCAGAGTCAAAGTCATAGTGGTGGTAGACTGCAGTGATGCCAGAAACCACAGGTTCCAGGGCACGACCATGGTCCTGAATCTTTCTCATGCATGTCACCAAGCGCCTGGACACGTCGCCATATGGCAAGTCAGGAGGCCCAGACAGAGCAGTGATGTTTTCCTTACACACCGCCTCCAAGGATGTGAACACAGCTATCCAATCCATACCTGAGACACTAGAGCGCACACATACAGAAATATAAACCAAACCTAGACCAAAAACATTATTTTATTTCTGAATAATCACACTATATCTGAGCTTTGAAAGTTTAAATAAGGAGATATAAAAATCATTACATCGGACTAACCTCTAAAATTACTGGTTTGGTTGTGTGTGCCAAAGGTCAAAGATTAAAAGATGCAACTAGCACAGGACTCCTCTTACAAACTGACTTAGCAAAAACATTTTTAAAAAAGGCTGTTGACAACATTTATCAAAATGTACACTAAATATTGTCCTAAAGCCTTAATTTATAGGCCTAGTCAATAGAAGACTAGGCTACTAAGAATCAACAAATCAAACCAACCTTGTTCCGGTATATATGACTGACAAGTTTATATGCTTGTACGCCAGATATGTAATAACCATGTTTCCATTACAGGTTAACGTTAGCTTATACAAAACGTTGAAATTGATTATTCAACTAACCTGCTCTTGCGACAACGTCTTCGTTCTTGATTCGGGGAAAGGGTGCCTTATAAAATGTCAGTATCCAGTTGCAGGGGGTTCTACAAAAAAACAGAAAATATTTTTTTTATTAAATTCATGTTTTGTACGTCACGAGGAGGTTCCTAGCCATTTTAGGGTGTGTTCGTAAATTCAATCTGGATTGCCAGAGGTGCGCTCTGGGGTCGCTCTAATCGGGGAGAAGGGTTTATACGAGCGTTCTGACCTCACAACGGCAGTCAAGCATCCACGGTAACGTTGGCTAGCTACTTCCAGACATACTAGCAGAGCTGGTTAGGCTGTTCATGTTATCCAGAGCGCTGGTGACTGTCACTATGCTGCTGTCAACAATTTAAATTACGCGTTTTTGCCGAAACTTTTTTTTTTTTTTGCCATATTCAACGGGTGTTGAGCGTTCGTAAATTCGTCAGTTATTCTTCGCTCTGGCACACTCAGATGAGTGTCTTCTGAAATCGGTGTAGATGGCCAGAGTAAATTTACGAACGCACCCTTGCTGCCCCGCATCTAGCATTTTCCAGCATCTTTGCAGGAACTAGTCGTTTCTATGCGACGCGGCCACGTGTAGACGTAGTTGACGCGCGTCACACAGTGCGACCAAAACAAAGATTGACACACATGCAAAATGTATTTGTCACTCGATACAAAACATGGATTTAAAATTTTAAAAAGTGTCACAAGCATGAAGATAGTGCTAGAGGGGGAGGGGGGCCAATGGGGTGTTCATGCAGGAACCCCGGAATTGCAGTTGAACACTAGTGCATCAGACAGGGTTCTGGAGAACGGAACAGCCATCATCGGTGCATCCTTTGACCCGCGAGTCCTGTCGTACTGATCCTAGCCCAAGTTACTAATGCATAGCGAACGTTCTCTCTTTGTGGTGTTTTGGGAAACGTATGTTAGCCGTCATATTCGGCCGTTGTAGGAAGTATGCATCGTTAAAACACTACACGACTTACGGACGTGCTCCCAAATATTTCCGTCCATCCTCAACCCCAGGACGTGGGTGCTCACATATTACGATGATTCCCTAGTTGATCATACCCTGCGTTTCTCGGTTGTCGTAGGAAAAAAAATCCGACACACAAACAGTGAGCTGCTTTATTAGTGTGCACTTTCGGTGTAGAAATATTTGTTTTAAAGAGACGGAGGCCCAGAATATAGACGCAATATGCAATAATAATAATTGTATTACCTTTTGTTTTTTTGTCATGGTAGGGAAGCAGATGTAATATTGGTACAGTTCGTTTTGCACTTGAAACGGTCTAAAACAACAAATCCACTAAACCGGGGCACCGGGCCATGTAAAACGAACTCGCCCATTGAAAAGGCATTGGGTTCTCTCCACAGTTCCACCAATCTGTATTCTATCACCGCAGTCCGCAAGGTGCGTGTTGTTAATTTCCTCTTCGCCATACAACAATATGCACGACCAACATTTACTGACATCTGACAGGTGTATGGAGAACAGAACAGCCATTGTCGGTGCGTCCTTCACCCGCTCAAACTACCAGATTCCCAGAGTACTGATCCTAGTGACTCCTTTAGCACTGCATATCAGTGCTAAAGGAGTCACTACAGACCCTGGTTCGATTCCAGGCTCTATCCCAACCGGTCGTGATTGGGAGTCCCATTGTGCGCACAATTGGCCCAGCGTCGTCCGGTGTAGGCAATGATTGTAAATTAGCATTTGTTCTTAACTTGCCTAGTTAAATAAAGATACAAAATGTAAAAAACAAGTCACCTTTCATCTAATTACTCAAGACTCCCCAGCGCTCAGAACCTAACCAGCTGCTTGATGACGTCACCACACATCGACAAATAAACAACTCCACTCTAAACTGACCAAATCCACTCTTCCCAATATATAAACTCTAAACTGGGACACTGGTAGCCGCGATATCATCTTTCCCGATGGTAACCACATGTAAATCCATATAGTTAAAAAAAATTGCACTTTCAAACACGACATAGAACTTTGGAAAAAAGTATAACCTACCCAAGCTTCAGCCCTGCCCAGTTGAAACAAAAAGGGAATCAGCTGGTGCTTGACTGATGGGACTTTAAAATCCCCCCAAAATGAATTAACCCCAGAACACTTCTATTGAAGATTATCCGGGAGAATAAAAACAAGGAGCAATCGGTTGCGGCGTAAATCTGATCGATTGATTGAAGGAAGAAACACATTTCAGAGGCTCTGATTAAGGCGATTCGTACCGAAACGTAAGCTAATATTGTTTGTCCCGTCAATACATGTCAGATTTACGCAAACAGTGTTATTACATTTTTTTATCTCCAGGATAGTCATCAGTTGAAGTGTCCTAGTGTATATAGTTTTTTTCTACGACATTGAATTTGGCCGCCCAAGACTGGCAAAAAATTGTGACGGACGAACGACAATTAAACAAGTGACTTCAAACGAACACTTGCAATAAACGTGCGACCTATGTTTACGAGAAAAGTTAGTGTACAGTATGATCAAATATGGAAAGCCTTGCATTGTACAGCCTACAAACTTACCAACACGCATCCTCTATTCTTCAGCTGACAGTTTCTGTTTCGCCCCACCGATTGGGGGTGCGTTCAATTCGTTTAAAAAAAATATTTGGCTTCATTGTTTCTTCTTCTATGGTATAATGGCCGTCCGCACACACGTTTAAGGTGCATGCATGCCGCCAACTACTGTGCTGGAGTGTGCGATTGATCATGGTTTGTATAATTCTATACTACAAAAACCCATATTAACTTCTGACAAACCCTCCCGTCCCCAAAACACATCAAACCTTTTCAAACTTTTGCTCTGTAATGTTGAGACAATCCATCCTTAGGATTACTCATCATTTAAAAAATCATGTGGCCAGTAACATATTTATTTAACCAGGTAAGTTGACTGAGAACACATTATTTACAGCAACGACCTGGGGAATAGTTACAGGAGAGAGGAGGAATTAGCCAATTGTAAACTGGGGATGATTAGGTGGCCATGATGGTATGAAGGACAGATTGGGAAATTTGGCCAGGACACCAGGGTTAACACCCTACTCTTACAATAAGTGCCATGGGATCTTTAGTGACCAGAGAGTCAGGACATCCGCTTAACATCCCATCCTAAAGACGGCACCCTACACAAGGCAATGTCCCCAATCTCTGCACTGGGGCATTGGGATATTTGTTTTAGACCAGAGGAAAGGGTGCCTCCTACTGGCCCTACAACACCACTTCCAGCAGCATCTGGTCTCCCATCCAGGGACTGACCAGGACCAACCATCTTCAGAAGCAAGCCAGCAGTAGGGTGCAGGGTGGTATGCTGCTAGCTTGCTGCTACATTCTGTTAACATCTGTTGCCACTAATAACTCTGTTGCCATATCCACAATAATCTTCAACATGGCATTTCTTCTTTTCACAATCCGAGTCATGTTCATAACCTTTCCAATGAAAGCTATGAAATCTATTTTATTTACTATCAAAGGGTCCTTTGACCAGACCCGGCGCCAGAATAAAGTGGCTAAGGGTGCGCCAGAATAAAGTGGCTAAGGGTGCGGCAGGATAAAGCGAGGGGAGAGTTGAAATCGGCAAAGGGGCACAATTGAGGGGTTCTTGCATTGGGATTATATTGAATTCGGCTTATATCAAGTTATATCACAATAAACAAAGTTAAAATGCAGAGACTGAGATCATTGAGTGCTTTTGAAGTGACAGTCAGGTTGGTGCGAAATATGTAGCCTATCACCGCTGCGCTGTATCAGTACAATAGACAGCAACCTACACCAAAATGCTATTCAGTATTTTTGTTTCCATACATGAATAACTAGGCTACTACTTACAGCATTTAGTTTGCATTATTTTGGCAAGACAGCTGTGTGTAAGGCTGAATTCACATAGGTGAATTACCCTACTGCAAACAGCCTATCTACTATATCTTGTAGCCTATATTCATTACTAAAACGGCCTTGCTCTACCAAATGAATGAATGAGAACAAAACAGCGGTACCAAGTACAGTAGTAGGCCGAGTAAACTAAATATCAGATCAACAATCTATATCTAGGCTAGTTACATTAACAGTCAACAAACACATTAAACAAAAGGTGAATGGAGATCCAAATAGCCTAAAGCCTACTACAGTGCAATGCAGCCATGCACAGCTGTCTTGCCAAATAAATAGTCCTATAACAAGTTGTGATATGGCGCAATATACTTCTGTGAATCAAATTTGACCCACGTAATCAATTAAGCAATGCCAACCTACCTTAAACACATTTCCAATATGTACGGTTCCATTTACAACCACGAAAACCAATAGGCTACCAAGAAAACCATAATGGAATGTATCGATTTCTATGATGAAACTTACTGATATGTACTGTAGCTACTATACCCAGGGGCATCATTTGGGTTCTTGCATTGGAATCATATTGAATTCTGCTTATATCACGCTGTACCACAAACATAAAAGTGAACGTGCTTTTGACAGCGCCCTATACACTAAAGCAAGATTCTTTATGAAAAACAACCAGCTAGATTGTTTCTTACCCTTCAGTTGAAGCCTCCTTGATGCTCTGTGGAACTTCCTGAGGAATCGATCATTCCATTCTCCCCAAAAATCTTCTTGTAAGAACCCCCCCAGTTGGATTAGTTGAGCTATCCTCGGGTGTAGTATGCTTCTTCTGTGCTGACTGAACACGTGTGTCAAAGTACTTTTCGCATGTAGCTTCCTCAGTGACAATCTCACCAATGAGCCCTATGATTTCATTTTGAATATCGCGTGACATGTATGTGGCACTGTGGGGTATGGTGCTAAACCCCTTGGCAAGTTCCTTGTCTTTTCGGAAAGTGTATTCCGTCATACAGGAAAAGTCCACTGCCCCCCTCCCCCACCGACTCTCATGTCCAATGTCCACTTCAGTGGTTGCTGGTTTGAAACAAGTAACTCAATAATGTCCACAATCGCCGACAAATACATGTGATTTCTTGCCAGCTACCCATCATTAAAAAGTGTTTCGACATGGGATACAAAATGCAGCATTTTCAGTAACCGAGTACTCCAGCCACTCTCTTCCTCTGAACCAATTGCTATTAAATGAACGTTTTTGGACAGGAAACCTGGGACTAGGGTAGGATTCTAGAGGCTGGCTCCTATTTTCCAAGATCATAAGGAACAGCCATAGGTGGAGGGGGCTGTGCAGCCATTATTCTGGCAGCACTTGTGGAAGAGGGTGACCGCTCTGCACGCGGAGCTAGCTAGAGCTCAGCAGCATCATTGCTGCTGGGCTTTGTGACAGCCTCAGTGGTTTGATGCTGTTGCTACTCAATGCTCTTCTTTGGCTTTGTTTGGGTACTGTGGCAAGGCCAATTTCTGATATCCATCATGGCAGTGGCAGATTAGCTGGTTCCTGCTAGCTAAATAGGCTAAGGCTAATAACACTAACGCTTTTTACTGCTAGCTAAGAAGCTAGCTCTGTAGTGGTGTGAGGCAGAGTTGAGTGAAGCAGCTCTAATTGTAAAATTGACCCCGCCCAAAAACAAATATTACAGGCAGAGGCGTATGTTGTTATTCACTTCGCCTACCACAGAGAACCGTTTCCCCCCCGCTTTTTATGGAAGACCAAAGGATTCATACCTAACAGCCCCAGTGGCTTTCCAAAGCCCCCCAAAGGTTTCAAATTAGGGGGTTAAGCACTCTTTTACCCCCTTGTGGAGCCAGGTATGCCTTTGACACAGCACACGTATGGGAGCAAGACTTCCGAACAGGTTTCAAAACCATGTCAGGACAAGTAGAAGTATTAATCTCCTGGCAGAAGGGGCCTCATTAATAAATCGTGTATAAATACAAAAATAGACCAAAACATGCGTGTGCCAGTTTTCACGCAAAAGTGGGCATTTACAAAAACTGAACTTGACGTGAAAATGTACTCACCTTCCCGTAAACTTTAGACCATGTGTACGCACAACTTCTAGTGGTTGAAGCATTGCAAGTAGATTAGTCATTTGTGCACATGGGTGGTATGATAGAAAAGCTTATTCATAAGAATAAACAGATTAATAACAAGATGCTATCTTTTTTTATCCCCAATTTTACTAGGTAAATTGACTGAGAACACTTCCCATTTACAGCAACGACCGGGGAATAGTTACAGGGGAGAGGAGGGGGGATTAATGAGCCAATTGGAAGCTGGGGATGATTGGGTGCCTATGATGGCCAGATTTGGGAATTTAGCCAGGACACGGGGTTAAAACCCATACTTTTATGATAAACGCCATTGGATCTTTAGTGAACAGAGTCAGGACACCTGTTTAACGTCCCATCCAATAGACGTACTCTACAGAGGGTAATGTCCCCAATCACTGCCCTGAGGCATTTTTTTTTTTTTAGATCAGAGGAAAGAAAGAGCCTGCTACTGGCCCTCCAACACCACTTCCTGCAGCATCTGGTCTCCCATTTAGGGATGACAAGGACCAACCCTGCATAGAGTCAGTGGCAAGTCAGTAATGGGATAGGTCGTATGCTCCTGGCAGAGTGGTATGCTGCTGGCATCTGCCAATAGTGATGAGAGAAACTAAATATATTATCTTTGCATTTTAAAATAATTAGAAGTAAGCATTTTCTAGGCTATTTTTTGTTTAATTTATATGATCATTGCATAATAAATTCCTCACCTTTTCTGTGATGTTTCATACTCATGAGGTAGCATAGGCCTACAACAAGGATACCAATCGTCCCATCTCTCCTTTAAATTGGAACCACATCACAGTAGTAAATACAATGCATTCGGAAAGTATTCAGACCCCTTGACTTTTTCCATATTATTACATTACAGCCTTATTTTAAAATGGATTAAATAAAAAAAATCCCTTGTCAATCTACACACAATTCCCCATAATGACAAAGCGAAAACAGGTTTTATTGCAATTTTGTAAATGTATTAAAAATAAACATAAATACCTTAATTACATAAGTATTCAGACCCTTTGCTATGAGACTCAAAATTGAGCTCATGTGCATCCTGTTTCCATTGATCATCCTTGAGATGTTTCTATAACTTGATTTGAGTCCACCTGTGGTAAATTCAATTGGACGTGATTTGGAAAGGCACACACCTGTCTATATAAGGTCGCACAGTTGACCGTGCATGTCAGAGGAAAAACCAAGCCATGAGGTCGAAGGAATTGTCTGTAGAGCTCCGAGACAGGATTGTGTTGAGTCACAGATCTGGGAAAGGGAAGCAAAAATGTCTGCAGCATTGAAGGTTCCCAAAAACACAGTGGCCTCCATCATTCTTAAATGAAAGAAGTTTGGAACCGTCAATACTCTTCCTAGAGCTGGTCACCCAGCCAAACGGAGCAATCGGGGGAGAAGGGCCTTGGTCAAGGAGGTGACCAAGAACTCAATTGTAAATCTGACAGAGCTCTAGAGTTCCTCTGTGGTGATGGGAGAAACTTCTAGAAGGACAATCATCTCTGCAGAACTCCACCATACATGCCTTTATGGTAGAGTGACAAGACAGATGTAAAAAGCACATAACAGCCCGCTTGGAGATTTCCAAAAGGCACCTAAAGGACTCTCAGACCATGAGAAACAAGATTCCCTGGTCTGATGAAACCAAGATTGAACTCTTTGTCCTGAATGCCAAGTGTCACATCTGGAAGAAACCTAGCACCATCCCTACGGTGAAGCATGGTGGTGGCAGCATCATGCTGTGGGGATGTTTTTCAGCGGCAGGGAATGGGAGACGAGTCAGGATGGAGGGAAAGATGAACGGGGCAAAGTACAGAGAGATCCTTGACTAAACCTTCTCCAGACCACTCGGGACCTGACTGGGGTGAAGGTTCAACAGGTTCAACAGGACAACAACCCTAAGCACACAGCCAAGACAACCCAGGAGTGGCTTCGGGACAAGTCTCTGAATGTCATTGAGTGGCCTAGCCAGAGCCCGGACTTGAACCTCATCTCTGGAGAAACCTGAAAATAGCTGAGCAGCGACCCTCCCCATCCAACCTGACAGAGATTGAGAGGATCTACAGAGAAAAATGGGAGAACCTACCCAATTACAGGTGGGCCAAGCTTGAAGGATCACACCCCAGAAGACTCGAGGCTGTAATCACAGTCAAAAGGTTCTTCAACAAAGTAAAGGGTCTGAATACTACCGGTCAAAAGTTTTAGAAAACCTACTCATTCAAAGGTTTTTATTTATTTTTTTACTATTTTCTAAATTTCTAAAATGTAGAATAATAGCAAAGACAACAAAACTATGAAATAACACATGGAATCATGTAGTAACCAAAAAAGTTAAACAAATCAAAATCTATTTTATTTTTGAGATTCTTCAAATAGCCACCCTTTGCCTTGATGACAGCTTTGCACACTTTTGGCATTCTCTCAACCAGATTCATGTGGTAGTCACCTGGAATGCATTTCAATAAACAGGTGTGGCTTCTTAAAGTTAATTTGTGGAATTTATTTCCTTCTAAATGCATTTGAGCCATCAGTTGTGTTGTGACAAGGTAGGGGAGGTATACAGAAGATAGCTCTATTTAGTAAAAACCAAGTCCATATTATGGCAAGAACAGCTCAAATAAGCAAAGAGAAACGACAGTCCATCATTACTTTAAGACATGAAGTTCAGTCAATACGGAACATTTCAAGAACTTTGAAAGTGTCTTCAAGTGCAGTCGCAAAAAAACATCAAGCGCTATGATGAAACTGGCTCTCATGAGGACTGTCACAGGATTGGAAGAGACATATTTACCTCTGCTGCAGAGGATAAGTTCATTAGAGTCGCCAGCCACAGAAATTGCAGCCCAAATAAATGCTTCACAGAGTTCAAGTAACAGACACATCTCAACATCAACTGTTCAGAGGAGACTGTGTGAATCAGACTTTCATGGTCAAATTGTTGCATAGAAACCACTACTAAAGGACACCAATAATAAGAAGAGACTTGCTTGGGCCAAGAAACATGAGCAAGGAACATTAGACCAGTGGAAATTTGTCCAAACAGGTGATTTTTGGTTCCAACTGCTGTCATTGTGAGACGCGGTGTGGGTGAACGGATGATCTTCTGCAAGTGTATTTCCCACTGTAAAGCAAGGGTGCCTTGCTGGTGACACTGTCAGTGATTTATTTAGAATTCAAGGCACACTTAACCAGCATGGCTACCACAGAATTCTGCAGCAATACGCCATCCCATCTGGTTTGGGCTTAGTGGGACTATCATTTGTTTTTCAACAGGACAATGATCCAACACACCTCCAGGCTGTGTAAGGGCTATTTTACCAAGGAGAGTGATGGCGTGCTGCATCAGATGACCTCCACAATCCCCCAACCTTAACCAAATTGAGATGGTTTGGGATGAGTCGGACTGTAGAGTGACGGAAAAGCAGCCAACAAGTGCTCAGCATATGTGGGAACTCCTTCAAGGCTGTTGGAAAAGCATTCCATTTCTGGTTGAGAGAATGCCAAGAGCGTGCAAAGATGTCAAGGCAAAGGGTGGCTACTTTGAAGAATCTAAAATATATTTTGATTTGCTTAACACCTTTTTGGTTACTACATTATTCCACGTGTGTTATTTCATAGTTTTGATGTCGTCACCATTATTCTACAATGTAGAAAATAGTAAAAATAAAGAAAAACTCTTGAATGAGTAGGTTTTTTAAAACTTTTGACCAGTATGTAATTGTGATAGCAGTTTGTTTTATGCATTTCCAACAATTTCTAAAAACCTGCTTTTACTTTGTCATTAAGGGGTATTGTGAGTAGATTGATGGAGGGAAAAAACTATTTAATACATTTTAGAATAAGGCTGTAACAAAATGTGTAAAAAGTCAAGGGGTCTGAATACTTCCTGAAAGCACTAAATAAAAAAATACATCAAAAAAAATCTGCATCTCTTCCCAGCCTGGCAAGAGTAGCTCTAAAGGTGTTTAGCTTCTCCAGTGGCTCTGCAAGAATGGAGAGGATATTCTCCGCTGCTATACAGGCACCATTGCATAAGCCTGAAGCCACAGACTCTGGCCAAACTCGTGTTTCTAAAAATGAATTAAAAGGCACTGTAGACTGAGCCTAATAAGGCATGTTTCCTTTAATTTGTATTTCATTCTAAGTATGTCCCAGCCTATATGCGCAATTTATAGACGATGATTTAATACAACGAAATGTTGTTTATTGATGAGCGCTTTATGTCCCTACCAGCCTAGTGTCGCACTCGCAAATGCTTCACAATGTATTTCTTTGTAGGCTATAGCCTTGAAATAATTGAAATAAATAGCCAGAATAATTCATTTTCATTCCTTCTTAGGCTCCCTGTCTGGCTCCTGACCTATTTAAAGTGTTTATATGCCGTTTAATACAACATGTAACCTATTTGAAATTATGAGTGCTACTTACATTCACCTTTTAATGTTTATTCAAATACGTTTCATTCAAATCATATGGTTTGGTTAAATTGTGAGGGGCAGCTTTATTATCTGTGAGCGCAGAGTGGTTTTTGGAGGAGCCGTTGGAAAGGATGTGGAGAGCTGGAGCTGCTCCATGACCAATGAGCGCGATTTCCGACCGCTCAACTCCGTTCACATATTCTGCTCAGGTGGAACAAACTTAAACTTGCCCCTACTTTCAATGCTGAATTGAATGTAATTGAGAAAACAGAAAGGTGTCATGTTTTTTTTTGCAAACATCCTTTCTAAATTTAAGAGTAATCCAAGTTAAAAATATTTAGCTGGTAACTGATTTTAGTTCGTTTCCTAATCAGTTTACATGTAACACTCTCTAATCATGTTGACAAGATGTGTTGATATCCTACCTGTTTATTGATTGTATTTGGGACTATCCAAATAAAAGTGTGACCGTTTTATTTGTCATATATTGTTGGAGAGGAAAAATGCGTCGTTTTATTAGACAAGTTTAAAAGATTGACGTTTCGGCCTTCTTGAGATTTATTATTGATTCTGAAGGCCAATGAAGGATGAAACGTCAATGTCTTAAACTTGTCTAATAAAAAAAACGATGGTGAGTGAGCGCTGCGCCTTTTCCTGTCCAACGATGTCAACACATTTTTAGGTTGCACCTCCTACTTCTTTCCAAAATGTTCATATATTGAACATATATTTGTTTTGATATCCTATGTTTATCTGTATTGTATATTTTTATTAGAATTTAAATGACATTTGCCCTGCTTCTGTAGCAGGCTAGATCGGGCTGTCATGGCATTACTAGGCAGACTGAGTTTGCTGCGGGTCATTCCAGCTGCAGAGTTTTTGGATGACGTGACTCTTCCTTTCAGTCCCTATTGGGCAAAACATAAACCAAAACACAAGCAAAACAAACCGCAATTGCATCCAACAAGTTTGTAGAGTCACAAGCTTGATGTAATCATTGCGTGCAAGGAATATGGGACCAAATACTTAACGGTTTGACTACTTTGATACACTAAGTGAATTTGTCCAAATACTTATGACTTCTTCAAATGTGGGGACTAGATACATAAAGTTATTTGATGTCTAAATGGTAAAACAGATATGTATGAAAATACCCTCAAATAAAATCTGACATTCTAGCTCAAATCTAAAATGCTGGAGTATAGAGACAAATAAAATGTTTTCACTTTGCTGTCCAAATACATATGGAAGGGAGTAAAAACAAAATGCTTACCTGCTCAGGGAATGGGCACCAAAAAAGAGCAAAAGGAAAGTAATCTAATGTTATTAACATTTTACTGCAAGTGACACTAAAGTCCACAGAATAAAGGATGCATTGATATTTTAGTTAACCATGATAGCCTTTATAATAGAACGCTTGTGACAACACACATCTAAATATTGCACTTGGGAAAAACAACTTAAAGTAACTGCCAAGTGAAAATCTCACTTAAAAGTTACAATTTAGTAAACTCGTATCCAACTCATGTTGACTCGTCCTATACTCGTTTGTGGCCGGAGCATACATTGGGAAAAAAACACAACAACCCCACCTCAAACAGACCTTTTCAAAAATGCTTGCTATTTCCTCATAGAACATGTCATCTCCCTGAGGATGAGCTGGCCAATCAGAGGTCTAGAGGAGGCTGAGCTGGCATACCAGCGGTCGACTTGCAAGAATATTTTTGACCGGTATACGCACACACCATTTTGTTGTTGTTAATACACCCACATCATTCCGACACAGGAAAGCATGTTTTTAAGGTAATTTAAAAATAATAATTGGAAGGAAAACCACTTCACTCATATTGTAAGTAATTATAGAAATCTGGAACATCTGGGCAGTTACTTTGAAATAGATAAGAATTCAGTGAATGTAGTCAATCTCACCCCATACACAACTCATACAGAATGAAACATAACAGACATTCTATTTTCGCTCTATTATAGTGGCGATGATAGCACAAGGCTACACATGTGCAAAAACAATGTTCAGAGTTGAAAATAAAAAATGCTCTCTCCACTCACACGAGTGTTAGAGTATGTCAATAGAACAAAGCAATATCTTTAAACATACACAGTCAGTGGGGTATTCTAGAAAGAAGGATTATCAGACAACAAATGCTGCATGTGAGAGGTTGTACCGTATCATCATAAAAATACCAGGAATTACAGAACCATACACTGATTTTTCACCAACAATGCTCAGTAGCAAATATCCTTCGAGAGAGTAAAGTAGAAAACATGCTTTACAAATTTAAAATAAAACCAATTGTAATTAATTTCAGAGGGCAAATTAACAGAAACCCAACAGACCGGTCCTATACCAAAATACATTTTCAGATCCCTTTCTTAAAAAAAAAAATATATGAATAGAAAACACAAAACATATATTCCATCAAATGAAGGTCAATGGTGGCAAAACAGGAATCTGAGATGCTACTGCATCCTATTTCTTGGGCTTCAACCTCTCCTTTAATTACTTTTTTTATCAGTTTAAAAGACAACACAATAAGCATAATGATAAACTAAACCACACACATGACATGGTAGAGAGACAAAGGAAGCTATGAACAACCGCTTCAAGTAACTTGCTCCAACATTATCCAACACCTCAATAACCCAACCACCACATTACAAAACTAAGTCACACAGCTCCCCATTAAAATAATGTTGTAATAAAAAATCTCCCTTAAAAAGTTGAGATGACGACTATAAAGCTTCTGCACCCCAGGTTGGAGATGAGACGTGAGAAAATACAGTGCGGCAAAAAAGTATTTAGTCAGCCACCAATTGTGCAAGTTCTCCCACTTAAAAAGATGAGAGAGGCCTGTAATTTTCATCATAGGTACACTTCAACTATGACAGACAAAATGAGAAAGAAAAATCCAGAAAATCACATTGTAGGATTTTTAATGAATTTATTTGCAAATTATGGTAGAAAATAAGTATTTGGTCACCTACAAATAAGCAAGATTTCTGGCTCCCTGACCTGTAACTTCTTCTTTAAGAGGCTCCTCTGTCCTCCACTCGTTACCTCTATTAATGGCACCTGTTTGAACTTGTTATCAGTATAAAAGACACTTGTCCACAACCTCAAACAGTCACACTCCAAAATGGCCAAGACCAAAGAGCTGTCAAAGGACACCAGAAACAAAATTGTAGACCTGCACCAGGCTGGGAAGACTGAATCTGCAATAGGTAAGCAGCTTGGTTTGAAGAAATCAACTGTGGGAGCAATTATTAGGAAATGGAAGACATACAAGACCACTGATAATCTCCCTCGATCTGGGGCTCCACGCAAGATCTCACCCCGTGGGGTCAAAATGATCACAAGAACGGTGAGCAAAAATCCCAGAACCACACGGGGGGACCTAGTGAATGACCTGCAGAGAGCTGGGACCAAAGTAACAAAGCCTACCATCCGTAACACAGTACGCCGCCAGGGACTCAAATCCTGCAGTGCCAGACGTGTCCCCCTGCTTAAGCCAGTACATGTCCAGGCTCGTCTGAAGTTTGCTAGAGAGCATTTGGATGATCCAGAAGAAGATTGGGAGAATGTCGTATGGTCATATGAAACCAAAATATAACTTTTTGTTAAAAACTCAACTTGTCGTGTTTGGAGGACAAAGAATGCTGAGTTGCATCCAAATAACACCATACCTACTGTGAAGCATGGGGGTGGAAACATCATGCTTTGGGGCTGTTTTTCTGCAAAGGGACCAGGACGACTTATTTTCCACCATAATTTGCAAATAAATTCATTAAAAATCCTACAATGTGATTTTCTGGATTTGTCTTCTCATTTTTAAGTGGGAGAACTTGCACAATTGGTGGCTGACTAAATACCTTTTTGCCCCACTGTATCTAGTTGACAGAGAGGGAGGGGAGGTGGGTTTATGTTAGAAGGCAAAAAGGGACAAGAGGCATTTTGCTCAATGATTATCACTGCCCGAAATAGGCGCTACACTCAGAAATATAATCGCTAGAAGGGACAGCGCCCCTCAGGCCAACAGTATATTTCTATGGCCACACCACCCGTAAACAATAAGTGAAGGCCTCCTGTTCTCTGTGAATGTTTCTTAATTCAGACTCATGGCCAACATACTGATATTAAGTCTCAGTATCAGAGAGAGGCTGGCGAGACATCAACAAATCTGACTCACTGTCATATTCTCTACTACGAAACGCCTTCTACGGCAGGATGATATTCTCTACTACGACACATCTTCTACGGCAGGATGATATTCTCTACTACAACACATCTTCTACGGCAGGATGATATTCTCTACTACGACACATCTTCTACGGCAGGATGATATTCTCTACTACAACACATCTTCTACGGCAGGATGATATTCTCTACTACAACACATCTTCTACGGCAGGATGATATTCTCTACTACGACACGTCTTCTACGGCAGGATGATATTCTCTACTACAACACATCTTCTACGGCAGGATGATATTCTCTACTACAACACATCTTCTACGGCAGGATGATATTCTCTACTACAACACATCTTCTACGGCAGGATGATATTCTCTACTACAACACATCTTCTACGGCAGGATGATATTCTCTACTACAACACATCTTCTACGGCAGGATGATATTCTCTACTACGACACATCTTCTACGGCAGGATGATATTCTCTACTACAACACATCTTCTACGGCAGGATGATATTCTCTACTACAACACATCTTCTACGGCAGGATGATATTCTCTACTACAACACATCTTCTACGGCAGGATGATATTCTCTACTACAACACATCTTCTACGGCAGGATGATATTCTCTACTACAACACATCTTCTACGGCAGGATGATATTCTCTACTACGACACGTCTTCTACGGCAGGATGATATTCTCTACTACAACACATCTTCTACGGCAGGATGATATTCTCTACTACGACACGTCTTCTACGGCAGGATGATATTCTCTACTACGACACATCTTCTACGGCAGGATGATATTCTCTACTACGACACATCTTCTACGGAACGATGAAGAACACACTTCTGTAGAAAATGCAAGCACTCGTGATTTATGCTACAGGAAAATATATCAAATTAGACATAATATTATGCCGCACTGTACAATATATTTTACCTTTAGTGAGACATATAGACAGTTAGGTATTGTAGACACTTTTTTAGAGCATCCTGAAATTGTGTTTGCATCTTTGTAAGTATGTGATGCAACTTGCAACCAGAGGGATCATGCGTTTCAAGCAATCAAGAATCTACCATGCCGAGCATACGCCTGCATCACAAATAGGGTCAAAAGTGTCATCTGAAAACATTAGTTCAATTCCATGAACTCTCAATTTGGAAACCAAGGAAACCAACATATTCTCTCAGTTCCTCCATCCTCACATACTAAGAATTCTCTTCTCAACTCCCTTCTGTTCATCTCTTATTTGCTCTTTCAAAGCTCACCTGAATGTCACAAGAAAAAAGTTAACATTTTTACTGTTAAAATTGTTTAAGTATTGCACCAACACTTATTAGTGTGCTTCCCTGGAGAGGGTTATATTAGTACTGTAGCAGTCTTATAACAGTAGCCAAACATAAGTCACGCACGCACGCGCACACACACAAAATACAAATAATAAAATATATCTGTGGTTAAAAGCGGCACCAGAGTGACAGAGTGAAAACCGAGCTCCTTTCAGTCCAACAGAACTTCAAAAACTAAGTCACCTAGATAAAATAAGAAGCCTCTTTTTGGAGGCATGATTTTTTTCATACATTCAAGATTCACTTTGTCACAAAATACCAATTTGAGCACACCTGGCCAAGATAAAATAATCCAAATATATCATAATAATAAAATAAAAACAAGAACTACTCTTCCAAACAATATTTTTCAAATTGAATGATTCTCTAGGGTTGGTGACTTGGTTCCCATACCAAATGTTTGATGAAGCCAGAGTGCTACATGTACTGATGTGAATTTAAGATACTACATTACCAACCTATCATTCCTATTTAGACACTAAAGTATTGTAGGAGTGGAAGGCCACTGGGAAGTGTGTGCACATGTCCTAAACTCTCCACCCTAAACCCTCCATACTAAACCTTACACTTGTGCCTTTTATAACATCACTACAATACTGACCATCTTCTCCTTATTTATCCATAATTCTTCCTCTCAGACAAGCATGTTAAGTCACTGAAAAGCAGGCCTCTTTCTCCTTGTCTATGAGAACTGGGGAGAGCTGTGTTTATAGTATACAATGGGCCTGAACAACACTAAAATGCATGCTGGTGTAGAGGAGATACAGCACTCACAGTGCCCCACAGAAACACAGAGGAAATGGCACCCTAGTCCCTATATAGTGCACTACTTTTGACCAGAGCAAGTAGTGAATATTGTGCCATTTCAGATGCAGCCAGAGAGAAACATACAGTAACAGCAGCAAACCCTTAGTGCAGAAGAGGCAGAGGCAGAGTGAGGTGTGATTTTCTTCACACCCACCAGAGGGCGATGCAGGGGAGGAGAGGGACTGGAGCTCCAGTTCGGCTGGGTTTCCTCTTTTGCAACAAAAAAAGGCCACTCCATCTGCCAGTAACTCTGTCTGTACTGGAGATCTGTCAGTTGATATGTCAGTAGTTTATCTGTACTCACACGTCCAGAACAAGCAACCGACACAACTACGACACAAATAGTCCATATCATGCTACAGACGCTAAAAGCACCTTAGTGTCAACGTGTTAGGTTAGGAGTGTGTGAGTAAATAGGGATGTACTGCTTTGGTTCTAGTGGATCTAGACCCAGAACTGGACTGGTGTTGTTATAAAACACACAAAGTTTCACAAACACAGTGGAAGACACGAGCAAACACACTTACTGCACTGATTCCCCATGGATAATCTTGTTCACTAGACACTTCCAATTTGCCTAGGGACGAGGTTACCCCAGGTAGGGAAATGGATGGAAAGTAAAAGGAATCAATAAATACTATATATATATAAATAACAGTTCAAAAGTTTGGGGTCACTTAGAAATGTCCTTGTTTTTGAAGGAAAAGCAAATATTTTGTCCCATAAAATAACATCAAATTGATCAGAGATACAGTGTAGACATTGTTAATGTTGTAAATGAGTATTGTAGCTGGGAACGGCAGATTTTTTATGGAATATCTACATAGGCGTACAGAGGCCCATTATCAGCAACAATCACTCCTGTGTTCCAATGGCACGTTGTGTTAGCTAATCCAAGTTTATAATTTTGAAAGGCTAATTGATCATTAGAAAACCCTTTTGCAATTATTTTAGCACAGCTGAAAACGGTTGTGCTGATTAAGGAAGCAATAAAACCGGCCTTTAGACTAGTTGAGTATCTGGAGCATCAGCATTTCTGGGTTCGATTACAGACTCAAAATAGCCAGAAACAAATCACTTCTGAAATTCATCAGTCAATTCTTGTTCTGAGAAAAGAAGGCTATGCGAGAAATTGCTGAAGATCTCATACAACGCTCCCTTCACAGAACAGCGCAAACTGGCTCTACCCAGAACAGAAAGAGGAGTGGGAGGCCCCGGTGCATAACTGAGCAAGAAGACAAGTACATTAGAGTGTCTTTTAATTTTTATTTTTTTTACCTTTATTTAACTAGGCAAGTCAGTTAAGAACAAATTCTTATTTTCAATGACGGCCTAGGAACAGTGGGTTAACTGCCTGTTCAGGGGCAGAACGACAGATTTGTACCTTGTCAGCTCGGGGGTTTGAACTTGCAACCTTACGGTTACTAGTCCAACACTCTAACCAGTAGGCTACCCTGCCGCCCCTAGTTTGAGAAACAGACGACTCACAAGTCCTCAACAGGCAGCTTCATTAAATAGTACCCGCAAAACACCAGTCTCAACGTCAACAGTAAAGAGGCGACCCCGGGATGCTGGCTTCTAGGCAGAGTTGCAAAGAAAAAGGCATATCTCAGACTGGCCAATAAAAATAAAAGATTAAGATGGGCAAAAGAACACAGACACTCGACAGAGGAACTCTGCCTAGGTTTTATTTCAAAAACAAGGACATTTCTCAGTGACCCCAAACTTTTGAACTGTAGTATATATATATATACAGTGCCTTGCGAAAGTATTCGGCCCCCTTGAACTTTGCGACCTTTTGCCACATTTCAGGCTTCAAACATAAAGATATAAAACTGTATTTTTTTGTGAAGAATCAACAACAAGTGGGACACAATCATGAAGTGGAACGACATTTATTGGATATTTCAAACTTTTTTAACAAATCAAAAACTGAAAAATTGGGCGTGCAAAATTATTCAGCCCCCTTAAGTTAATACTTTGTAGCGCCACCTTTTGCTGCGATTACAGCTGTAAGTCGCTTGGGGTATGTCTCTATCAGTTTTGCACATCGAGAGACTGACATTTTTTCCCATTCCTCCTTGCAAAACAGCTCGAGCTCAGTGAGGTTGGATGGAGAGCATTTGTGAACAGCAGTTTTCAGTTCTTTCCACAGATTCTCGATTGGATTCAGGTCTGGACTTTGACTTGGCCATTCTAACACCTGGATATGTTTATTATTGAACCATTCCATTGTAGATTTTGATTTATGTTTTGGATCATTGTCTTGTTGGAAGACAAATCTCCGTCCCAGTCTCAGGTCTTTTGCAGACTCAATCAAGTTTTCTTCCAGAATGGTCCTGTATTTGGCTCCATCCATCTTCCCATCAATTTTAACCACCTTCCCTGTCCCTGCTGAAGAAAAGCAGGCCCAAACCATGATGCTGCCACCACCATGTTTGACAGTGGGGATGGTGTGTTCAGCTGTGTTGCTTTTACGCCAAATATAACATTTTGCATTGTTGCCAAAAAGTTCAATTTTGGTTTCATCTGACCAGAGCACCTTCTTCCACATGTTTGGTGTGTCTCCCAGGTGGCTTGTGGCAAACTTTAAACTACACTTTTTATGGATATCTTTAAGAAATGGCTTTCTTCTTGCCACTCTTCCATAAAGGCCAGATTTGTGCAATATACGACTTGTTGTCCTATGGACAGAGTCTCCCACCTCAGCTGTAGATCTCTGCAGTTCATCCAGAGTGATCATGGGCCTCTTGGCTGCATCTCTGATCAGTCTTCTCCTTGTATGAGCTGAAAGTTTAGAGGGACGGCCAGGTCTTGGTAGATTTGCAGTGGTCTGATACTCCTTCCATTTCAATATTATCGCTTGCACAGTGCTCCTTGGGATGTTTAAAGCTTGGGAAATCTTTTTGTATCCAAATCCGTCTTTAAACTTCTTCACAACAGTATCTCGGACCTGCCTGGTGTGTTCCTTGTTCTTCATGATGCTCTCTGCGCTTTTAACGGACCTATGAGACTATCACAGTGCAGGTGCATTTATACGGAGACTTGATTACACACAGGTGGATTGTATTTATCATCATTAGTCATTTATGTCAACATTGGATCATTCGGAGATCCTCACTGAACTTCTGGAGAGAGTTTGCTGCACTGAAAGTAAAGGGGCTGAATAATTTTGCACGCCCAATTTTTCAGTTTTTGATTTGTTAAAAAAGTTTGAAATATCCAATAAATGTCGTTCCACTTCATGATTATGTCCCACTTGTTGTTGATTCTTCACAAAAAAATACAGTTTTATATCTTTATGTTTGAAGCCTGAAATGTGGCAAAAGGTCGCAAAGTTCAAGGGGGCCGAATACTTTCGCAAGGCACTGTATATATATATATATATATAAGAAGATCTATATTTATAAACTGGGTGGTTCGAGTCCTGAATGCTGACTGGCTGACAGCTGTGGTATATCAGACCGTATACCACAGATATGACAAAACATTTATTTTTTACTGCTCTAATTATGTTGGTAACCAGTTTATAATAGCAATAAGGCGCCTCGGGTTTTGTGGTATATGGCAATTATACCATGGCTAAGGGCTGTGTCCAGGTACTCCGAGATGGGTCATGCATAAGAATAGCCCTTAGCCGTGGTATATTGGCCATATACCACACCTCCTCGGGCCTTATTGCTTAAATATATATATCCATATATACGAACTTACTGTGAATTCAGGTAAAAAATAAAATATAACCTATTAAAAAACCGTAGTAGGTATTAGTCGTATCAGTGCGTCATCAGAGGAGGGAGATTCTGGTTGGGTGGAGTGGAGCAGGCCCCTTGGTTAGTCAGTGCAAAGGTCAGAAAACACACAGTAGTTCGGACAACTCACACACCTCAGCCCCAGAGAGACTTCCCATCCCAAACACACACAGTTCCGGTGTGAGTGTATAGTTGCTAGCCCTCCAGGGCCATGTCCATAGGGGCATCCATCCGTCCTGTGACGCCCATCTTGTCCTATTAGTTTGGGCTGGTGGTGGGTGTTGGTGTTAGCCGTGAGGTGAGGGGTGAGTGCATTGCTAGGGCTGGCATAGCCTGTGCCATAGTAAACTCGATTCCAGCCTCTTTAGGCTGGGGACGAGGTTAGTGCCATGTAGGCAGGGAGAATGGGAGCCCAGAGACTGTGCCGGCCACAGACACCACCCCCCCCCCCAGTGGAGCTCAGAGCTGGTGCACAATGCTGTCTGTGTGGTTGACAGGCACAGGGCCGTCCTGGCGGAGCCGCTGCCACTGGAACGTGGTGCTGAGGGAACCCACCTCTTCCTCCTCGTTATCCTGCTCCTTAGCAAACTCCATGAAGACCTGAGAGATGGGGTGAGAGAGAGCAAGAGAGAGACTAGCTAAGACAAATAGTCAGGAAGTGGATGGAGTTTGCATTGCAGTTGATGTAACATCACATGATATTCAAGGTAAGGTTCACAAATGAGTAATTACCTGCTCTAAGGTTGATTGTGAAAAGTTGTACTCTTCAAAGTTGAAGGCTTGCTTAGCTGGAGGAAGCGGAGAGCAGAAAACATTAGAACACAATGCATTTTGCCTAAATTGTAACGGATCAATGAAACATGAGGCAGATGGTCAGAGTGTGATCACACACACTCACCACTCTCTAGCTGAGAGAAGGACTTGGCCAGTGACTTGACATCCTCCATGGGGATCTTGTAAACCATCAGGGTGGCAAAGCTGCAAGACAGAGGCAGCAGGCTTAAGCATTTAATTACACACACACACACACACACACACACCTTTGCTCTGACTCACCTCTCCTGTCTTGCAGCGTGAGGGAAGATTCGACGGATCTCCTTGTGGAGCAGTGCCACTTGTTGGAGCCCCGTCAGCTCCTCTCTCAGCTTCAATTCCAGGCTGTAGCCACGCCCATACTTCCCCTTCAGGTGCTGGATAGACCCAATACACCTGAGAGACAGAGACACATCATCATGTGCCTGGGCTTACCTCCGCTGTACCCGCACCCCACCATACCCCTGTCTGCGCATTATGCCCTGAATATATTCTACCATGCCCAGAAATCTGCTCCTTTTATTCTTTGTCCCCAACGCTCTAGGCGACAAGTTTTGATAGCCTTTAGCCGCACCCTCATACTACTCCTCCTCTGTTCCGCGGGTGATGTGGAGATAAACCCAGGCCCCGCATGTTTTCAGGCACCCTCATTTGTTTACTTCTGTGATCGAAAAAGCCTTGGTTTCATGCATGTCAACATCAGAAGCCTCCTCCCGAAGTTTGTTTTACTCACTGCTTTAGCACACTCTGCCAACCCTGATGTCCTTGCCGTGTCTGAATCCTGGCTTAGGAAGGCCACCAAAAATTCTGAGATTTCCATACCCAACTATAACATTTTCCGTCAAGATAGAACTGCCAAAGGGGGAGGAGTTGCAGTCTACTGCAGAGATAGCATGCAAAGTTGTCATACTTTCCAGGTCCATACCCAAACAGTTCAAACTACTCATTTTAAAAATGACTCTCTCCAGAAATAAGTCTCTCACTGTTGCCGCCTGCTACCGATCCCCCTCAGCTCCCAGCTGTGCCCTGGATACCATTTGTGAATTGATCGCCCCCCATCTAGCTTCAGAGTTTGTTCTGTTAGGTGACCTAAACTGGGATATGCTTAACACCCCGGCAGTCTTACAATCTAAGCTAGATGCCCTCAATCTCACACAAATCATCAAGGAACTCACCAGGTACAACCCTAAATCTGTAAACAAGGGCACCCTCATAGACGTCATCCTGACCAACTGGCCCTCCAAATACACCTCCGCTGTCTTCAACTAGGATCTCAGCGATCAATGCCTCATTGCCTGTATCCGCTACGGGTCCGCAGTCAAACGACCACCCCTCATCACTGTCAAACGCTCCCTAAAACACTTCTGCGAGCAGGCCTTTCTCATCGACCTGGCCCGGGTATCCTGGAAGGATATTGACCTCATCCCTTCAGTAGAAGATGCCTGGTCATTCTTTAAAAGTCAATTCCTCACCATCTTAGATAAGCATGCTCCATTCAAAAAATGCAGAACTAAGAACAGATATAGCCCTTGGTTCACTCCAGACCTGACTGCCCTCGACCAGCACAAAAACATCCTGTGGCGGACTGCAATAGCATCGAATAGTCCCCGCGATATGCAACTGTTCAGGGAAGTCAGGAACCAATACACGCAGTCAGTCAGGAAAGCAAAGGCTAGCTTTTTCAAGCAGAAATTTGCATCCTGTAGCTCTAACTCCAAAAAGTTCTGGGACACTGTAAAGTCCATGGAGAACAAGAGCACCTCCTCCCAGCTGCCCGCTGCACTGAGGCTAGGTAACACGGTCACCATCGATAAATCCATGATAATCGAAAACTTCAACAAGCATTTCTCAACGGCTGGCCATGCCTTCCTCCTGGCTCCTCCAACCTCGGCCAACATCTAGAGTCGGCTTTCTAATCCGCAAATAAAGGCTCCTTCACTCACACCGCCAAACTTACCCTAGTAAAACTGACTATCCTACCGATTCTCGACTTCGGCGATGTCATCTACAAATTAGCTTCCAATACTCTACTCAGCAAACTGGATGCAGTTTATCACAGTGCCATCCGTTTTGTTACTAAAGCACCTTATACCACCCACCACTGCGACCTGTATGCTCTAGTCAGCTGGCCCTCGCTACATATTCGTCGCCAGACCCACTGGCTCCAGGTCATCTACAAGTCCATGCTAGGTAAAGCTCCACCTTATCTCAGTTCACTGGTCACGATGGCGACACCCACCCGTAGCACACACTGTATCTCACTGATCATCCCTAAAGCCAACACCTAATTTGGCTGCCTTTCCTTCCAGTTCTCTGCTGCCTGTGACTCGAACGTATTGCAAAAATCGCTGAAGTTGTAGACTTTTATCTCCCTCACCAACTTTAAACATCTGCTATCTGAGCAGCTAACCGATCGCTGCAGCTGTACTTAGTCCATCGGTAAATAGCCCACCTAATTTACCTACCTCATCCCCATACTGTTTTTATTTATTTACTTTTCTGCTCTTTTGCACACCAGTATCTCTACCTGCACATGACCATCTGATCATTTATCACTCCAGTGTTTATCTGCAAAATTGAAATTATTCGCCTACCTCCTCATGCCTTTTGCACACAATGTATATAGACTCTTTTTTTATTTTTTTCTACTGTGTTATTGACTTGTTTATTGTTTACTCCATGTGTAACTTTGTGTTGTTGTCTGTTCACACTGCTATGCTTTATCTTGGCCAGGTCGCAGTTGTAAACGAGAACATGTTCTCAACTAGCCTACCTGGTTAAATAAAGGTGAAATAAAAATGTAATAAAATCATCACAACTAGATAAACCCAATACACCTGAGACACACCATCATAACTAGATAAACCCAAAACACCTGAGACACATCATCATCATCACAACTAGATAAACCCAATACACCTGAGACATACCATCATAACTAGATAAACCCAAAACACCTGAGACACATCATCATCATCACAACTAGATAAACCCAATACACCTGAGACATACCATCATAACTAGATAAACCCAAAACACCTGAGACACATCATCATCATCACAACTAGATAAACCCAACACACCTGAGACACATCACCATCACAACTAGATACCCCAATACACCTGAGACATACCATCATAACTAGATAAACCCAAAACACCTGAGACACATCATCATCATCACAACTAGATAAACCCAACACACCTGAGACACATCATCATCATCCTAATCACAACGACCACAAATCAACTCCCCAATACACCTGAGACACATCATCAACATCATCACAATTAGATAAACCCAATACACCTAAGACAAATCATCATCATCATCATCACAACTAGATAAACCCAATAGACCTGAGACACATCACCATCACAACTAGATAAACCCAATAGACCTGAGACACATCACCATCACAACTAGATAAACCCAATAGACCCGAGACACATCACCATCACAACTAGATAAACCCAATAGACCTGAGACACATCATCATCATAACTAGATAAACCCAATAGACCTGAGACACATCACCATCACAACTAGATAAACCCAACCCACCTGAGACACATCATCATCATCACAACTAGATAAACCCAATAGACCTGAGACACATCATCATCATCACAACTAGATAAACCCAATACACCTGAGACACATCATCATCATCACAACTAGATAAACCCAACCCACCTGAGACACATCACCATCATCACAACTAGATAAACCCAATACACCTGAGACACATCATCATCATCACAACTAGATAAACCCAACCCACCAGGTCATCTACACATCACCATCATCACAACTAGATAAACCCAATAGACCTGAGACACATCACCATCACAACTAGATAAACCCAATAGACCCGAGACACATCACCATCACAACTAGATAAACCCAATAGACCTGAGACACATCATCATCATAACTAGATAAACCCAATAGACCTGAGACACATCACCATCACAACTAGATAAACCCAACCCACCTGAGACACATCATCATCATCATCACAACTAGATAAACCCAATAGACCTGAGACACATCATCATCATCACAACTAGATAAACCCAATACACCTGAGAAACATCATCATCATCACAACTAGATAAACCCAACCCACCTGAGACACATCACCATCATCACAACTAGATAAACCCAATACACCTGAGACACATCATCATCATCACAACTAGATAAACCCAACCCACCTGAGACACATCACCATCATCACAACTAGATAAACCCAATACACCTGAGACACATCATCATCATCATCATCACAACTAGATAAACCCAATACACCTGAGACACATCATCATCATCACAACTAGATAAACCCAACCCACCTGAGACACATCACCATCATCACAACTAGATAAACCCAATAGACCTGAGACACATCATCATCATCACAACTAGATAAACCCAACCCACCTGAGACACATCACCATCATCACAACTAGATAAACCCAATACACCTGAGACACATCACCATCACAACTAGATAAACCCAACCCACCTGAGACACATCATCATCATCATCACAACTAGATAAACCCAACCCACCTGAGACACATCATCACCATCATCACAACTAGATAAACCCAATACACCTGAGACACATCATCATCACCACAACTAGATAAACCCAATACACTTGAAATACATAATCATCATCATCATAACTAGATAAACCCAATACACCTGAGACACATCACCATCATCACAACTAGATAAACCCAATACACCTGAGACACATCACCATCACAACTAGATAAACTCAATAGACCTGAGACACATCATCATCATCACAACTAGATAAACCTAATACACCTGAGACACATCACCATCACAACTAGATAAACTCAATAGACCTGAGACACATCATCATCATCACAACTAGATAAACTCAATAGACCTGAGACACATCATCATCATCACAACTAGATAAACCTAATACACCTGAGACACATCACCATCACAACTAGATAAACTCAATAGACCTGAGACACATCATCATCATCACAACTAGATAAACCCAATACACCTGAGACACATCATCATCATCACAACTAGATAAACCCAACCCACCTGAGACACATCACCATCACCACAACTAGATAAACCCAATAGACCTGAGACACATCATCATCATCACAACTAGATAAACCCAACACACTTGAAATACATAATCATCATCACAACTAGATAAACCCAACACACCTGAGACACATAATCATCATCACAACTAGATAAACCCAATACACCTGAGACACATCATCATCACCACAACTAGATAAACCCAATACACCTGAGACACATCACCATCATCACAACTAGATAAACCCAATACACCTGAGACACATCATCATCATCACAACTAGATAAACCCAATAGACCTGAGACACATCATCATCATCACAACTAGATAAACCCAATACACCTGAGACACATCATCATCACAACTAGATAAACCCAATACACCTGAGACACATCACCATCATCACAACTAGATAAACCCAACACACTTGAAATACATAATCATCATCATCACAACTAGATAAACCCAATACACCTGAGACACATCATCATCATCATCATCACAACTAGATAAACCCAATAGACCTGAGACACATCACCATCACAACTAGATAAACCCAATAGACCTGAGACACATCACCATCACAACTAGATAAACCCAATAGACCCGAGACACATCACCATCACAACTAGATAAACCCAATAGACCTGAGACACATCATCATCATAACTAGATAAACCCAATAGACCTGAGACACATCACCATCACAACTAGATAAACCCAACCCACCTGAGACACATCATCATCATCACAACTAGATAAACCCAATAGACCTGAGACACATCATCATCATCACAACTAGATAAACCCAATACACCTGAGACACATCATCATCATCACAACTAGATAAACCCAACCCACCTGAGACACATCACCATCATCACAACTAGATAAACCCAATACACCTGAGACACATCATCATCATCACAACTAGATAAACCCAACCCACCAGGTCATCTACACATCACCATCATCACAACTAGATAAACCCAATAGACCTGAGACACATCACCATCACAACTAGATAAACCCAATAGACCCGAGACACATCACCATCACAACTAGATAAACCCAATAGACCTGAGACACATCATCATCATAACTAGATAAACCCAATAGACCTGAGACACATCACCATCACAACTAGATAAACCCAACCCACCTGAGACACATCATCATCATCATCACAACTAGATAAACCCAACCCACCTGAGACACATCATCATCATCACAACTAGATAAACCCAACCCACCTGAGACACATCACCATCATCACAACTAGATAAACCCAATACACCTGAGACACATCATCATCATCATCATCACAACTAGATAAACCCAATACACCTGAGACACATCATCATCATCACAACTAGATAAACCCAACCCACCTGAGACACATCACCATCATCACAACTAGATAAACCCAATAGACCTGAGACACATCATCATCACCACAACTAGATAAACCCAATACACTTGAAATACATAATCATCATCATCATAACTAGATAAACCCAATACACCTGAGACACATCACCATCATCACAACTAGATAAACCCAATACACCCGAGACACATCACCATCACAACTAGATAAACTCAATAGACCTGAGACACATCATCATCATCACAACTAGATAAACCTAATACACCTGAGACACATCACCATCACAACTAGATAAACTCAATAGACCTGAGACACATCATCATCATCACAACTAGATAAACTCAATAGACCTGAGACACATCATCATCATCACAACTAGATAAACCTAATACACCTGAGACACATCACCATCACAACTAGATAAACTCAATAGACCTGAGACACATCATCATCATCACAACTAGATAAACCCAATACACCTGAGACACATCATCATCATCACAACTAGATAAACCCAACCCACCTGAGACACATCACCATCACCACAACTAGATAAACCCAATAGACCTGAGACACATCACCATCACAACTAGATAAACCCAACACACTTGAAATACATAATCATCATCACAACTAGATAAACCCAACACACCTGAGACACATCACCATCATCATAACTAGATAAACCCAATACACCTGAGACACATAATCATCATCATCACAACTAGATAAACCCAACCCACCTGAGACACATAATCATCATCATAACTAGATAAACCCAATACACCTGAGACACATCATCATCATCACAACTAGATAAACCCAATACACCTGAGACACATCACCATCATCACAACTAGATAAACCCAATACACCTGAGACACATCATCATCATCACAACTAGATAAACCCAATAGACCTGAGACACATCATCATCATCACAACTAGATAAACCCAATACACCTGAGACACATCATCATCACAACTAGATAAACCCAATACACCTGAGACACATCACCATCATCACAACTAGATAAACCCAACACACTTGAAATACATAATCATCATCATCACAACTAGATAAACCCAATACACCTGAGACACATCATCATCATCATCATCACAACTAGATAAACCCAATACACCTGAGACACATCATCATCATCATAACTAGATAAACCCAATACACCTGAGACACATCATCATCATCACAACTAGATAAACCCAACCCACCTGAGACACATCACCATCATCACAACTAGATAAACCCAATACACCTGAGACACATCATCATCATCACAACTAGATAAACCCAACCCACCTGAGACACATCACCATCATCACAACTAGATAAACCCAATACACCTGAGACACATCACCATCACAACTAGATAAACCCAATAGACCTGAGACACATCACCATCACCACAACTAGATAAACCCAACCCACCTGAGACACATCACCATCATCACAACTAGATAAACCCAACACACTTGAAATACATAATCATCATCATCACAACTAGATAAACCCAACACACCTGAGACACATCATCATCATCACAACTAGATAAACCCAATACACCTGAGACACATCATCATCATCCTAATCACAACGACCACAAATCAACTCCCCAATACACCTGAGACACATCATCACAACTAGATAAACCCAACCCACCTGAGACACATCATCATCATCACAACTAGATAAACCCAATACACCTGAGACACATCATCATCATCCTAATCACAACGACCACAAATCAACTCCCCAATACACCTGAGACACATCATCAACATCATCACAATTAGATAAACCCAATACACCTGAGACATACCATCATAACTAGATAAACCCAAAACACCTGAGACACATCATCATCATCACAACTAGATAAACCCAACACACCTGAGACACATCACCATCACAACTAGATAAACCCAATACACCTGAGACATACCATCATAACTAGATAAACCCAAAACACCTGAGACACATCATCATCATCACAACTAGATAAACCCAACACACCTGAGACACATCATCATCATCCTAATCACAACGACCACAAATCAACTCCCCAATACACCTGAGACACATCATCAACATCATCACAATTAGATAAACCCAATACACCTAAGACAAATCATCATCATCATCATCACAACTAGATAAACCCAATAGACCTGAGACACATCACCATCACAACTAGATAAACCCAATAGACCTGAGACACATCACCATCACAACTAGATAAACCCAATAGACCCGAGACACATCACCATCACAACTAGATAAACCCAATAGACCTGAGACACATCATCATCATAACTAGATAAACCCAATAGACCTGAGACACATCACCATCACAACTAGATAAACCCAACCCACCTGAGACACATCATCATCATCACAACTAGATAAACCCAATAGACCTGAGACACATCATCATCATCACAACTAGATAAACCCAATACACCTGAGACACATCATCATCATCACAACTAGATAAACCCAACCCACCTGAGACACATCACCATCATCACAACTAGATAAACCCAATACACCTGAGACACATCATCATCATCACAACTAGATAAACCCAACCCACCTGAGACACATCACCATCATCACAACTAGATAAACCCAATACACCTGAGACACATCATCATCATCATCACAACTAGATAAACCCAATACACCTGAGACACATCATCATCATCACAACTAGATAAACCCAATACACCTGAAACACATCATCATCATCACAACTAGATAAACCCAACCCACCTGAGACACATAATCATCATCACAACTAGATAAACCCAACCCACCTGAGACACATCACCATCATCACAACTAGATAAACCCAATACACTTGAAATACATAATCATCATCATCATAACTAGATAAACCCAATACACCTGAGACACATCATCATCACCACAACTAGATAAACCCAATACACCTGAGACACATCACCATCATCACAACTAGATAAACCCAATACACCTGAGACACATCACCATCACAACTAGATAAACTCAATAGACCTGAGACACATCATCATCATCACAACTAGATAAACCTAATACACCTGAGACACATCACCATCACAACTAGATAAACTCAATAGACCTGAGACACATCATCATCATCACAACTAGATAAACTCAATAGACCTGAGACACATCATCATCATCACAACTAGATAAACCTAATACACCTGAGACACATCACCATCACAACTAGATAAACTCAATAGACCTGAGACACATCATCATCATCACAACTAGATAAACCCAACCCACCTGAGACACATCACCATCACCACAACTAGATAAACCCAATACACCTGAGACACATCATCATCATCATCATAACTAGATAAACCCAACACACTTGAAATACATAATCATCATCATCATAACTAGATAAACCCAACACACCTGAGACACATAATCATCACCACAACTAGATAAACCCAACACACCTGAGACACATCATCATCACCACAACTAGATAAACCCAATACACCTGAGACACATCATCATCACCACAACTAGATAAACCCAATACACCTGAGACACATCATCATCACCACAACTAGATAAACCCAATACACCTGAGACACATCATCATCATCACAACTAGATAAACCCAATACACCTGAGACATATCACCATCATCACAACTAGATAAACCCAATAGACCTGAGACACATCATCATCATCACAACTAGATAAACCCAATACACCTGAGACACATCATCATCACAACTAGATAAACCCAATACACCTGAGACACATCACCATCATCACAACTAGATAAACCCAATACACCTGAGACACATCATCATCATCACAACTAGATAAACCCAATACACCTGAGACACATCACCATCACAACTAGATAAACTCAATAGACCTGAGACACATCATCATCATCACAACTAGATAAACCCAACACACTTGAAATACATAATCATCATCATCACAACTAGATAAACCCAATACACCTGAGACACATCATCATCATCACAACTAGATAAACCCAACCCACCTGAGACACATCACCATCACAACTAGATAAACTCAATAGACCTGAGACTCATCATCATCATCACAACTAGATAAACCCAATACACCTGAGACACATCATCATCATCACAACTAGATAAACCCAACCCACCTGAGACACATCACCATCACCACAACTAGATAAACCCAACACACTTGAAATACATAATCATCATCACAACTAGATAAACCCAACACACCTGAGACACATAATCATCATCACAACTAGATAAACCCAACACACCTGAGACACATAATCATCATCATCACAACTAGATAAACCCAATACACCTGAGACACATCATCATCATCACAACTAGATAAACCCAACCCACCTGAGACACATCACCATCATCACAACTAGATAAACCCAATACACCTGAGACACATCATCATCATCACAACTAGATAAACCCAATACACCTGAGACATACCATCATAACTAGATAAACCCAAAACACCTGAGACACATCATCATCATCACAACTAGATAAACCCAACACACCTGAGACACATCACCATCACAACTAGATAAACCCAATACACCTGAGACATACCATCATAACTAGATAAACCCAAAACACCTGAGACACATCATCATCATCACAACTAGATAAACCCAACACACCTGAGACACATCATCATCATCCTAATCACAACGACCACAAATCAACTCCCCAATACACCTGAGACACATCATCAACATCATCACAATTAGATAAACCCAATACACCTAAGACAAATCATCATCATCATCATCACAACTAGATAAACCCAATAGACCTGAGACACATCACCATCACAACTAGATAAACCCAATAGACCTGAGACACATCACCATCACAACTAGATAAACCCAATAGACCCGAGACACATCACCATCACAACTAGATAAACCCAATAGACCTGAGACACATCATCATCATAACTAGATAAACCCAATAGACCTGAGACACATCACCATCACAACTAGATAAACCCAACCCACCTGAGACACATCATCATCATCACAACTAGATAAACCCAATAGACCTGAGACACATCATCATCATCACAACTAGATAAACCCAATACACCTGAGACACATCATCATCATCACAACTAGATAAACCCAACCCACCTGAGACACATCACCATCATCACAACTAGATAAACCCAATACACCTGAGACACATCATCATCATCACAACTAGATAAACCCAACCCACCTGAGACACATCACCATCATCACAACTAGATAAACCCAATACACCTGAGACACATCATCATCATCATCACAACTAGATAAACCCAATACACCTGAGACACATCATCATCATCACAACTAGATAAACCCAATACACCTGAAACACATCATCATCATCACAACTAGATAAACCCAACCCACCTGAGACACATAATCATCATCACAACTAGATAAACCCAACCCACCTGAGACACATCACCATCATCACAACTAGATAAACCCAATACACTTGAAATACATAATCATCATCATCATAACTAGATAAACCCAATACACCTGAGACACATCATCATCACCACAACTAGATAAACCCAATACACCTGAGACACATCACCATCATCACAACTAGATAAACCCAATACACCTGAGACACATCACCATCACAACTAGATAAACTCAATAGACCTGAGACACATCATCATCATCACAACTAGATAAACCTAATACACCTGAGACACATCACCATCACAACTAGATAAACTCAATAGACCTGAGACACATCATCATCATCACAACTAGATAAACTCAATAGACCTGAGACACATCATCATCATCACAACTAGATAAACCTAATACACCTGAGACACATCACCATCACAACTAGATAAACTCAATAGACCTGAGACACATCATCATCATCACAACTAGATAAACCCAACCCACCTGAGACACATCACCATCACCACAACTAGATAAACCCAATACACCTGAGACACATCATCATCATCATCATAACTAGATAAACCCAACACACTTGAAATACATAATCATCATCATCATAACTAGATAAACCCAACACACCTGAGACACATCATCATCACAACTAGATAAACCCAACACACCTGAGACACATCATCATCACCACAACTAGATAAACCCAATACACCTGAGACACATCATCATCACCACAACTAGATAAACCCAATACACCTGAGACACATCATCATCACCACAACTAGATAAACCCAATACACCTGAGACACATCATCATCATCACAACTAGATAAACCCAATACACCTGAGACATATCACCATCATCACAACTAGATAAACCCAATAGACCTGAGACACATCATCATCATCACAACTAGATAAACCCAATACACCTGAGACACATCATCATCACAACTAGATAAACCCAATACACCTGAGACACATCACCATCATCACAACTAGATAAACCCAATACACCTGAGACACATCATCATCATCACAACTAGATAAACCCAATACACCTGAGACACATCACCATCACAACTAGATAAACTCAATAGACCTGAGACACATCATCATCATCACAACTAGATAAACCCAACACACTTGAAATACATAATCATCATCATCACAACTAGATAAACCCAATACACCTGAGACACATCATCATCATCACAACTAGATAAACCCAACCCACCTGAGACACATCACCATCACAACTAGATAAACTCAATAGACCTGAGACACATCATCATCATCACAACTAGATAAACCCAATACACCTGAGACACATCATCATCATCACAACTAGATAAACCCAACCCACCTGAGACACATCACCATCACCACAACTAGATAAACCCAACACACTTGAAATACATAATCATCATCACAACTAGATAAACCCAACACACCTGAGACACATAATCATCATCACAACTAGATAAACCCAACACACCTGAGACACATAATCATCATCATCACAACTAGATAAACCCAATACACCTGAGACACATCATCATCATCACAACTAGATAAACCCAACCCACCTGAGACACATCACCATCATCACAACTAGATAAACCCAATACACCTGAGACACATCATCATCATCACAACTAGATAAACCCAATACACCTGAGACATACCATCATAACTAGATAAACCCAAAACACCTGAGACACATCATCATCATCACAACTAGATAAACCCAACACACCTGAGACACATCACCATCACAACTAGATAAACCCAATACACCTGAGACATACCATCATAACTAGATAAACCCAAAACACCTGAGACACATCATCATCATCACAACTAGATAAACCCAACACACCTGAGACACATCATCATCATCCTAATCACAACGACCACAAATCAACTCCCCAATACACCTGAGACACATCATCAACATCATCACAATTAGATAAACCCAATACACCTAAGACAAATCATCATCATCATCATCACAACTAGATAAACCCAATAGACCTGAGACACATCACCATCACAACTAGATAAACCCAATAGACCTGAGACACATCACCATCACAACTAGATAAACCCAATAGACCCGAGACACATCACCATCACAACTAGATAAACCCAATAGACCTGAGACACATCATCATCATAACTAGATAAACCCAATAGACCTGAGACACATCACCATCACAACTAGATAAACCCAACCCACCTGAGACACATCATCATCATCACAACTAGATAAACCCAATAGACCTGAGACACATCATCATCATCACAACTAGATAAACCCAATACACCTGAGACACATCATCATCATCACAACTAGATAAACCCAACCCACCTGAGACACATCACCATCATCACAACTAGATAAACCCAATACACCTGAGACACATCATCATCATCACAACTAGATAAACCCAACCCACCTGAGACACATCACCATCATCACAACTAGATAAACCCAATACACCTGAGACACATCATCATCATCATCATCACAACTAGATAAACCCAATACACCTGAGACACATCATCATCATCACAACTAGATAAACCCAACCCACCTGAGACACATCACCATCATCACAACTAGATAAACCCAATAGACCTGAGACACATCACCATCACAACTAGATAAACCCAATACACCTGAGACACATCACCATCATCACAACTAGATAAACCCAATACACCTGAGACACATCACCATCACAACTAGATAAACTCAATAGACCTGAGACACATCATCATCATCACAAGTAGATAAACCTAATACACCTGAGACACATCACCATCACAACTAGATAAACTCAATAGACCTGAGACACATCATCATCATCACAACTAGATAAACTCAATAGACCTGAGACACATCATCATCATCACAACTAGATAAACCTAATACACCTGAGACACATCACCATCACAACTAGATAAACTCAATAGACCTGAGACACATCATCATCATCACAACTAGATAAACCCAATACACCTGAGACACATCATCATCATCACAACTAGATAAACCCAACCCACCTGAGACACATCACCATCACCACAACTAGATAAACCCAACACACTTGAAATACATAATCATCATCACAACTAGATAAACCCAACACACCTGAGACACATAATCATCATCACAACTAGATAAACCCAACACACCTGAGACACATAATCATCATCATCACAACTAGATAAACCCAATACACCTGAGACACATCATCATCATCACAACTAGATAAACCCAACCCACCTGAGACACATCACCATCATCACAACTAGATAAACCCAATACACCTGAGACACATCATCATCATCACAACTAGATAAACCCAATACACCTGAGACACATCACCATCATCACAACTAGATAAACCCAATACACCTGAGACACATCATCATCATCACAACTAGATAAACCCAACCCACCTGAGACACATCACCATCATCATCATCACAACTAGATAAACCCAATAGACCTGAGACACATCACCATCATCACAACTAGATAAACCCAACCCACCTGAGACACATCATCATCATCACAACTAGATAAACCCAATACACCTGAGACACATCATCATCACCACAACTAGATAAACCCAATACACCTGAGACACATCACCATCATCACAACTAGATAAACCCAATACACCTGAGACACATCACCATCATAACTAGATAAACCCAATACACCTGAGACACATCACCATCATCACAACTAGATAAACCCAATACACCTGAGACACATCACCATCACCACAACTAGATAAACCCAACCCACCTGAGACACATCATCATCATCACAACTAGATAAACCCAATACACCTGAGACACATCACCATCACAACTAGATAAACCCAACACACCTGAGACACATCATCATCATCACAACTAGATAAACCCAATACACTTGAAATACATAATCATCATCATCATCACAACTAGATAAACCCAATACACCTGAGACACATCATCATCATCACAACTAGATAAACCCAATAGACCTGAGACACATCACCATCACCACAACTAGATAAACCCAACCCACCTGAGACACATCATCATCATCACAACTAGATAAACCCAATACACTTGAAATACATAATCATCATCATCATAACTAGATAAACCCAATACACCTGAGACACATCATCATCACCACAACTAGATAAACCCAACCCACCTGAGACACATCACCATCATCATCACAACTAGATAAACCCAATACACTTGAAATACATAATCATCATCATCATAACTAGATAAACCCAATACACCTGAGACACATCATCATCATCACAACTAGATAAACCCAACCCACCTGAGACACATCATCATCATCACAACTAGATAAACCCAATACACCTGAGACACATCACCATCATCACAACTAGATAAACCCAATAGACCTGAGACACATCACCATCATCACAACTAGATAAACCCAATAGACCTGAGACACATCACCATCACAACTAGATAAACCCAATACACCTGAGACACATCATCATCATCATCACAACTAGATAAACCCAACACACCTGAGACACATCACCATCACAACTAGATGAACCCAATAGACCTGAGACACATCACCATCACAACTAGATAAACCCAATACACCTGAGACACATCATCATCATCATCACAACTAGATAAACCCAACACACCTGAGACACATCACCATCACAACTAGATAAACCCAATACACCTGAGACACATCATCATCATCACAACTAGATAAACTCAACACACCTGAGACACATCACCATCATCATCAGAACTAGATAAACCCAATACACCTGAGACACATCATCATCATCACAACTAGATAAACCCAATACACCTGAGACACATCATCATCATCACAACTAGATAAACCCAACACACCTGAGACACATCACCATCACAACTAGATAAACTCAACACACCTGAGACACATCATCATCACAACTAGATAAACCTAATACACCTGAGACACATCATCATCATCACAACTAGATAAACCCAATACACCTGAGACACATCATCATCATCACAACTAGATAAACCCAATACACCTGACACATCATCATCACAACTAGATAAACCCAATACACCTGAGACACATCATCATCATCACAACTAGATAAACCCAATACACCTGAGACACATCACCATCATCACAACTAGATAAACCCAATACACCTGAGACACATCATCATCACAACTAGATAAACCCAATACACCTGAGACACATCATCATCATCACAACTAGATAAACCCAATACACCTGAGACACATCATCATCACAACTAGATAAACCCAATACACCTGAGACACATCACCATCATCACAACTAGATAAACCTAATACACCTGAGACACATCATCATCATCACAACTAGATAAACCCAACACAACTGAGACACATCACCATCACAACTAGATAAACTCAACACACCTGAGACACATCATCATCACAACTAGATAAACCCAATACACCTGAGACACATCATCATCATCACAACTAGATAAACCCAATACACCTGAGACACATCATCATCATCACAACTAGATAAACCCAATACACCTGAGACACATCATCATCACAACTAGATAAACCCAATACACCTGAGACACATCATCATCATCACAACTAGATAAACCCAATACACCTGAGACACATCACCATCATCACAACTAGATAAACCCAATAGACCTGAGACACATCATCATCATCACAACTAGATAAACCCAATACACCTGAGACACATCATCATCACAACTAGATAAACCCAATACACCTGAGACATACCATCATAACTAGATAAACCCAAAACAACTGAGACACATCATCATCATCACAACTAGATAAACCCAACACACCTGAGACACATCATCATCATCCTAATCACAACGACCACAAATCAACTCCCCAATACACCTGAGACACATCATCAACATCATCACAATTAGATAAACCCAATACACCTAAGACAAATCATCATCATCATCATCATCACAACTAGATAAACCCAATAGACCTGAGACACATCACCATCACAACTAGATAAACCCAATAGACCTGAGACACATCACCATCACAACTAGATAAACCCAATAGACCCGAGACACATCACCATCACAACTAGATAAACCCAATAGACCTGAGACACATCATCATCATAACTAGATAAACCCAATAGACCTGAGACACATCACCATCACAACTAGATAAACCCAACCCACCTGAGACACATCATCATCATCACAACTAGATAAACCCAATAGACCTGAGACACATCATCATCATCACAACTAGATAAACCCAATACACCTGAGACACATCACCATCACCACAACTAGATAAACCCAACCCACCTGAGACACATCACCATCATCACAACTAGATAAACCCAACCCACCTGAGACACATCACCATCATCACAACTAGATAAACCCAATACACCTGAGACACATCATCATCATCACAACTAGATAAACCCAACCCACCTGAGACACATCATCACAACTAGATAAACCCAACCCACCTGAGACACATCACCATCATCACAACTAGATAAACCCAATACACCTGAGACACATAATCATCATCACAACTAGATAAACCCAACCCACCTGAGACACATCACCATCATCACAACTAGATAAACCCAATACACCTGAGACACATCATCATCATCATCATCACAACTAGATAAACCCAATACACCTGAGACACATCATCATCATCACAACTAGATAAACCCAACCCACCTGAGACACATCATCATCATCACAACTAGATAAACCCAATACACCTGAGACACATCACCATCATCACAACTAGATAAACCCAATACACCTGAGACACATCACCATCATCACAACTAGATAAACCCAATACACTTGAAATACATAATCATCATCATCATAACTAGATAAACCCAATACACCTGAGACACATCATCATCACCACAACTAGATAAACCCAATACACCTGAGACACATCACCATCATCACAACTAGATAAACCCAATACACCTGAGACACATCACCATCACAACTAGATAAACTCAATAGACCTGAGACACATCATCATCATCACAACTAGATAAACCTAATACACCTGAGACACATCACCATCACAACTAGATAAACTCAATAGACCTGAGACACATCATCATCATCACAACTAGATAAACTCAATAGACCTGAGACACATCATCATCATCACAACTAGATAAACCTAATACACCTGAGACACATCACCATCACAACTAGATAAACTCAATAGACCTGAGACACATCATCATCATCACAACTAGATAAACCCAACCCACCTGAGACACATCACCATCACCACAACTAGATAAACCCAATACACCTGAGACACATCATCATCATCATCATAACTAGATAAACCCAACACACTTGAAATACATAATCATCATCATCACAACTAGATAAACCCAATACACCTGAGACACATCACCATCATCACAACTAGATAAACCCAACACACTTGAAATACATAATCATCATCATCACAACTAGATAAACCCAACACACCTGAGACACATCACCATCATAACTAGATAAACCCAATACACCTGAGACACATCACCATCATCACAACTAGATAAACCCAATACACCTGAGACACATCATCATCATCACAACTAGATAAACCCAATACACCTGAGACACATCATCATCACAACTAGATAAACCCAATACACCTGAGACACATCACCATCATAACTAGATAAACCCAATACACCTGAGACACATCACCATCATCACAACTAGATAAACCCAATAGACCTGAGACACATCATCATCATCACAACTAGATAAACCCAATACACCTGAGACACATCATCATCACAACTAGATAAACCCAATACACCTGAGACACATCACCATCATCACAACTAGATAAACCCAACACACTTGAAATACATAATCATCATCATCACAACTAGATAAACCCAATACACCTGAGACACATCACCATCACAACTAGATAAACTCAATAGACCTGAGACACATCACCATCACAACTAGATAAACCCAACCCACCTGAGACACATCACCATCACCACAACTAGATAAACCCAATAGACCTGAGACACATCACCATCACAACTAGATAAACCCAACACACTTGAAATACATAATCATCATCACAACTAGATAAACCCAACACACCTGAGACACATCATCATCACCACAACTAGATAAACCCAATACACCTGAGACACATCACCATAATCACAACTAGATAAACCCAATACACCTGAGACACATCACCATCACAACTAGATAAACTCAATAGACCTGAGACACATCATCATCATCACAACTAGATAAACCTAATACACCTGAGACACATCACCATCACAACTAGATAAACTCAATAGACCTGAGACACATCATCATCATCACAACTAGATAAACTCAATAGACCTGAGACACATCATCATCATCACAACTAGATAAACCTAATACACCTGAGACACATCACCATCACAACTAGATAAACTCAATAGACCTGAGACACATCATCATCATCACAACTAGATAAACCCAACCCACCTGAGACACATCACCATCACCACAACTAGATAAACCCAACACACTTGAAATACATCATCATCATCACAACTAGATAAACCCAACCCACCTGAGACACATCACCATCACCATCATCACAACTAGATAAACCCAATACACCTGAGACACATCATCATCATCATAACTAGATAAACCCAATACACCTGAGACACATCATCATCACCACAACTAGATAAACCCAATACACCTGAGACACATCATCATCACCACAACTAGATAAACCCAATACACCTGAGACACATCATCATCATCACAACTAGATAAACCCAATACACCTGAGACACATCACCATCATCACAACTAGATAAACCCAATAGACCTGAGACACATCATCATCATCACAACTAGATAAACCCAATACACCTGAGACACATCATCATCACAACTAGATAAACCCAATACACCTGAGACACATCACCATCATCACAACTAGATAAACCCAACCCACCTGAGACACATCATCATCATCACAACTAGATAAACCCAACCCACCTGAGACACATCACCATCATCACAACTAGATAAACCCAATACACCTGAGACACATCATCATCATCACAACTAGATAAACCCAATACACCTGAGACACATCACCATCATCACAACTAGATAAACCCAATACACCTGAGACACATCATCATCATCACAACTAGATAAACCCAACCCACCTGAGACACATCACCATCATCACAACTAGATAAACCCAATACACCTGAGACACATCATCATCATCACAACTAGATAAACCCAATACACCTGAGACACATCACCATCACCACAACTAGATAAACCCAACACACTTGAAATACATAATCATCATCATCACAACTAGATAAACCCAATACACCTGAGACACATCATCATCATCACAACTAGATAAACCCAACCCACCTGAGACACATCACCATCACAACTAGATAAACTCAATAGACCTGAGACACATCATCATCATCATCATCACAACTAGATAAACCCAATACACCTGAGACACATCATCATCATCACAACTAGATAAACCCAACCCACCTGAGACACATCACCATCATCACAACTAGATAAACCCAATACACCTGAGACACATCATCATCATCACAACTAGATAAACCCAATACACCTGAGACACATCACCATCATCACAACTAGATAAACCCAATACACCTGAGACACATCATCATCATCACAACTAGATAAACCCAACCCACCTGAGACACATCACCATCATCATCATCACAACTAGATAAACCCAATACACCTGAGACACATAATCATCATCATCACAACTAGATAAACCCAATACACCTGAGACACATAATCATCATCATCACAACTAGATAAACCCAATAGACCTGAGACACATCACCATCATCACAACTAGATAAACCCAACCCACCTGAGACACATCATCATCATCACAACTAGATAAACCCAATAGACCTGAGACACATCACCATCATCATCACAACTAGATAAACCCAACACACCTGAGACACATAATCATCATCATCACAACTAGATAAACCCAATACACCTGAGACACATCATCATCATCACAACTAGATAAACCCAACCCACCTGAGACACATCACCATCATCACAACTAGATAAACCCAATACACCTGAGACACATCATCATCATCACAACTAGATAAACCCAATACACCTGAGACACATCACCATCATCACAACTAGATAAACCCAATACACCTGAGACACATCATCATCATCACAACTAGATAAACCCAACCCACCTGAGACACATCACCATCATCATCATCACAACTAGATAAACCCAATACACCTGAGACACATAATCATCATCATCACAACTAGATAAACCCAATACACCTGAGACACATAATCATCATCATCACAACTAGATAAACCCAATAGACCTGAGACACATCACCATCATCACAACTAGATAAACCCAACCCACCTGAGACACATCATCATCATCACAACTAGATAAACCCAATACACTTGAAATACATAATCATCATCATCATAACTAGATAAACCCAATACACCTGAGACACATAATCATCATCATCACAACTAGATAAACCCAACCCACCTGAGACACATCATCATCATCACAACTAGATAAACCCAATACACTTGAAATACATAATCATCATCATCATCACAACTAGATAAACCCAATACACCTGAGACACATCATCATCATCACAACTAGATAAACCCAATACACCTGAGACACATCACCATCATCACAACTAGATAAACCCAACCCACCTGAGACACATCATCATCATCACAACTAGATAAACCCAATACACCTGAGACACATCACCATCATCACAACTAGATAAACCCAATAGACCTGAGACACATCACCATCATCACAACTAGATAAACCCAATAGACCTGAGACACATCACCATCACAACTAGATAAACCCAATACACCTGAGACACATCACCATCACAACTAGATAAACCCAATAGACCTGAAACACATCATCATCATCACAACTAGATAAACCCAACACACCTGAGACACATCACCATCACAACTAGATAAACCCAATAGACCTGAGACACATCACCATCACAACTAGATAAACCCAATACACCTGAGACACATCATCATCATCATCACAACTAGATAAACCCAACACACCTGAGACACATCACCATCACAACTAGATAAACCCAATAGACCTGAGACACATCATCATCATCACAACTAGATAAACCCAATACACCTGAGACACATCATCATCATCACAACTAGATAAACTCAACACACCTGAGACACATCACCATCATCATCATAACTAGATAAACCCAATACACCTGAGACACATCATCATCATCACAACTAGATAAACCCAATACACCTGAGACACATCATCATCATCACAACTAGATAAACCCAACACACCTGAGACACATCACCATCACAACTAGATAAACTCAACACACCTGAGACACATCATCATCACAACTAGATAAACCTAATACACCTGAGACACATCATCATCATCACAACTAGATAAACCCAATACACCTGAGACACATCATCATCATCACAACTAGATAAACCCAATACACCTGACACATCATCATCACAACTAGATAAACCCAATACACCTGAGACACATCATCATCATCACAACTAGATAAACCCAATACACCTGAGACACATCACCATCATCACAACTAGATAAACCCAATACACCTGAGACACATCATCATCACAACTAGATAAACCCAATACACCTGAGACACATCATCATCATCACAACTAGATAAACCCAATACACCTGAGACACATCATCATCACAACTAGATAAACCCAATACACCTGAGACACATCACCATCATCACAACTAGATAAACCTAATACACCTGAGACACATCATCATCATCACAACTAGATAAACCCAACACACCTGAGACACATCACCATCACAACTAGATAAACTCAACACACCTGAGACACATCATCATCACAACTAGATAAACCCAATACACCTGAGACACATCATCATCATCACAACTAGATAAACCCAATACACCTGAGACACATCATCATCATCACAACTAGATAAACCCAATACACCTGAGACACATCATCATCACAACTAGATAAACCCAATAGACCTGAGACACATCATCATCATCACAACTAGATAAACCCAATACACCTGAGACACATCATCATCACAACTAGATAAACCCAATACACCTGAGACACATCATCATCATCACAACTAGATAAACCCAATACACCTGAGACACATCATCATCATCACAACTAGATAAACCCAATACACCTGAGACACATCATCATCATCACAACTAGATAAACCCAATACACCTGAGACACATCACCATCATCACAACTAGATAAACCCAATACACCTGAGACACATCATCATCATCACAACTAGATAAACCCAATACACCTGAGACACATCACCATCATCACAACTAGATAAACCCAATACACCTGAGACACATCACCATCACCACAACTAGATAAACCCAATACACCTGAGACACATCATCATCATCACAACTAGATAAACCCAACCCACCTGAGACACATCACCATCATCACAACTAGATAAACCCAATACACCTGAGACACATCATCATCATCACAACTAGATAAACCCAATACACCTGAGACACATCACCATCATCACAACTAGATAAACCCAATACACCTGAGACACATCACCATCATCACAACTAGATAAACCCAACACACTTGAAATACATAATCATCATCATCATAACTAGATAAACCCAATACACCTGAGACACATCATCATCATAACTAGATAAACCCAATACACCTGAGACACATCACCATCACCACAACTAGATAAACCCAATACACCTGAGACACATCATCATCACCACAACTAGATAAACCCAACACACTTGAAATACATAATCATCATCATCATAACTAGATAAACCCAATACACCTGAGACACATCACCATCACAACTAGATAAACCGTACCCACAGTATGATAAAAAGTACTTGTAACAAAGTCATTGCAACAAAGTTATTTATAACCTAGTTACTGCGACATAGATTATTAGCTAAAGCAATGTAATTGCAACATATCACACCTTTTCCCCAATGTCAGAGCTTTGGGAGGGCAGACCACAAACAGCCAGTGGCAAGTGCATTCTCTATCCATCTTCACCCCTACTCTGATACCCCAACACTCACCTGAGCTGCCCTGACACCATGATGGCCACGCGGTCACACACAGCCTCAGCCTCCTCCATGTAGTGAGTGGTCAGAATGGCCCCACGCTGGCGGTTCTTAAACGCTGCCCGGATAGCCCTCCTGGAGACAGGACGAACCAGAGGGACAGAAGGACCACAGCCTTAGCACTTTACTGGCTACTTAACAGAGTAGAACAATGAAAATCTAAAACTAAAAAACTAACTGAAAACTTTTGAAACTGAAGTTGACATATACTTTTGGTTATGTAGTGTATGAACACCTGCTCGTCAACCATCTCATTCCAAAATCATGGATATTAATATGGAGTTGGTCCCCGTTTTACTGCTATAACAGCCTCCACTCTTCTGGGAAGGCTTTCCACTAGATGTTGGAACATTGCTGCTATAACAGCCTCCACTCTTCTTGGAAGGCTTTCCACTAGATGTTAGAACATTGCTGCTATAACAGCCTCCACTCTTCTTGGAAGGCTTTCCACTAGATGTTAGAACATTGCTGCTATAACAGCCTCCACTCTTCTTGGAAGGCTTTCCACTAGATGTTAGAACATTGCTGCAATAACAGCCTCCACTCTTCTTGGAAGGCTTTCCACTAGATGTTAGAACATTGCTGCAATAACAGCCTCCACTCTTCTTGGAAGGCTTTCCACTAGATGTTAGAACATTGCTGCAATAACAGCTTCCACTCTTCTTGGAAGGCTTTCCACTAGATGTTAGAACATTGCCGCAGGGACTTGTTACCATTCAGACACAAGAGCATTAGTGAGGTGGGACACTGATGTTGGGCTATTAGGCCTGTTGGGTTAGTCGGCGTTCCAATTCATTCCAAAGGTGTTCGATGGGGTCGAGGTCAGGGCTCTGTGCAGGCCAGTCAAGTTCTTCCACACTGATCTTGACAAACATTTTCTATATGAACCTCGCTTTGTGCACGGGGGTATTCTTATGCTGAAACTGGAATGGGCCTTCCTCAAACTGTTGCCACAAAGTTGGAAGCGCAGAATCATCTAGAATGTCCAAACTGTCCAAATTGTATGCGGTAGCGTTAAGATTTCCCTTCACTGGAACTAAGTGGCCTAGCCCGAACCATGGAAAACAGCTCCAGACCATTATTCCCCCCTTTACAGTTGGCACTTTGCATTCGGTGAGGTAGCGTTTTCCTGGCATCTGCCAAACCCAGATTTGTCCGTCGGACTGCCAGATAGTGAAGCGTGATTCATCACTCCAGAGAAAGCGTTTCCACTGCTCCAGAGTCCAATGGCGGCGAGCTTTACATCACTCGAGCCGACGCTTGGCATTGCGTATGGTGATCTTAGGCTTGTGAGCGGCTGCTCTGCCATGGAACAACATTTCATGAATCTCCAGACGAACAGTTCTTGTGCTGACGTTGCTTCCAGAGGCAGTTTGGAACTTGTTAGTGAGTGTTGCAACCGAGGACAGACCATTTTTATGCGCTACACGCTTCAGCACTCGGTGGTCCCATTCTGTGAGCTTGTGTGGCCTACCACTTTGCAGCTGAGCCGTTGTTGCTCCTAAACGTTTCCACTTCACAATAAGGGCAGCTCTAGCAAGGCAGAAGTTTGACAAACTGACTTTTTGGAAAGGTGGCATCCTATGACGGTGCCACTTTGAAAGTCACTGAGCTAATCAGTAAGGCCATTCTACTGCCAATGTTTGTCTATGGAGATTGCATGGCTGTGTGCTCAATTTTATTCACCTGTTAGCAATGGGTGTGGCTGAAATAGCTGAATCCACTGAAGGTGTCCCCACATGCTTTTGTATATATAGTGTATATGTACAAATTACACAATGAAACACGATACATTCTGGTTTCTATTGATTGCAGTGTGATTTTGCTGTAATTTCTCAGCCTTGTACCGCACAACTACTTCTTGTCAACAACATTGTTTTGGTCTGATTGTGCCTGTCCCAGGGAGAGGAGCATGGGTCTCACCACATGCGTTGTTTGGACTTGGGGTCCATCCCTGTAGAAGGCTCGTCCAGCAGAACTATCTGAGGGTTCCCCAACATGCTGAGAGCAAAGCACAACTGAAACACATAAACAGCAAACACAAAGGAACACAGTCAACAACGTGTGGCACAGATACAAATTAAACAGGCAAATGAGAATTAGTGAGGGCAAAAGGATTTGAATGTTTGGGCTAGGCTAAAATGCACAAAGAAAACGCAACAATCAAATCAAATGTATTTATAAAGCACTTTTTACATCAGCAGAAGTCCCAAAGTGCTTATACAGAAACCCAACCTAAAACTCTAAACAGCAAGCAATGCAGATATAGAAGCAAGGTTGGCTAGGAAAAACTCCCTAGTAAGTCAGGAAGAAACCTAGAGAGGAACCAGGCTCTGAGGGGTTGACAGTCCTCTTCTGGCTTTCCCAAGTGGAGATTATAAAATTGTCCATGAAGGCCAGATCATTCTTCAAGATGTTCAAACGTTCATAGATGACCAGCAGGGTCAAATAATAATCACAGCGGTTGTAGGGGGTACAATATGTCAGCACCTCAGGAGTAAACGTCAATTGGCTTCTCATAGCTGAGCATTCAGAGATTGAGACAGCAGTCAACATACTGTGACACAGATATACAAATTAAACAAGTGAGCAAAGTAAGGTTTTAGGATTTGGTTAATGTTTATGGGCTAAGCTTGGTGGTTATTTTACACACACACCAGCTAACATTGTAGGGTTGTTTGAGCTGGCAGAGGGAGGAAATACTCACCTCATTTCCTCTCTCTATTATCAAACATCAAATTAAATGATGGATGGTACTGCTAGGCCCATTTCAGCTCTCCAAAGGTCTCCCTGGCAGGCAGTTTCAAACTAAAAGTCTCCCTTTCCACAGTGTTATGTAAAGGTGTGTGGAGAGTAGACAGAGTGTGAAGTGGAACTCTCTCTTGCTCTCCCTCTTTCTGTCTCACCTTCCTCTTGATCCCAGCTGAGAGGTTTTTGGCCTGCTTGTGGAGGTGGCCCTTCAGCTCCAGAGCATTCACCACACTGATAGGAACACAGAGAGAGACAAACACAAAGTTCACACAAAGTCTATTCCACAGGAGACCACAGCAAAAAGGTACATAACAGAAAAATAAAGATTGCCAAGTCTAAAAGGCAGGTTAGATAAGACGCAAATGTTAGATACATTATTAACTTTTTAGGATTAAAATGAACTCCAGATAAACAATCCAATCAATGCTTAGTTGTCAACAGCACATCTCTGACTACATCAGGCACCACCTGTTACTACCACAAGACAGTTGTCATAAGGGTATTTACAGTGCCTTGCGAAAGTATTCGGCCCCCTTGAACTTTGCGACCTTTTGCCACATTTCAGGCTTCAAACATAAAGATATAAAACTGTATTTTTTTGTGAAGAATCAACAACAAGTGGGACACAATCATGAAGTGGAACGACATTTATTGGATATTTCAAACTTTTTTAACAAACCAAAAACTGAAAAATTGGGCATGCAAAATTATTCAGCCCCTTTTACTTTCAGTGCAGCAAACTCTCTCCAGAAGTTCAGTGAGGATCTCTGAATGATCCAATGTTGACCTAAATGACTAATGATGATAAATACAATCCACCTGTGTGTAATCAAGTCTCCGTATAAATGCACTTGCACTGTGATAGTCTTAGAGGTCCGTTAAAAGCGCAGAGAGCACCATGAAGAACAAGGAACACACCAGGCAGGTCCGAGATACTGTTGTGAAGAAGTTTAAAGCCGGATTTGGATACAAAAAATTTTTCCCCAAGCTTTAAACATCCCAAGGAGCACTGTGCAAGCGATAATATTGAAATGGAAGGAGTATCAGACCACTGCAAATCTACCAAGACCTGGCCGTCCCTCTAAACTTTCAGCTCATACAAGGAGAAGACTGATCAGAGATGCAGCCAAGAGGCCCATGATCACTCTGGATGAACTGCAGAGATCTACAGCTGAGGTGGGAGACTCTGTCCATAGGACAACAATCAGTCGTATATTGCACAAATCTGGCCTTTATGGAAGAGTGGCAAGAAGAAAGCCATTTCTTAAAGATATCCATAAAAAGTGTCGGTTAAAGTTTGCCACAAGCCACCTGGGAGACACACCAAACATGTGGAAGAATGTGCTCTGGTCAGATGAAACCAAAATGGAACTTTTTGGCAACAATGCAAAACGTTATGTTTGGCGTAAAAGCAACACAGCTCATCACCCTGAACACACCATCCCCACTGTCAAACATGGTGGTGGCAGCATCATGGTTTGGGCCTGCTTTTCTTCAGCAGGGACAGGGAAGATGGTTAAAATTGATGGGAAGATGGATGGAGCCAAATACAGGACCATTCTGGAAGAAAACCTGATAGAGTCTGCAAAAGACCTGAGACTGGGACGGAGATTTGTCTTCCAACAAGACAATGATCCAAAACATAAAGCAAAATCTACAATGGAATGGTTCAAAAATAAACATATCCAGGTGTTAGAATGGCCAAGTCAAAGTCCAGACCTGAATCCAATCGAGAATCTGTGGAAAGAACTGAAAACTGCTGTTCACAAATGCTCTCCATCCAACCTCACTGAGCTCGAGCTGTTTTGCAAGGAGGAATGGGAAAACATTTCAGTCTCTCGATGTGCAAAACTGATAGAGACATACCCCAAGCGACTTACAGCTGTAATCGCAGCAAAAGGTGGCGCTACAAAGTATTAACTTAAGGGGGCTGAATAATTTTGCACGCCCAATTTTTCAGTTTTTGATTTGTTAAAAAAGTTTGAAATATCCAATAAATGTCGTTCCACTTCATGATTGTGTCCCACTTGTTGTTGATTCTTCACAAAAAAATACAGTTTTATATCTTTATGTTTGAAGCCTGAAATGTGGCAAAAGGTCGCAAAGTTCAAGGGGGCCGAATACTTTCGCAAGGCACTGTCTATCTATTATGGGGTCCAAACACATTAAAGCACTTACATTACATATAAAAACAGAGAAAACAGGACATCATATAACATTATTACACCACTACATATCTACAATACAAACTGTATAAAACCACCATACAACAATATTATAATGTACGTGTGTGTAGAGTGTGTGTGCTAGCGCTTGTGTGCGTATGGTTGTGTCTGCACCTTTGTGTGTCTCTTTACAGTCCCCGCTGTTCCATAAGGTGTATTTTTAGCTTTTTTTATTATTATTTTTTTATTTACATTTTAAATCTGGACTTGAGCATTGTGAAGAGACCTCTGGTGACATGTCTTGTGGGGTATGCATGGGTGTCTGAGCTGTGTGCTAGTAGTTTAAACAGACACCTCTGTACATTCAGCATGTCAACACCTCTTACAGAAACAAGTAGTGATGAAGTCAATCTCTCTTCCACTTTGAGCCATGAGAGATTTACATTCATATCATTGTTAGCTCTCCGTTTACTTTAAAGGGCCAGCCGTGCTGCCCTGTTCTGAGCCAATTGTAATTACCATAAGTCCCTCTTTGTGGCACAGTGGTTAACATCTCTTTTCTGAGTGTACTGCATATAACCAGCTTCTCAGGCACCATCTCAGTGTGCTTCATTCTATAGCTTGAGGACTCCTGATAGTATCATTTTTTTTGTTGTCTTTATCTACTGATGTCTAGTACTGTCTGTAAGCTAGCTAGGGTCATCTACTTTAAGTGCTCCCTGTCTTCACAGTGACCTACTTGGTGTCTGCTGACTGTTCATAATTTGCAGATAGTTCATGACACATCAATCAGGATGAAGGTACAGGGCCATTTGTGACTTCTTTTGGGTAATCAGTGGCTATATTGGAGGGGGAGTGCTTTCGCTTCTCCTAGGCAATCAGCAATTAGTACAGGGATGCGTGCTCTCCACCTCTGATAAGCAATTAGCAATTAGTGTTAGTTCTTCAGTCTTCCCTGGTTTCTCAGCGATAGCTGTAAGGAGCGGTTGTGTCAGTTCGGTCTCATAACTAAGACCAACGCCGAAACAAAGACGGTTCTGTGGAGTTGTTGGAGGAAGGCTCCACACTCTCACTTGAGTATATCTTACCTAGTTATTTACTTTCTGATTTTGCAGCTTTGTGAACCCTGTGTGTTTTCTATACCTGTTTGCACCTACCCCTGTAGGATTTACAGACGTTCCCCACAACTTGGTTGCAACCCTCCTAATTTAGTGCACCCTGCACGGACAATCCATGTGGAATTCCTGGTCTCTGGCAGCATTTGGAACTGCCACTCTGCGGTCAAGAATGCCTAGTTCATCTCAGCCTATGCTGCCCTTCAGTTCCTCGACTTTCTGGCCCTGACAAAAGACATGTATCACCCCAGAGAACACTGCTACTCTACATCTGACTGTTTCTCTCATAGTCCGAGAGCACCTGGTCTTTGGTGGTGGTGACACAGGTCTACTAATTTCTATTCTCACCTGTCCATCTCCTCTCCCTTCTGCTAAATACTTATCCCGACTCTGTCTCTTCGACTCTACTCCCCTCCCTTTCCACATCCTATGATCCTGCACAGTCCCCTTTCCTCCCGGCCGGCTCGGCCCTCTCCTCCTGCTCCGTGGCTGAGTGACTCATTGTGAGTTTACAAAACAGGGCTGAGAGGAAAATGGAGGAACAAACTTCCAGAGAACCCATCATCCTTTCACTCCCTCCTCTCTACCTACTCTTCCTCTGTATCTGCTGCTAAAGCCACTTTCAACCACTACATTTCATGCTTCTGCCTCTTACCCTAGGAAACTCTTCCACCTTCTCCCTCCTTAATCCTCTACCCCCCCCACTCCCTCCGGACGACTTTGTCAACAACTTTGGGGGGAAAAAAACGATTGACGACATCTGCTACTCTTTCACTCAGCCTATTGAGTCCACTGGTCTCACTCAGAACTACCCTACACCTTGACCTCTTTCTCCCCTTTTCCAGATGACGTCTGGCCACTGGACAACCTGCCGGCTCGACCCCAGACCATCTTGGAGACCTTCTCCCATCAACTTATCCCTGACCACTGGCTGCGTCCCCTCTAACTTCAAAATGGTTTCTCCCCTCAAGAAACCAACACTCGGCTCATCTGACATCAAACTATAGACCTATATATAGCCTTTTCTTTCCAAAACACCTGAGTGTGCTGTCTATGATCAACTTCATCGTTATGGCTCTCTATGATCTTGACCCTAACTAGTCAGGCTTCAAGATGGGTCACCCAACCGTGACTGCTCTTCTGTGTCAGAGGCTCTCTGCACTGCCAAAGCTGACTCTCTCCTCTGTTCTCATCCTCCTAGATCTATCCACTGCCTTTGACACCATGAACCATCAGATCCTCCTCTCCACCCTCTCAGGGCAGGGCATCTCGGGCTCTGCACACTCTTGGATTGCATCCTACCTGGCAGGCCGCTCCTACCAGATGACATGGAGAGGAACACAGATTTACAGATTTACTGGTGTCCCCCAGCGCTCGGTTCTAGGGCCTCTATACACCAAGTCACTCGGCTCCGTCATATCCTCACATGGTTTCTCCTATCATTGCTCTGCAGATGACACGCAACTACTTTCCCTTCTGACACCCAGGTGCCCGGCCCACCACCTCAAGCTCAATAAGACATAACTGCTCTTCCCCTGGGGGAAGGCCTGCCCGCTCAAAGAAATCTCCATCACGGTTGACAACTCCAGTGTCGCCCTCCCAGAGTGCGAAGAACCTTGGCGTGACACTATTGTTCTCTGCAAACATCAAAGCAGTGACCCGTTCGTGCTCTACAACACCTGTAGAGTACGACCCTATAATACACAGGAAGTGGTGAAGGTCAATCCAGGCACTTGTCATCTCCGGTCTGGACCACTGCAACTTGCTGTTGGCTGGGTTACCCGCTTGTGCCATCAAACCCCTGAAACTTATCCAGAACGCTGCCGCCTGCCTGGTTTTCAAGTTCTCCTATATCACCCCACTCCTCCTCACGATCGGAACAGCAACTGCCCCCACCCACCACACTTTCGTTGCCAGTGATGTGGTTGTCCTTCCTAGTTAACATGAATGCAGTCACACTGGAAAAGAGCATCTGCTAAATGACAAGTGTTAACATGATAGTGGATAGTTACCGTGTGATGATGCCAGGGACGTCCTGTCCGCGGAGGCCCTTGATGGCAGCGTAGATCTCCAGGTGTTCCTCCAGGGTGATGCGGGGCCACAAAGGGCTGACCTGGGGACAGTAGCCTATATGCTCCAGGGGGTTGTCTACTGGACGGAACTCTGTACTGTAGTCCCCCATCAGGACCTGAGGCAAGAAAAACACTTATATTCAATCATAGGATCAGATTGGACCTTAAAAGCAGCTGTTTTTTTGTCTCAATATTAAACCATTTCTGGGCAATAATTAAGTACCTTTTATCTGTGATTGTTTTATACAATTTTGATTGAAAACCAACCTTAGGAAAGAGCAATTTCTCAAGCAAGAATTGTTAGGACTGGACAGCATCCCAATTTTGACTGTATGTATTGTTTCCACTGAGGTTAGAATAGTACTAAGTATTCAGACCCCTTTCATCACATTGAAAGCCTTATTCTAAAATTGATTAAAAGAAATTTCAATCTACACGATACCGCTTAATGACAAAGCAAAAACAGGTTTGCAAATAAACATTTACATGACTTGAGCTCATCAGGTGTATCCTGTTCCAATGATCATCCTTGATGTTTCTACAACTTCATTGGACATGATTTGGAAAGTTACTATACAAGGTCCCACAGTTGACGGTGCATGTCAGAGCAAAAACCAAGCCATGAGTTTGTCTGGAGAGCTCCGAGACAGGATTGTGTCAAGGCACCAAAACATTTCTGCAGCAATGAAGGTGCACAAGAACACAGTGGCCTCCATTCTTAAATGGAAGAAGTTTGGAACCACCTAGACTCATCTTAAACTGAGCAATCGGGAGAGAAGCACCTTGGTCAGGGAGTTGACCAAGAACCCCAGAGTTCCTCTGTGGAGATGGGACAACCATCTCTGCAATACTCAACCAATCAGGCCTTTATGGTAGAATGGACAGACGAAAGCCACTCCTTAGTAAAAGGCGCTTGGAGTTTGCCAAAAGGCACCTGAAGGACTCAGACCATGAGAAACTAGATTCTCTGGTCAGATGAAACCAAGATTGAACTCTTTGGCTTGACAACAAAGTGTCACATCTGGAGGAAACCTGGCACCATCCCTACTGTGAAGCATGCTGGTAGGGCTGTGCGATATATAGATCGTGTGACGATAGAACATATTATTTCATTGTTGCAAATCACTCTTTACAGCAATATTTTTTGTCAATTGGAAAACGCTTAGCGTTATGAGATTTTGACCATATTGCCCAGCCCTATATGGTGGTGGCAGCATCAAGACACTAAGCACACAGCCAAGACAACGCAGGAGTGGCTTCGGGACAAGTCTCTGAATATCCTTGAGTGGCCCAGCCAGAGCCCGGACTTGAACCCGATTTGAACATCTTTGGAGAGACCTGAAAATAGCTATGCAGTGACACTCCCCATCCAACCTGACAGAACCTGAGTAAAGGGTCTGAATACTTACACAAATGTAATCGTTTAATTTGCAAAACTGTATTAAAATATTTGTTTCCTTTGTCATGGGTATTGTGTAGATTGAGGAAAAAATAATTTCATACATTTTAGAATAACGCTAACGTAACAAAATGTGGAAAAAGTCAAGGAAAATCTAGTTTTTGACTGCACTGGGCCTTTAAGGCTAAACCTCACATTAAACAACCATCTTTCCTGTAGTTGTGCGCACACTAAACGATGGTGGTACAGACTACAAGATCCTTCACTTGGTCTTGAGGATTGCCAATCCCAATGATGGGATTAGATTTAACGTAGCTACAACAAGCTGTGGCTCAAAGCAGTCCTAAATGTTTTCAGTCAGACATTCACGCTTGCCAATCAGAGTTGAAATATCTAGCCAACAATTTGAAATTAATAAGATTGATTGTGAACTTCAGAGCTGTAACAATTTGACACGTTGGCTTTGATTTAAAGGCAAGTACAAATGCATACTAGCAGTAGTCATCGCTCCTTCTCGAGTCTACACATTATGGGTGACGTGAAACAACGTGCTCTCATTGGCTATTGCTCATCACCGTTCTCAAAACTTGTCGTTGCACATCTCACACAACGAGAATTGTTTGAAAATATAGTGACGTCTGGGACTGCTCAAAGATTGATCGTTAGCCCTCAGATTGAGTCTCTGGCCCACTCCCATTAAACAAGCGTTGGTTACTGCCGTGCACCCCAAGTAGGCAACAACATGGGGATTTTGTCTCTGATCTCAAACTTGTCTGGGACAGCTAAATCGGGACCAAAATTGTGTAATGTACACCCAGCTTAAAAGGCATTTTCAATTTAAATGACGTTTAAGTCCAGGAAACTGGCCCTAAAAATTCCATATAGGGTCCAGTCAAAAGACAGAGAGGGTGAATGGTATGTACCTGTCCAGCGGTTGGGACTGTGTCTCCAGACAACATATGCATGATGGTGCTTTTCCCTGCTCCGTTGGGCCCCAGCAGTCCAAGCACCTCACCTGAACACACATACAGTTGATATACTGGTTATCTGTTATGAGACCATTGACATTGTTCAAAAACCCAAGCCTCACAGTGCAGACCTCAGGGATTTCTCTACCATTAATATCCTTGGACGGGTTGCTTAAATTCAAACAATGTAAAATATTTCTAGATTTTTTTTTAACTAACAATCAATAAAATAAAAAATAGACAGTCGGGGAGAATAGAAAAATCCCAAAACAATTAATTTAGCAGTATATATTTTGTTATGTTTGGGCAAAAGAACACAGCACTAGCCATGGCAAAATGCATAGAATTGCAGGAAATCTGCTTTAAAACAAAAATAATAGCAGCTGCATGGAAAGTGTAGAATTGGGGGAAAATGGCTTGTCTATAATTTCCTGACACCGCCAAGATTGGGGCCACAAATGTTATTTTTTTTACTGTGCAGGCAGAACAACTGCGCCCCTGCCACATCCCTTACCACAACCACCACCTAAGCCTCATTTAAATCCAGTTGAGGCTGCTGACGGGAGGACGGCTGGAATGAAGTACATGGAAACCATGTGTTCGATACCATTCTATTTATTCCGGTCCATCCATTACTACGAGCCATCCTCCCTTCAGCAGCCTCCATTGCCTTGGACATAAATCATTGCATTCATAACTTCATGTGATAAATGTCAAGCAATGGAATTGTTTAGTGTTTGACTGATCAAATGTATAGTTTACAGTTGGAGAGTAGTAAGCTCGGCTGACCTTTGCGTACACAGAAGGAGATGTTCTTGGTGGCTACCGTCCTCCTCTTCTTGAGAGAGATTCCTTCCCTTGGACATTTAAACTGCTTCCTCAAGTTACTCACCACCACTACTGGTTTCTGAAGGGGGGGCACAAAACAAATATTATTAGATGACAGTTAATAGATCTGAGGAAACCGTCAAAACATGGCAAATCCCCTTTCAAAGATGGGACTAGTCTTCCACAGAGATCAAGGTGTGAATAAAAAGCACTTAACACACACACCTCCTCACAGCACTGGCAGGTGAGGGCCTCCTTCACCCGAGCCTTTTCCATCTGAACATCTTCATCCTCGTTGATCCCCTCCTCTGGGTTACGCTCCACTTTAGCCTTAGTATTGGAAGAGATCCTTCAGGAGAAAGAATGGTAATATTCAGTTTCATAGTCTCACGTTACCATACTTTCAAGTCTCATTCAAATCAAGGAACATTGGAATCGAAGCTAGGTGGATCATTATGACGACATAAAGATCCAATGCAGCCATTGTTATCTCAATATCAAGTACCACACTGGGATTGTTTTCAATTGAAAAGGTCAGAAAGAAACAAAAACAATTATTTATTTTTACTGTTTGTTTTTTTCATTACGTTTTTATTTGTCATTTTTTGGTTGGGGGGGTTACAGGTACAATATTGATGTGCATTTACACACTTTTAGTTTATACTACACGTACCGTAAGCTGCCCCTCTACAGTAAAATAAAATATTCATATTAACCACACAGCATTTTGTAATAGAATTGGTAGGTAAAGAAAAAAGACAAACAAAAAAAGAGGTGGGCCTCCAGAAGTCTCAAGTTTTGAGGGAGCGTACAATTGGCATGCTGACTGCAGGAATGTCCACCAGAGCTGTTGGCAGAGAATTTAGTGTTAATTTCTTTAGCAAAAGCCACCTCCAACATCATTTTAGAGAATTTGGCAGTACGTCCAACACTGCAGACCATGTGTAAGCACGCCAGCCCAAGACCTCCACATCCGGGCTTCTTCAATTGCGGGATCGTCTGAGACCAGCCACCCGGACAGCTGATGAAACTGTGGGTTTGCACAACCAAATAATTTCTGCACAACCTGTCAGAAACCATCTCAGGGAAGCTCATTTGCGTCAAGAGCGGAGCAGAGCTGGAACGTGGAGAAATATTCCTAAAGGCTAGAGAGTTGGGTTTCTCGCCCGCTCCAAACTTCGCTTCAATAGCGCTCACTTCACGAGCTCAGGGCATGCCTGCCCCAGCATGGATTTGTAGTCTACTTATGCCCTTGCGTGAGCTACTGTCATGGAGTTCGCTAAATACAGTGCCTTCAGAAAGTATTCAGACCCCTTGACTTTTTCCACATTGTTACGTTACAGCCCTATTCTAAAACGGTTTAAATAAAAACAATTCCTCAGTAATCTACACACAATACCCAATAATGACAAAGCGAAAACAGGTTTTTAGAATTTGTTTTTAGAAACCTTTACATAAGTGTTCAGACCCTTTGCTATGAGACTGGAAATTGAGCTCAGGTGCATCCTGTTCCATTGATCATCCTTGAGATGTTTCTACAACTTTATTGGAGTCCACCTGTGGTAAATTCAATTGATTGGACATGATTTGGAAAGGCACACCTGTCTATATAAGGTCCCACAGTTGACAGTGCATGTCAGAGCAAAAACAAAGCCATGAGGTCGACGGAATTGTCCGTAGAGCTCCGAGACAGGATTGTGTCGAGGCACCGATCTGGGGAAGTGTACCAAAACATTTCTGCAGCATTGAAGGTCCCCGAGAAATAAGTGGCCTCCATCATTCTTAAATAGAATACGTTTGAAACAGTCAAGACTCTTCCTAGAGCTGGCCGCGCCGCCTAACTGAGCAATCGGGGGAGAAGCGCCTTGGTCAGGGAGGTGACCAGGAACCCGATGGTCACTCTGACAGAGTTCCAGAGTTCTTCTGTGGAGATGGGAGAACATTCCAGAAGGACAACCATCTCTGCAGCACTCCACCAATCAGGCCTTTATGGTGGAGTGGCCAGACGGAAGCCACTCCTCAGTAAAAGGCACATGACAACCCGCTTGGAGTTTGCTAAAAAGGCACCCTCAGAGCATGAAAAACAAGATTCTCTGGTCTGATGAAACTAAGATTGAACTTGAACTGGTCTGAATGCCAAGCGTCGTGTCTGGAGGAAACCTGACACCAAATATATTTAGATTTGTTTAACACTTTTTTGGTTACTACTTTATTCCATATGTGTTAAGTCATCGTTTTGATGTCTTCACTATTATTCTACAATGTAGAAAATAGTAAAAAATAAAGAAAAACCATGGAATGAGTAGGTGTGTCTAAACTTTGGACTGGTAGTGTATATGGAATTGCTTTAAGAAGGTCACACCAAGGATAATTTAGTTATTCGATATTGAATTTTAAGACACCTTGAAGTATAAAAATATATATATAATAATTATGAAAAAATGTTTTGGGCCTTACTGCTATTAGCCAATACAAATGCATTGAATAACAGACTATCTACATGGACAGTCCCCCCAAAATATAAAAAGGATGTTTGTTCTGAAGTGTCTCTAGAGAGACACTTATATCTTGAGATATAAGATCAGGAAACATTTTTATTATTATTATTTTATTATATTTAAACGTATTTAAAACCTTCTTTTTTGTCATTAAACAGTCTCCATAAATACTTCCATTCATTTTTTTCAACTGGTACCAGGGGACCTTCAGACAAGTCTTGTGAGGCCTGTGGGTGTTCTAAAGAACTGTTTGGGTCAAAGGTCCATTTGATACTCGTGGTGGCAGAGGAACTTTCGACATTGTGTCAGAGACAATTACTCTATGCATTTGTCTCTCTCGCTGTAATTCAAATGATCTCTCCCATGCACTCTCCCCTTCTTTCTCTCTTCTCTCTCCCTCTTTCTTTCTCTCCCTTCCCCCTAGTCTGGGTTGAGAAGGACAGGGAACTGGGTGTGAACTCCAACACAGTGTCGGTTTGGGTCAAAGGTCCATTTGATACTTGTGGTGGCAGAGGAGACAGTTACTCAATGTATGTGTGTCTCACTCCCTCCCCCTCTCAGTATGGCATTGTTCCTGGTCTTCCTAGCTGCTGTGCTAGTATTGTCTCTGGCTACGGGGAACATCCAGATCCACGCTCCAGAACTCATCAAGGCAAAGGGTGGATATTTGAAGAATCTCAAATATAAAATATATGTTGATTTGTTTAACATAACACACTTTGGTTACTACATGATTCCATATGTATTATTTCATAGTTTTGATGTCTTCACTATTATTCTACAATGTAGTAAATAGTAATAATAAAGAACAACCCTTGAATGAGTAGGTGTGTCCAAACTTTTAACCGGTAGTGTACATTGTCTAGATAAAGTTTGATATTATCTGAGTATAATGAGATGGCATGACCCGTAGAATTGAGAGATATGATTGTAATTTCTTTTGATTGTTGAAGTCCCTGGGTCAGGGCCTCCATAGACAATAAAAATAGCTGAGGTGAGATGGGATCACCTTGCCTGCTACTTATTCTGACCAGAACAGAGCAGGTATTGCCTGTTATTACTATGGCTGAGGTATTGTTGGCACATAGTATTTTAATAATAACCAACCAAAGATATGACTATTTAGTCTAACAAAAGCTTTTTTCTGGTCGAGAGATATAACTGCCCAATGAGCTTTGGTTTCTGATGAGCATGTAAGTAATAGACAATGGCGGCTATCTGAGGATGTACCAATTTGGGTAAGTAGGTTCCAAGACAGGACAACAGGATTTTACAAAATGGTTTAATATCTGTTTTTATCAAAGATAGGGGGTGATAGTGAGAGCACTGGGTGGTGTCCTTATCTTTTTTAAATATTTTTTTAATAAAAGCAAAATTAGCGCTGTATTTATATCCCTTCCAAGTAAACCTTTGTGACCAGTTGTGTTAATAATTTCCGCTAGTTTGTACAAATTGTTTTCTATTCTACTGTATAGGAGTCCTTTTCGACTGCACTGGGACTTTAACAACATTTTTATCAACATACTCCCCCTATCCATTGACCACCACCTCTTCCCTCTGAGTAGCCATGCCCCTCTTCTTCTTCTCTCATCCCTTACCTGCAGAACTGGTCATTCTTCATGGTCCTCCCTCCGTAGCGGATCTCCAACCAGCGCAGCATGAACAGCAGCAGGATGCACTGCAGATAGGGCTGGGGAGAAACAATGTGTGTGATGTCTGTCTACAAAAAATATTCATATGCTAGCATGCTGTATGAAACAGAAATAATTTCCTACCAGACACAAAGTAAGCAACAACCACAAACCCAATCCATGTTAGACCTCAACATCTCTGTACTCTGACTCCTATTCCTACTGTAATGTCCAGGGCATTTCCTGCTACTTACAGATAGGACAGCTATGAGCAGGTTCTTCCAGAGGAAGTCCTCTTCATAGAGGGAGGGCAGGAAGGTGGCCTTGGTGATAGAATTAAGGCAGCCCATTAAGGGGTAGAGAGGATTGAAGAAACATAGTGTATTGTGGAGGATCCTCGTCAGCCCGGGGTTGTCGTTCACAAATGACAGCTGGACGATGGAGGCAGACACCACACACACCTAGTATGCAACAGAACGACACACACACACAAAATAACCAAACAAAGTACTATAGCTGCTCCCACATTGACACAAATCATGAATCTTCTTATATTGTTTTCACTATAGATGAAACTTCATAATAAAAACAAATCACGGTTTTGTTAATATTGTAAGAATGTTGTGTGAACGTTGTAATGTTGTGTGTGAATGTTATATAAATGTTGTGTGACAGGGAGGGAGGGAAGATTGTTGTTCTCACCATCATGGAGACCACAGAGAAGAAGTCTCTGTTACTCTGGACGCGTGTGAACATGAAAGACACCACATAGGCGAACAGGATCATAGCTGGACCAAAACCTATCAGACACAGGATCTATAGAAAAATAAGATGGAGAGAGAGAGTCAGTCTGAGGGAGTGTACAGTGGCATGAAAGAGTATGTGTCACAACAATAGACAAACAGTCTGCTTAAACTAATAACACACAATTATATGTTTTCCTGTCTTTATTGAACACACCATGTAAACATTCACAGTGCATGGTGGGAAAAGTATGTGAACCCTTTGATTTAATAACTGGTTGACCCTCCTTTGGCAGTGTTTGCAATTTATGTTATTCTTCAATAACACAAACTCCAAAGCAAATCAGGGGGAGAAAAATAGGTTTATCTGAGAAGGACAAATCAGGATGTTATGCTGGTAGGTAGATGTTCAGTCTTCCCTCTCCTCAGCTTTTCTCCACCGAACAAAGGAACAGGCTGCCATTTATAACCCCCCACCCTAAACTGGGGTTGACTAATCAGAAGTCAGTGCAGTACAACTTGGCCAATAGCCAGTAACAAGTATCCTGCCCCCGACTCAATGTACAGACTAATGAAAACGTGGCACACGCTCTGAGTTCAGGAGCGACATTCCACAGATTCTAAACAGATGTTGAACTGAAACACAACTCCTATTTACAATTTGCTATTGACCATTAGTATTCTAGTACTCTCGTCCTCTGCGTTGTGTATTTATCTTCAAAATGTTCTTAAAGCAGCAATAACCTCAACCCAAAGTTTTCTGTTGTTGCGGATCAGACCTGCACAACAGTCAGGAGAAATTTAGGACCATTCCTCTTTACAAAACTTTCAGTTCAGCAATTTTCTTGGGATGTCTGGTGTGAACTGCTCTCGAGGTCATGCCATAGCATCTCAATCGGGTTGAGGTCAGGACTTTGACTGGGCCACTCCAGAAGGCGTATTTTCTTCTGTTGAATCCATTCTGTTGTTGATTTACTTCTGTGTTTTGGGTCGTTGTCCTGTTGCACCACCCAACTTCTGTTGAGCTTCAATTGGCGGACAGATAGCCTAACATTCTCCTGCAAAATGTCTTGATAAACTTGGGAATTCATTTTTCCTGTTGATGATAGCAAGCTGTCCAGTCCTTGAGGCAGCACAACAGCCAAAACCATGATGCTCCCTCCACCATACTTTAGGGTTTGGATGAGGTTTTGACGTTGGTGTGTCTTTTTTTCTCTCGACACATAGTGTTGTGTGTTCCTTCCCTACAACTCAACTGTAGTTTCATCTGTTCACAACATATTTTGCCAGTAGCGCTGTGGAACATCCAGGTGCACTTCTGCAAACTTCAGACGAGCAGCAATGGGTTTTTTTGGACAGCAGTGGCTTCTGTCCTCCCACAAACACCATTCTTGTTTAGTGTTTTCCGCATCGTAGACTCGTCAACAGAGATGTTAGAATGTTCCAGTTTCTCTATGTCTTTAGCTGACACTCTAGGATTCTTCTTAATCTCACTGAGCACTCTGCGCTGTGCTCTTGCAGTCATCTTTGCAGGACGGCCACTCCTAGGGAGAGTAGCAACAGTGCTGAACTTTCTCCATTTATAGACACTTTGTCTTACTGTGGACTGATGAACATCAAGGCTTTTAGAGATACTTTCATAACCCTTTCCAGCTTCATGCAAGTAAACAATTCCTAATCTTAGGTCTTCTGAGCGCTCTTTTGTTCGAGGCATGGTTCACATCAGACAATGCTTCTTGTGAATAGCAAACTCAAATTTTGTGAGTGTTTTTTATAGGGCAGCTCTAACCAACATCTCCAATCTTGTCTCATTGATTAGACTCCAGGGTAGCTGACCCCTGACTCCAATTAGCTTTTGGAGAAGTGATTAGCCTAGGGGTTCACATACTTTTTTTCCCAACACTGTGAATGTTTAAACGCTATATTCAATATAGACAAGAAAAATACAACAATTTGTGTGTTATTAGTTCAAGCACACTGTGTTTGTCCATTGCCGTGACTTCGATAAAGATCAGATCAAATTGTATGACCAATTTATGCAGTAATCCAGGTAATTCCAAAATGTTCACATACTTTTTCTTTCCACTGTATGTGTGTGTTGTTTCTGACTGACCACGGAAGTGTGCATGTGTACTGTACTAGACACGCGAGTCTAACTAACTGACCACTGCGGTGACGTTGCTAGAGGTAAGCAGGTTGGCAGTATGGAAGGAGAAGAGGATGCTGGTCATGGTGGTCAGTATGAGGTAGTAGAAGGGGATGTCCACTGCAGCCTGACCACACCAGTACGCAGACGGGACCAGACCAGAGATCCGCAGCGTTGAACGGCACTTTATCTAGGATTGAGAAGAGAAAGGAAAGAGTTATCAGTCAATATGGAAAGCACACCAAATGCATGTTTTTGAATGTAGATCACGAAAGGAGTGCCTTTTTTGTTGTATTGTAGGCTTTCAGTTTCACCGCTATTGCTGTTCAATCAATCACCAATGAGGTCATTTCTGAATCGGGAGAAAACTGAAAGCTCCAGACAGTTCTGCATTAGAGCAGTCCCAGACAGTATTCATGGAATGTCTACTATTCTGTTAATCGACTGCTTAGTGCTTACACTCCCCGTCTCAGGTGAATCGACTGCTTAGTGCTTACCCTCTCCGTCTCGGGTGAATCGACTGCTTAGTGCTTACCCTCTCCGTCTCGGGTGAATCGACTGGTTAGTGCTTACCCTCTCCGTCTCGGGTGAATCGACTGGTTAGTGCTTACCCTCTCCGTCTCAGGTGAATCGACTGGTTAGTGCTTACCCTCTCCGTCTCGGGTGAATCGACCGCTTAGTGCTTACCCTCCCCGTCTCAGGTGAATCGACTGCTTAGTGCTTACCCTCTCTGTCTCGGGTGAATCGACCGGTTAGTGCTTACCTCTCTGTCTCGGGTGAATCGACTGGTTAGTGCTTACCCTCTCCGTCTCGGGTGAATCGACCGCTTAGTGCTTACCTCTTTGTCTCAGGTGAATCGACTGGTTAATGCTTACCCTCCCCGTCTCAGGTGAATCGACTGGTTAGTGCTTACCCTCTCCGTCTCAGGTGAATCGACTGGTTAGTGCTTACCCTCCCCGTCTCAGGTGAATCGACTGGTTATTGCTTACCCTCCCCGTCTCAGGTGAATCGACTGGTTAGTGCTTACCCTCTCCGTCTCGGGTGAATCGACTGGTTAGTGCTTACCCTCTCCGTCTCAGGTGAATCGACTGGTTAGTGCTTACCCTCCCCGTCTCAGGTGAATCGACTGGTTAGTGCTTACCCTCCCCGTCTCAGGTGAATCGACTGGTTAGTGCTTACCCTCTCCGTCTCGGGTGAATCGACTGGTTAGTGCTTACCCTCTCCATCTCAGGTGAATCGACCGCTTAGTGCTTACCTCTCTGTCTCGGGTGAATCGACTGCTTAGTGCTTACCCTCTCCGTCTCGGGTGAATCGACTGCTTAGTGCTTACCCTCTCCGTCTCGGGTGAATCGACTGCTTAGTGCTTACCCTCTCCGTCTCGGGTGAATCGACTGGTTAGTGCTTACCCTCTCCGTCTCGGGTGAATCGACTGGTTAATGCTTACCCTCTCAGTCTCGGGTGAATCGACCGCTTAGTGCTTACCTCTCTGTCTCGGGTGTGGTCCATGGCGAAGTAGGCAGGCATGCCTGCAGCTAGCATCCCCAGTATGATAGCCTCAATGTAGACCAGAGCATATGACGTGGCGTCGGGAATTTGCTAAGGAGAAGAACATAGGGAACGTAAAATTATTGTAGTATGACGCTCACTTTTTCAGGCACCTTTTGTTAATTCGATAGATACATGGACAAATATACTTTATTGCTTGTGTATGTCTGTAACAAGTTTTAGATAGAATATAACTTCATTTTTCTAGACTATTGCTGTACGTGCTATTCTAACTAAACCATCACAGTGTTATTCCAATCATTAGTTTTATTGGACTTGACTTACATAGTCGAAGGGCTTGGTCCAGGTGTGGATATGTTGTGTGCCGTTGAGACCTCGTAGGATGGCGTTACTGAGGACGTTGACTGTCATGGGCAAAGAGTGGACGGTAGTACTGTTGAATGCTACACTGTATCTGAAACCCTGCAAAGCAGAGAAAGAAAAAAGTGTCTGTTGTCAATGGTTGTCTGTGTGTGTGTGCGCAGGCGCGCTTGTGTAAAGCTATGCTTAACTGAAACCCTATAACCAGACAGAAGAGTCAATCAAGGACTGGGCATTTAAAGTGGCATTAGTGGCCTCTCTATGTCTTCGGATCTTATGCCCCAATTATTGGCAAAAGAGCTGATTTGATTTTGATTGGTCAAAATAGTCAGAGGGGGGGAAATCAGAATTGGGCTGCCTGTGTAGATACATCCTATGTGGCTCTGCACCATAGACAGACAGCCAGGGTAAACCTGAACCACTCTACTGAAGCACCCTACTACCAATTAGGGCACTTGCTGCATAACTAGCCTCAGCCTAAGAGCACTCCATATAGCATCTAATTTAGAACCATCCACATCATGCATATAATCAGAGGGTAACCCGCCCACACACATACACACTCACAGAGAGAAAGAAAGAATGTCACCCTTCTGTAGAAGAGGGGTTATTATTTTTCACCTTGTTGGATCCGGTGACGTTGATGGCTGCACTGTGAGGAGCACAGGACATGTAGTCTGTGTTCTTCATCATTTCCACCTTGATGTCCTGAGATTCCAGGTTACGGATGAAGTCAGAGATATCCGAGCCTGCACAGAGAAACAGACCACAGTTTTTTTGTGTGTGTTTCTAACCAGAGTGTTTCTACTCTCGTATTCAGCCATTCATATTCTGTGAACAGATGCTGCTAGGAACTCTACTGCTTGGGAAGAGCTAGATAGAGAACATAAAGTATTTCAGAGCTGTAGTGATAGGAGGAGAACACAGTATTCAAGAGTATCAGTTCACAGTATAGAAGAGAGTATGGACTAACCTGATGAGTTCTGGACCAGTAGACTGGTGGTGTATTTCTTGATTGATTGGCTGACGTACCTGATGAGTTCTGGACCAGTAGACTGGTGGTGTATTTCCGGGGAACCTGGTTCGGTCTCAGCAGGTAGATGGGGAGAAACTGCCGTTCTGGAGCGTGGATCTGGATGTTCCCCGTAGCCAGAGACAATACTAGCACAGCAGCTAGGAAGACCAGGAACAATGCCAGACTGAGAGGGGGAGGGAGTGAGACACACACAAATACATTGAGTAACTGTCTCCCCTGCCACCAAATGTATCAAATGGACCTTTGACCCACACTGACACTGTGTTGGGGTTCACACTCACACCCAGAACAGTTCCCTGTCCTTCTCAACCCAGACTAGCCCGTGTAGCCAAAGGCCTTCCTCTCTCTCTACATGTTGAGCATGTGGGGAGGGAACTGCTTACCTCCCTATTATCTTGCCTATAGCCTTAGTACAACAACACAGTGTATAAGGTCAATAACGTCATATTAGGTTAGGTAATAGAGAGGTAAGCAGTTCCCTCCCCAGACTCACGTGTAGACAAAGGCCTTCCTCTCTCTCTGCATGTTGAGCATGTGTAGCCAGGCCACGGTGCTGAACTGCTGTCTCCACAGAGCATGGCCCTGGACCGCCTCTGGCTTGCTGTCAGAGAAGGTCAGTAGTCTTTGGTCAGTGTCGTCCAGAGAGGATGCATCACCCTCATCCTCAACCTGCTCCTGGTTGAACACACTGTAGTCTGGAGAGGGAGGGGTGGGAGAGAGGATTATGTTATTAGGCTACTCAACAGGGTTGTACTTTTCGGGCTCACTGTTTAAAATGTTTTTGAAGGGCCTCCCGGGTGGCGCAGTGGTTAAGGGCGCTGTACTGCAGCGCCAGCTGTGCCACCAGAGACTCTGGGTTCGCGCCCAGGCTCTGTCGTAACCGGCCGCGACCGGGAGGTCCGTGGGGCGACGCACATTTGGCCTAGCGTCATCCGGGTTAGGGAGGGGTTGGCCGGTAGGGATATCCTTGTCTCATCGCGAACCAGCGACTCCTGTGGCGGTCTGGGCGCAGTGCATGCTAACCAAGGTTGCCAGGTGCACTGTGTTTCCTCCGACACATTGGTGCGGCTGGCTTCCGGGTTGGATGCGCACTGTGTAAAAAAGCAGTGTGGCTTGGTTGAGTTGTGTATCGGAGGACGCATGACTTTCAACCTTCGTCTCTCCCGAGCCCGTAAGGGAGTTGTAGCGATGAGACAAGATAGTAGCTACTAAACAATTGGATACCACGAAATTGGGGAGAAAACGGGGTACAAAAATTTTTTTTAATTACAAAAATGTTTTTGAACAGAAAACGAAAAATTATATTTCTAATCTCCCTGTTTGTCAATTTTCTTCAGTTCGGTGCCTAATGAATACGACCTAGTAACATAGTTGTCAGTAGATTGCATCTTATGATCGATCACATGTGAAGTTAATGTGATAACATGTGCGAACATAAAATTACACGTGACAACATGTGAAATAAATGTGACATGGGATTCAAAATGTAAATGTGAGAATATGAAATTACACGTGACAACATTTGAGCACATGTGAAAGCTGAGATGTCCAATATCATTTAGAATACTACTTTAAAATGAATAGTTGATGTTAATGGACAGTATGCGGCTGTATGCTGATTACTTGGGACTCAACCTCACTTGGGATTTGAACTCACAACATCTTGGTTGCTAGCTACCGGATCTATGGGCATAATGGAGATTGGCTATATATTTTTGCCAAGAATACGTTTGCAATTTGTCTAAAGTTGCAGTAAAAATAAAGTAAAAACGTACAATTCTTATTTCTATAAACATGACAGTATACTGCTATATTCTGATTTCAATTACTGTAAAATATAATTTTGTACTGTGAACAATGCGTTCTACAGACTAATTGGCAATAATTGGCCATTTCTGCACTTTGCTAAAAGCTGCACAGAATCAAGTAACGTAAGTGTAAAACTAGCAGTGCTCAATGACACTTGAGAGAATATACAACAATTATTTGAGGATTTGAACGTGCAACCCCTTTGTTGGGAGTGCAACAATGTTTCTGCAGTGCTCGAACATACGGTATATTAACACACTCAAAAAACAAGGGTATGGTTAGTGTAGTGTTGTTCCCCAGGGAACAAAAAGGTCAAAGATACACTTCACAGCTACAGTGCCTTGCGAAAGTATTCGGCCCCCTTGAACTTTGCAACCTTTTGCCACATTTCAGGCTTCAAACATAAAGATATAAAACTGTATTTTTTTGTGAAGAATCAACAACAAGTGGGACAATCATGAAGTGGAACGACATTTATTGGATGGGAAAACATTTCAGTCTCTCGATGTGCAAAACTGATAGAGACATACCCCAAGCGACTTACAGCTGTAATCGCAGCAAAGGGTGGCGCTACAAAGTATTAACTTAAGGGGGCTGAATAATTTTGCACGCCCAATTTTTCAGTTTTTGATTTGTTAAAAAAGTTTGAAATATCCAATAAATGTCGTTCCACTTCATGATTGTGTCCCACTTGTTGTTGATTCTTCACAAAAAAATACAGTTTTATATCTTTATGTTTGAAGCCTGAAATGTGGCAAAAGGTCGCAAAGTTCAAGGGGGCCGAATACTTTCGCAAGGCACTGTATACATACTGTAAACTCACATGGAACAGTTCGGTGTACCTCATAGGTATGTCAGATTTAGTGAGTTGGGACACAATTAGGCCTGGCTCATAGTCGTTGTGTTCCAATTCATCCCAAAAGTGTGCAGGCCAGTCAAGTTCTTCCACACCGATCTCAACAAACCATTTCTGTATGGACATTGCTTTGTGCACAGGCGCATTGTCATGCTGAAATGGGAAAGGGCCTTCCCCAAACTGTTGCCACAAAGTTGGAAGCACAGAATTGTCTTGAATTCATTGTTTGCTGTAGCGTTAAGATTTCCCTTCACTGGAAGTAAGGGTCCTAGCCTGAACCATGGAAAACAGCCTCAGACCATTATTCCTCCTCCACTAAACTTTACAGTTGGCACTATGCAGTCGGGTAGGTAGCATCCACCAAACCCAAATTCGTCCTGTGATGGAACATGTTATGTTGGTGCTTTTCTAAGCTACAGTGAGGGAAAAAAATATTTGATCCCCTGCGGATTTTGTAAAACATTTCAAACTACTTTTGTAATGCAACTTCAGGTATTTTATAACATAAATAATCAATAAAATTGAAGACCGGTGTTCAATACAGGAAGAAAACAAACTGAAGCATGCTTTCTCGTCAAGCGCCACTATCTAACAGTACACTTCAAGTGACCCTCGTTCAAGATGGCCGTACTTCTTCATTACACAAAGGAATAACCTCAACCAATTTCTAAAGACTGTTGACATCCAGTGGAAGCAATAGGAACTGCAAGAAGGTCCCTTAGAAATCTGGATTCCCAATGAAAACCCGTTTAAAAGAGAGTGACCTCAAAAAATCTGAATGGTTTGTCCTTGGGGTTTCGCCTACTAAATATGTTCTGTTATACTCACAGACATGATTCAAACTGTTTTAGAAACTCATAGTGTTTCCTATCCAAATCTACTAATAATATGCATATCGTATCTTCTGGGGATGAGTAGCAGGCAGTTTAATTTTGGCATGCATTTCATCTGGACGTGAAAATAATGCCCCCCTGTCACCAAGAAGCTAACAGTGCAGCTCTTGGTTGTCACAAGTTCTTACAAAGATTGCAGAACTGACATTGTCAAAAGATAAAACTGTTACAACATTTCCACTGAAACATATTTTTGACCTCAAATATGCTAATGCACCCTCCCCTCAGCACATTGCCCCCATCTACATCTCAGTATAAGTGCAGTACCTAATCCTGCGTTCGTAATCAAGTGGGAAGTGGGAAATTACCACAACTGTGAAAAATGAATTTGAACGTCCCCCCATCTGGTAATTACTAGTGGGAAATGCATCTATCATCCCAGAGCTCTGACTTCACCCACATGCTGACCTCACCTACTAAGGAAATTACCTCGATAAGAGGATTTTTCAGCAGTTAAATGTAACAAAACATTATTTATAAAAAAGCTATCTATTAATATTGTTTTTGAACTCTATAATTTGTTTACAAGCATGATAGCTGTACTTATAGTTTATGGTTAATGCAGCTTGTTGGCTATAAGCCAATTGGCGTTTCTCAACAACTTCAAAGCACATGAATGCATCCAACTTCATAACTAGTAAATTCCCACCTCCCACATGGTTATGAATGCAGCATTATATTGAATATATTGGGTAGAAAAATGTACCGTTATAGTAGATTATCTGCACATGTACCCAAAAAGGTACCGACCAGTACCATGTGAGTTCCTATGTGTACCTCTGAAGGTACCTTATGTGTACCTTTGACTTTTAGTACACTGGGGAACAACACTGTACTGTAACCATACTCTTATATTTGAGTGTGTATACACTTATATACACTCACCGGTCAGTTTATTAGGTACACCCATCTAGTACCGGGTCAGACCCCCTTTTGCATCCAGAACAGCCAGAATTCTATGGGGCATTCTACAAGGTGTCATCACGCGATGGCATCACGCGATGGACAGCAGTACATTCATGCTGCGAACAGCCTGTTCCATCTCATTCCAAAGATGCTCTATTGGGTTGAGGTCTGGGGACTGCGCAGGCCATTCAAGTAAATTTAACTTGCTGTCATGTTCCAGGTGATGTTTTTCCACTCCTCAATTGTCCAGTGTTGGTGATCGCTTGCCCATTGGAGCCACTTATTATTTTAGCTTTTTGCCCAAAGGACTGCTGCTGACTGGATGTTTTTGTTTGTCGCACCATTCTCGGTAAACTCTAACAGGGTCTAAAGTTAACACACACTCCCTTCCAAATGCAGGTAGATTTTGGCATTGGCGGGTAAAATGTTTATTTCACCAGCCACATTGGCAGGTGGTCAGGGCTCCACAGTGGGAGTATTTTACTGGCATTTGTGAATAAAAAGTATGATCACTTTTAAAGTAAAATAAATGCTGCTGTAGCGGTTTTCAAAGTATTTCTGACTTTTTGTATCATAGCTGGTAAATTAAATCATACAAAGTCAAAGAACTACGATTCGTAAATAACCTATTCCACCTCGTGCTGCAACGCTGCCTGGCTGGGGGCTGTCCGCACGTAAATTCATTTTTCGAAGCGCTGCACACAGGCATAAAAGTTAGTCTAATTTACTTAAAACTAAAGTCTAGTGACGTGAGACTCTGTCCTTGTCTTTCTTGGCTATTTACTTTGTTTTTCTATGTTTCAGTTTCAACGGCTAGGGAAGAGAAGACAACCCTTCTCCTATTCAGACTCAATCTCACAGGCACAAACATGACTCGAGGCGCACTACCACGGCAACCTCCCGCCATCTTGAAGAACGATCTGGCCTTAATGGTCATGTACTCTAATAATCTCCACCTGGCCACCCCTCAGAGCCTGGTTCCTCTAGGCTACGTCAGAGTTTCCTAGGGAGTTTTTCCAAGCCACTGTGCTTCTACATCTGCATTGCTTGCTGTTTGTGATTTTGGGCTGGGTTTTTGTATAAGCACTTTGTGACATCTGCTGATGTAAAAATGGCTTTATAAATACATTTGATTTGATTTAAAGGGGTAGGTGAATTTGTCTAATCTGTTTTGGTTAATTTTGGTTAAATTTTGGATAAAATACTCTTAAACAATATACCTCATTACTTCTTACTAGTAATACATTTGTTTTAGAAACATGACAAAGCATGCTCATGCATTTTTTGTGTTTTGTTGGTGTAATTTGAGCACCCAATAATATTTTTCTGTGGTAAAAAAAATCTGAGTGGCTGGTAGATTTTTAAATCTACCTGCCACAGAGGCTGGTGGACCAAAAATACAATGCTATGCCCTGAACCCTAGAAACTGTTGTCAAAATCCCAGGAGTGTGGCTGTTTCTGAGATACTGGATCCGGCACACCTGGCACTAACGATCATAGCAAGCTCAGTCGCTTAGGTCACTAATTTTGCCCATTCTAACGTTCAATCGAACAGAAACTGAATGCCTCGATGTCTGCTTCATATAACAAGCCAGGGCCACGTGACTGTCTGTAGGAGTGATACATTGTCGTGAAAGGTATGGTGTACCTCAAACTGTCCGGTGAGTGTATGTTCTTGGTAACAAGCCGTTTTCCCCCACAGGACTGCTGCTGACTGGATGTTTTTTATGTAGAATCTTGTGGCACTCCAGTTTAAATCCAGAGAGCATTTATGCAGACTTAGGGCTAGATTCTATCAGATCAGGAAATAAGGAAATTCAGGTTGCTGGCATCCAAGTGGTTGTGAGTTCAAATCCTAGGTGTGGTTGCATCCCAAGTGCGCTAACCAATGTTGAGGTCAATTCCATTCAAGTTCCAGTCAATTCAGAAAGTGAACCACATACCAATTCCACATTTTCGGTATTGAAAATAACTAATTAGAATGTATGTGTACCTTCTGAATACAGTTAGTTGTTTCACAGTAGATTTACTGTAGAAATGCTTTAAAACTTGTTTGCACTATTTTCACCACAACTCAGTAGCTGATAACTTACAGAATAAAAAAACGAACAGTTTGTCATAAAACAAGTATCCTATAAGTTAAAATGCAATTACAAGTGAAGCGTGCCAAGTTAATTTGCAGTACGGATCAAAAAGTGCATTGTTATTCACAGTAAATATAGCAAAACACTATTACTGTAGAAATTACAAAAATCTATCTCAAAATTAACAGCAATGGCCAACAGTGTAATTTCAAGTTATCACATATTGAAACAAATGATTTCAAATGTGGAAAATCACATGACTTCACAAAACATGTCAAAACGTGTTTTTGGAACACGTGAAATTATATGAAAACATGTTTTTCCAAAACTTCACATGTGGAATTGCATGTGTTATTGCTCCTTCAGCAAAAGTATGACCCAACCTGGGATTTGATTGCACAACCTCTGGATTTGAGGTACACTGACCTTTCTGCTGTGCGACAGTCTGTAGCATTCCCCTACACATTCATTACCTATAATATATCTCTTCACTTAGCAAAAGACTGCCAGCTGCACTGCTATTTTAGTTGTCAGTTATTCTGGCTATTCTCTCATTATTTATTTACATTTACTTATTTCAGCAATTTCAGGGTTTTCTGTACAGTTGTCTAATGTTGGTGTGGCATATAATTCTGTTTTAATGGTACTCCTGAATCACTATGATAAATATAATACTTTTTCTTGAGCATTTGCGATCACGTGAAAACCCACGTGAAATATCATAGGTGAAGTGTTCTAAGAACATATGGTTTCACATGTGAAAATCCAGATCACCACATGTGACGTGTTCCAAAAACACATGGTTTCACATGTAGAATCATGTGGAAATATCACATGTGGAATCATGTGGAAATATCACATGTGGAATCATGTGGTTTTTCCATAAGGGCAGGGCTTTAAAGTGCGACCAAAGAGTTTTATTATGGGAACACTGTGCGATTATGAAAGAATTTTCCCAGATAATAATTGCTGTAATGATTACCCTAGAGAAAAAAAGTGAAAACGTCTTGATTCTAGCCCAACCAGGACCAAAAGATCTGACCCATATTACCGCAACATGTTTATCTTCCTATAGTGGATCGCTAGGACCCCATTTTACATTCATAAACCATGTAGTTGGTTGTTCTAAAACTATTTGAGCATTGTTAAATAATTTGTTCAATCATGTTACCTCATTGGCTAGCTAGTTAACAACCTGGTAACTTTACCAGTATATCCAAACATTTGCAGGCACAGAAAGAAAACCAAAGGGATTTCTTCTTCAGGAGATCAATGATCATAGCAATGAATGAAAGATCTCTTGCATGTCGTCATCAAATACCTGACATTTTTAAAGAGACATGGTACAACTTTCAATAGGAAAATAGTGTTTTTACACAATGCAGAAACCTAATATTCCACAAATGACTTTGTAATTTAAATGACAAGTATTTGGATCAACATTTTAGCTTTTATAATAAATTCATGTCTTTACAGTGTTACATATTAGTTTCTAGGTCACAACATGTGCTGCAAAAGTCGCTAGAATTCATGTAGGCCGTATCTCAATAAATAAAATGTATAATGTTTTCTGGTGCTCCAAAATATAATGTGGTGCTCCTAACTTTTTCAAGTTGGGAGCACCAGCGCATGTGAATGTAGAGCCCTGCTTAGTACAGAAGGAGAGAAAAGAAGTCTCACCAGCCTGGTCCACCTCAGCCTCAGCCTCCAGACGAAGAAACACATCCTCCAGCGTTGTCATGGACACCCCGTAGTTGATGATGCCCAGGTCTGGCCTGCAGTCTAGTTCTGAGAACAATCCTGAGAGAGTGAAGTCAAGGTACAGTAAGTACAGAACCACAGATCTAAAACTCTACCTGCTACATATGAATATAAATAGAATTCCTCGAAAGCAAATAGCCCCTCGGACTATAGCAATTTGACTTCCCCGTCATGGGTACACTCAATAGGAATTATATTTCTATGATAGGCGCGATCAACTGAGCCTTAGCACAGAGATTAGTTTCTGACCTGAAAAGGTGTCCATGCTTTCGAAAGGGAGGGTGAATGTCAGCTCAGCCTCTTGTTGCCGTGACAACTGTGCCTTGGGGACGTGGTGCTTGACCAATGATGTGACACCATCCACCTCACACCGTCCACCAATAGACATTCTATAGGAAGGGGGGAAAAAAAACATTATTTAGCTGTGGTCTGTAAGCATCAGTCTTACTGTCATCAAACAACATGATTTATGAAGAAACAATCTGCTGGATGGCTTAAATAGGTCAAAACGCTTTAGGTCGAGATATGTTTTATAGTGTATTTATTTGTGACATTTAGAGAGATGTCTGCCGAAATTACCTGAGGTGGTATCCTACTCCACACTTGGTCTTGAGATATAGGGAAGAACCAACACACTTAAGTTGGCCCTGAGAGATCACAGCTTTGCGGTCTAGAAGGGAGCGGGAAAATGAAAGAGAGAAAAAGAGAAATTGAGATGGCGAGTGAAAGACGTAAGTGTATTGAGGGATAGAGAGAACCCTGCTATAGATGAACACATTGTTAGAGATAGATAGGGAAAAGATGGGTGTACCAGCGAGTATGTCTGCCTCGTCCATGTAATGTGTGCTGAGCACTGTGACTCTGCCTGCTCTGCGACTCTTCAGCAGAGACCACACCTGGTGTCTGGAACAGGGGTCCATACCAGCAGTAGGCTCATCCAGGAGCAGGATCTAAACATATACACACACGCAAAATCGAATCAAATTTTATTTGTCACATGCTTCGTAAACAACAGATGTGGACTAACAGTGAAATACTTACTTATTGGCCCTCCCCAAAAATGCAGAGTAGAAAGAAAATAGAGAAATAATAGAAAAGTAAAACATGTAATAATAAAAGTAACAATAGATACACAATGAGTAACAATAACTTGGATATATACACTGTACAAGGGGTACAAGTACCGAGTCAATGTGCACGAGGTAATTGGGGTAAATATGTACAGTACCAGTCAGTCAAAAAATTTGGACACACCTACTCATTCAAGGGTTTTTCTTTATTTTTTACTATTTTCTACATTGTAGAATAATACTTGTAGACATCAAAACTATGAAATAACACATATGGAATCATGTAGTAACCAAAAAAGTGTATTTTATATTTTAGATACTTCAAAGTAGCCATAATTTGCCTTGATCACAGCTTTGCACACTCTTGTCATTATTTCAACCAGCTTCACCTGGAATGCTTTTCCAACTGTCTTGAAAGTTCCCACATATGCTGAGCACTTGTTGGCTGCTTTTCCTTCACACTGCAGTCTGACTCATCCCAAACCATCTCAGTTGGGTTGAAGTCAGGGGATAGTGGAGGCCAGGTCATCTGATACAGCACTCCATCACTCTCCTTGGTCAAATAGCCCTTACACAGCCTGGAGGTGTGTTGGGTCATTGTCCTGTTGAAAAACAAATGACAGTCCTACTAAGCGCAAACCACATGGGATGGTGTATTGCTGCAGCATGCTGTGGTAGCCATGCTGGTTAAGTGTGCCTTGAATTCTAAATAAATCACCAACAGTGTCACCAGCAAAGCACCCCCACACCACCTCCTCCATGCGTCACGGTGGGAACCACACATGCGGAGATCATCCGTTCATCTACTCTGCGTCTCACAAAGACACGGCGGTTGGAACCAAAAATCTGAAATGGATTCATCACACCAAAAGGACAGGTTTCCACCGGTCTAATGTCCATTGTTCATGTTTCTTGGCCCAATCAAGTCTCCTATTATTGGTGTCCTTTAGTAGTGGTTTCTTCACAGGAATTCGACCATGAAAGCCTGATTTATGCATTCTCCTCTGAACAGTTGATGTTGAGATGTGTCTGTTACTTGAACTCTGAAGTATTTATTTGGGCTGCAATTTCTGAGGCTAGTAACTCGAAGTAACTTATCCTCTGCAGCAGAGGTAACTCTGGGTCTTCCTTTCCTGTGGCGGTCCTCGTGAGCCAGTTTCATCATAGCGCTTGATTATGCGACTGCACTTGAAGAAACTTTAAAAGTTATTGAAATGTTCCAGAATGACTGACCTTGAAGTAATGATGGACTGTCCTTTCTCTTTGCTTATTTGAGCTGTTCTTGTCATAATATGGACTTGATATTTTACCAAATAGGGCTATCTTCTGTATACCCACTCACCTTGAAACACAACTGATTGGCTCAAACACATTAAGGAAAGGAATTCCACAAATTAACTTTTAACAAGGCACACCAGTTAATTGAAATGCATTCCAGGTGACTACCTCGTGAAGCTGGTTGAGAGAATGCCAAGTGTGCAGAGCTGGGACGGCTACTTTGATTTGTTTAACTCTTTTTTGCTTAATACATGATTCCATATGTGTTATTTCATAGTATATGTTGTCACTTTTATTCTACAATGTAGAAAATAGTAAAAATAAAGAAAAACCTTGCAATGAGTAGGTGTGTCCAGACTGTCCAAAAATGTGCTTTTCTTCTTCTTTCTTTTCTAAGTGACCCCAAACGTTTGAACGGTAGTTTGTGTTTGTATGTGTGTATACATACAGTTGAAGTCGGAAGTTTACATATACCTTAGCCAAATACATTTATACTCAGTTTTTCACAATTCTTGACATTTAATCTTAGTAAAATTCCCCTGTCTTAGGTCAGTTAGGATCACCACTTTATTTTAAGAACGTGAAATGTCACAATAACAGTAGAGAGAACGATTTATTTCAGCTTTTATTTCTTGTATCACATTACCAGTGGGTCAGAAGTTTACATACACTCAATTCGTATTTGGTAGCATTGCCTATAAATTGTTTAACTTGGGTCAAATGTTTCGGGTAGCCTTCCACAAGCTTCCCACAATAAGTTGGGTGAATGTTGGCACATTCCTCATGACAGAGCTGGTGTAACTGAGTCAGGTTTGTAGGCCACCTTGCTAGCACGCGCTTTTCAGTTCTGCCCACAGATTTTCTACAGGGTAGAGGTCAGGGCTTTGTAATGACCACTCCAATACCTTGACTTTGTTTTCATTAATCAATTTTGCCACAACTTTGGAAGTATGCTTGGGATCACTGTCCATTTGGAAGACCCATTTGCAACCAAGCTTTAACTTCCTGACTGATGTCTTGAGATGTTGCTTCAATATATCCACATAATTTTCCTCCCTGATGATGCCATCTAGTTTGTGAAGTGCACCAGTCCCTCCTGTAGCAAAGCACCCCCACAACATGATGCTGCCACCCCCGTGCTTCACGGTTGGGATGGTGTTCTTCGGCTTGCAAGCCTCCCCCTTTTTCCTCCAAACATAACAATGGTCATTATGGCCAAACAGTTCTATTTTTGTTTTGTCAGACCAGAGGATATTTCTCCAAAAAGTACGATCTTTGCCCCCATGTGCAGTTGCCAACCGTATTCTGTCTTTTTTTATGGCGGTTTTGGAGCAGTGGCTTCTTCCTGGCTGAGCAGCCTTTCAGTTTATGTCGATATAGGACTCGTTTTACTGTGGATATAGATACTTTTGTTGTTCTGGGATTGATTTGCACTTTTCGCACCAAAGTACGTTCGTCTCCAGGAGACAGAACACGTCTCCTTCCTGAGCGGTATGACGGCTGCGTGGTCCCATGGTGTTTATACTTGCTACTATTGTTTGTACAGATGAACGTTCTACCTTTAGGCGTTTGGAAATTGCTCCCAAGTATGAACCAGACTTGTGGAGGTCTACAATTTCTTTCTGAGGTCTTGGCTGATTTCTTTTGATTTTCCCATTATGTCAAGCAGAGTCACTAAGTTTGAAGGTAGGCCTTGAAATACATCCACAGGTACACCTCCAATTGACTCAAATGATGCCAATCAGAAGCTTCTAAAGCAATGACACACACACACGCACGCACACACGTTCAAAAGTTGTGTCCTTGTTTTTGAAAGAAAAGCACATATCTTGTCCATTAAAATAACATAAAATTGATCAGAAATACAGTTTAGACATTGTTAATGTTGTAAATGACTATTGTAGTTGGAAATGGCTGCAATTGCAAAAGGGTTTTCTAATGATCAATTAGCCTTTTAAAATGATAAACTTGGATTAGCTAACACAACGTGCCTTTGGAACACAGGGTGATGGTTGCTGATAATGGGCTTCTGTTCTCCTATGTAGATATTCCATAAAAATAATCAGCTGTTTCCAGCTACCATAGCCATTTACAATATTAACAATGTCTACACCGTGTTTCTGATCAATTTGATGTTATTTTAACAGACGTTTTTCTTTGCTTTTCTTTAAAAAACAAGGACATTTCTAAGTGACACTTGGTTGCAACTTTTATGATCTACCCTCTAAATGTTTTATTTTTTTAATGAACTATTTATCAGTCTTATGGCTCGGTGGTAAAAGCTGTTCAGGCTCCTGTTGGTTCCAGAATTGGTGCATCGGTACCGCTTGCAGTGCGGTAGCAGAGAGACAGACAGAGAGCGAGAGAGACAGACAGACAGACAGAGAGCGAGAGAGACAGACAGAGAGCGAGAGACAGACAGACAGAGAGCGAGAGACAGACAGACAGAGAGCGAGAGACAGAGACAGACAGAGAGTGAGAGACAGAGACAGACAGACAGAGAGCGAGAGACAGAGACAGACAGAGTGAGAGACAGAGAGCGAGAGACAGAGACAGACAGAGAGCGAGACACAGAGACAGACAGAGAGCGAGAGACAGACAGACAGAGAGCGAGAGACAGACAGACAGAGAGCGAGAGACAGACAGAGAGCGAGAGACAGACAGAGAGCGAGAGACAGACAGACAGAGAGCGAGAGAGACAGACAGACAGAGAGCGAGAGAGACAGACAGACAGAGAGCGAGAGACAGAGAGCGAGAGACAGAGAGCGAGAGACAGAGAGCGAGAGACAGAGAGCGAGAGACAGAGAGCGAGAGACAGAGACAGAGAGCGAGAGACAGAGAGAGAGCGAGAGACAGAGAGAGAGCGAGAGACAGAGACAGAGAGCGAGAGACAGAGACAGAGAGACAGAGAGCGAGAGACAGAGACAGAGAGCGAGAGACAGAGAGCGAGAGACAGAGAGCGAGAGACAGAGAGCGAGCGAGAGACAGAGAGAGAGCGAGAGACAGAGAGCGACAGACAAGACAGAGAGCGAGAGACAGACAGACAAGACAAAGAGCGAGAGACAGACAGACAAGACAGAGAGCGAGAGACAGACAGACAAGACAGAGAGCGAGAGACAGAGAGAGCGAGAGACAGACAGACAGACAGAGAGCGAGAGACAGACAGACAGACAGAGAGCGAGAGACAGACAGACAGAGAGCGAGAGACAGACAGACAGAGAGCGAGAGACAGACAGAAAGAGAGCGAGAGACAGACAGACAGAGAGCGAGAGACAGACAGACAGACAGAGAGCGAGAGACAGACAGACAGAGAGCGAGAGACAGACAGACAGAGAGCGAGAGACAGACAGACAGAGAGCGAGAGACAGACAGACAGACAGAGAGCGAGAGACAGACAGACAGACAGAGAGCGAGAGACAGACAGACAGACAGAGAGCGAGAGACAGACAGACAGACAGAGAGCGAGCGAGAGACAGACAGACAGACAGAGAGCGAGAGACAGACAGACAGACAGAGAGCGAGAGACAGACAGACAGACAGAGAGCGAGAGACAGACAGACAGAGAGCGAGAGACAGACAGAGAGCGAGCGAGAGACAGACAGACAGACAGAGAGCGAGAGACAGACAGACAGACAGAGAGCGACAGACAGACAGACAGAGAGCGACAGACAGACAGACAGAGAGCGACAGACAGACAGAGAGCGAGAGACAGACAGACAGAGAGCGAGAGACAGACAGACAGAGAGCGAGAGACAGACAGAGAGCGAGAGACAGACAGAGAGCGAGAGACAGACAGAGAGCGAGAGACAGACAGAGAGCGAGAGACAGACAGACAGAGAGCGAGAGAGACAGACAGACAGAGAGCGAGACAGACAGACAGAGAGCGAGACAGACAGACAGAGAGCGAGAGACAGAGAGCGAGAGACAGAGACAGACAGAGAGCGAGAGACAGACAGACAGAGAGCGAGCGAGAGACAGACAGACAGACAGAGAGCGAGAGACAGACAGACAGAGAGCGAGAGACAGACAGACAGAGAGCGAGAGACAGACAGACAGAGAGCGAGAGACAGACAGACAGAGAGCGAGCGAGAGACAGACAGACAGACAGAGAGCGAGAGACAGACAGACAGACAGAGAGCGACAGACAGACAGACAGAGAGCGACAGACAGACAGACAGAGAGCGACAGACAGACAGAGAGCGAGAGACAGACAGACAGAGAGCGAGAGACAGACAGACAGAGAGCGAGAGACAGACAGAGAGCGAGAGACAGACAGAGAGCGAGAGACAGACAGAGAGCGAGAGACAGACAGAGAGCGAGAGACAGACAGACAGAGAGCGAGAGAGACAGACAGAGAGAGCGAGACAGACAGACAGAGAGCGAGACAGACAGACAGAGAGCGAGAGACAGAGAGCGAGAGACAGAGACAGACAGAGAGCGAGAGACAGAGACAGACAGAGAGCGAGAGACAGAGACAGACAGAGAGCGAGAGACAGACAGAGAGCGAGAGACAGACAGAGAGCGAGAGACAGAGAGCGAGAGACAGACAGACAGAGAGCAGAGAGCGAGAGACAGAGAGCGAGAGACAGAGAGCGAGAGACAGAGAGCGAGAGACAGAGAGCGAGAGACAGAGAGCGAGAGACAGAGAGCGAGAGACAGACAGAGCGAGAGACAGACAGAGCGAGAGACAGACAGACAGCGAGAGACAGAGAGCGAGAGACAGAGAGCGAGAGACAGCGACAGACAGAGCGAGAGCGAGAGACAGAAAGCGAGAGACAGAGAGCGAGAGACAGAGAGACAGAGACAGAGCGAGAGACAGAGAGAGAGCGAGAGACAGAGAGAGAGCGAGAGACAGAGAGCGTCAGACAAGACAGAGAGCGAGAGACAGACAGACAAGACAGAGAGCGAGAGACAGACAGACAAGACAGAGAGCGAGAGACAGACAGACAAGACAGAGAGCGAGAGACAGACAGACAGAGAGCGAGAGACAGACAGACAGAGAGCGAGAGACAGACAGACAGAGAGCGAGAGACAGACAGACAGACAGAGAGCGAGAGACAGACAGACAGAGAGCGAGAGACAGACAGACAGACAGACAGCGAGAGACAGACAGACAGACAGAGAGCGAGAGACAGACAGACAGAGAGCGAGAGACAGACAGACAGAGAGCGAGAGACAGACAGACAGAGAGCGAGAGACAGACAGACAGAGAGCGAGCGAGAGACAGACAGACAGAGAGCGAGAGACAGACAGACAGAGAGCGAGAGACAGACAGACAGACAGAGAGCGACAGACAGACAGACAGAGAGCGACAGACAGACAGACAGAGAGCGAGAGAGACAGACAGAGAGCGAGAGACAGACAGACAGAGAGCGAGAGACAGAGACAGAGAGACAGAGAGCGAGAGACAGACAGACAGACAGAGAGCGACAGACAGACAGACAGACAGAGAGCGACAGACAGACAGACAGAAAGCGAGAGAGACAGACAGAGAGCGAGAGACAGACAGACAGAGAGCGAGAGACAGACAGACAGAGAGCGAGAGACAGACAGAGAGCGAGAGACAGACAGAGAGCGAGAGACAGACAGAGAGCGAGAGACAGACAGACAGAGAGCGAGAGAGACAGACAGACAGAGAGCGAGACAGACAGACAGAGAGCGAGAGACAGAGAGCGAGAGACAGAGAGCGAGAGACAGAGAGCGAGAGACAGAGAGCGAGAGACAGACAGACAGACATTGAGCGAGAGAGACAGACAGCGAGAGACAGAGAGCGAGAGACAGAGAGCGAGAGACAGCGACAGACAGAGCAAGAGACAGAGAGCGAGAGCGAGAGACAGAGAGCGAGAGAGAGAGCGAGAGACAGAGAGCGAGAGACAGACAGACATTGAGCGAGAGACAGACAGACAGCGAGAGACAGAGAGCGAGAGACAGAGAGCGAGAGACAGCGACAGACAGAGCAAGAGACAGAGACAGAGAGCGAGAGACAGAGACAGAGAGCGAGAGAGAGAGCGAGAGACAGAGACAGAGAGCGAGAGACAGAGAGAGAGCGAGAGACAGAGACATAGAGCGAGAGACAGAGACATAGAGCGAGAGACAGAGAGCGAGAGACAGAGAGCGAGAGACAGAGACAGAGAGCGAGAGACAGAGACAGAGAGCGAGAGACAGAGAGAGCGAGAGACAGAGAGAGAGCGAGAGACAGAGAGCGACAGACAAGACAGAGAGCGAGAGACAGACAGACAAGACAGAGAGCGAGAGACAGACAGACAAGACAGAGAGCGAGAGACAGACAGACAAGACAGAGAGCGAGAGACAGACAGACAACACAGAGAGCGAGAGACAGACAGACAAGACAGAGAGCGAGAGACAGACAGACAAGACAGAGAGCGAGAGACAGACAGACAGAGAGTGAGAGACAGACAGACAGACAGAGAGCGAGAGACAGACAGACAGACAGAGAGCGAGAGACAGACAGACAGAGAGCGAGAGACAGACAGACAGAGAGCGAGAGACAGACAGAGAGCGAGAGACAGACAGAGAGCGAGAGACAGACAGAGAGCGAGAGACAGACAGACAGAGAGCGAGAGACAGACAGACAGACAGAGAGCGAGAGACAGACAGACAGAGAGCGACAGACAGACAGACAGAGAGCGACAGACAGACAGAGAGCGACAGACAGACAGAGAGCGACAGACAGACAGAGAGCGACAGACAGACAGAACGAGAGACAGACAGACAGACAGAGAGCGAGAGACAGACAGAGAGCGAGAGACAGACAGAGAGCGAGAGACAGACAGAGCGATAGACAGACAGAGAGCGAGAGACAGACAGAGAGCGAGAGACAGACAGCAAGCGAGAGAGAGACAGAGAGCGAGAGAGAGACAGAGAGCGAGAGAGAGACAGAGAGCGAGAGAGAGAGAGAGACAGAGAGCGAGAGACAGAGAGCGAGAGAGCGAGAGACAGAGAGCGAGAGAGCGAGAGACAGACAGACAGAGAGCGAGAGACAGACAGACAGAGAGCGAGAGACAGACAGACAGAGAGCGAGAGACAGAGAGCGAGAGACAGACAGACAGCGAGAGACAGACAGACAGCGAGAGACAGACAGACAGCGATAGACAGACAGCGAGAGACAGACAGACAGACAGACAGCGAGAGACAGACAGCGAGAGACAGACAGACAGCGAGAGACAGAAAGAGACAGACAGAAGGCCATTTCTGTTGTGTTGTGAGGGTGGATGATCAAGGATCCAGCTACCTTGGGGTCTCCCAGGATGGCTATGCCCACAGACAATTTCCTCTTCTGGCCTCCACTTAGGTTCTTAGCCTGGGCGTCCATTATCTTCTCCAGGTCTAGATCCTTCAGCACCTTGGACACCTAACATACAGATCCAACACACAGGAGGGAGGGAGAGAAAAGAATGTGATCCCAAACATGACTCAATATTTTCCATCTTGTGAGTTGAAGCTGAATTCAGAAATACAGAAGCAACATAGAGGCCTGCCAGTTACCAACCAGCCATGCTAGAGTGACCGAGTGATCATATATGATGCATTTTACATTTACATTTGACTATTTTAGCAGACGATCTTATCCAGAGCGATTTGAAACAGCATTCAGTATCACAACATCTCATGTAAATCCTTCTTTAAAATAGCCGCTATCAGTATCTGTACTGGTAATAAAAATTCCCTCACCTCATTGTCAATGTCAGAGGGCAGAATCCCTTTAATGGCAGCAAATATCCTCAGGTGCTCTTCTACAGTGAGCACGTCAAAGATGATGTTGAACTGAGGGCAGATGCCCACCAGCTGCCTCATTTCTACCCCCTCAGCGATCTCTGCCACAGGGGAGCCATAGATGGAGGCGTGGCCATCAGTCGGAGGACAGATCCCACACAGGATGTTCATCAGAGTGGACTTCCCTGCTCCGCTGTGGCCCAGGAGGGCTGTGATCTGACCTTCATAGATGTCAAAGGTCAAGCCTGGATAGAAGGGAAGGGGGCGTTCATTGGGTTTACTTGATAGCTACCTACACAAATAGCTAGCTAGAACAAAGTGTTAATAAGATATTCATTTAAAAAGAGTAAAAGCAATACAAATAGACATTAGGGTCTACGAAGAGCCTCATATGGGGCGGTTTCGTGGACACAGATTAAGCCTAATAATGGTCATGGACGAGGATAAACAGAGAAAGGTAAGACAACGTCAGGATCTGTTAAGGAAGTTCGGAACTCTGACGATTTCCAATTTGTCTGTTAGATACGGCAACTAGAAAAGAGGCTCCACATAGACATAGACACAAGAGTGACAAGAGAAATACTTAGAGGAATGAGCCTCACCCCTCAGAGCTTCCACGATGCTGTCCTTCTCTTTGTACACCTTGCGGATGTTGTTAATGCTGCCAGGGTGGGGAGACAGAGAAGAGGGTAAACAACAGGTTTCAATCTGGCACTCATTCTTTCTGGATCAAAGCTAATGGAGGTTTGCAGGCTGGAAGCAGACCAAGCCAGTGGGTTCCTATCAGGTGCTCATCTATATCGATACAGCTCGGCTAAGGTTATTGTTTCAACTGGTAACTCTAAAAGCCTGTATTTCTGTCCTGGAAAGTCAATAATGGGACCAGGTTTCTCTATAATGTAAGAGGATATCAGCCTGATCCGGAGCTATCGAGCTGAGGCAGCCACAGTCTATTTTCAAAGCCACTTGTTACAGAGAGACACAAGTGTCCTCTTCCAGCCAGGGACAGGAGCATTATGATAAGAAGATCTGCACCAAAACATTTCTTATCATGCACCATCAGAACTGATGTCAATGGAAAGTTGCTGATTCACACTATAGGGGCAGCCGAAACCTTACAGTGTTCCCTTCACATTGTCCTTTACAGCAAGGTTCAATCAACTATGAAGGTAAAGTCAGTAGCCTTGTCCGAGTGTGAGGCAGCTTCATGTACAACCATACCAGTGGCGGCCAGTGTCGTTTAAGATGAGGGAGGACAATTCTTTTTTTTATGAGAATGGCCTTATTTCTATTGCAGCATATTGGATGATTGTCATTCATATTCCATTCACCCAGTTCAATGTAACAGCAATATGGTTAGGCTACTAATAAGATAACTAAGATATTTACGAGGTTACAGCCTCAATCTCATTTCCCTGACAGGTAGTAGTAGGTGAACAGAGGTCTATTTCTTGCTTTAGAAAACACAATTAGTTTAGTCAGCATTGAGGAGACAACAATAAACAATAAATAAAAGTATAATCAGCATAAAAGTGAATTATTTATATAAATAGTGAATAAGAGTGGACCAAGTCCCGAGCCCTGGGGCACACCATTACAGACAGACAATTTAGCAGACATGAGCACATCAAATTGAGTGCACCGAGTTCTGTCAGACAGATAGTTAGCAAACCATGCAACTACATGCTCGGAAAGACCTATGCTCGATAATCTCTGCCTCAGTACAGCATGATCAATTGTATTAGAGAGAGTGCTGTTTTTTTGTCAAGGGCTTCAGTGATATCATTTAAAACCTTCATGGCTGCTGTAATTGTGATATGCTTCTACTTGAAGCCCGATTGGTGCATTGATAAAATAGAGTTCATTTTTATATACTATTTTAGCTGGTTTCTAGTATTTTTGCTAGGGGTGACAGCTTTGAGATTGGCCTATAATAGAGTTGGATCTCCCAGTTTTAAAAGTTGTAGGACAAATGCTGATTTCCAGATCCTTGGAATTTCATTACATGCCAGGGTTATATTGAACAGATATATTAGTGGTTCAGCTATGAAATCAACTGCCAGTTTTAAAAAGCAGGGATTAAGACGATCAGGACCTGCAGGATTTCTCTGATCTAAGGATGTCAGGGCTTTATGTACCTCCTGCACTGAGAATGGCAAAAAGCTAAACGTTTGACCAGCTCTCACCGGTTCATCCACACAGGGCTGTATAGAGACAGAAGATACTAAATCTAACAACCTATCAGATGACACAAAGTGTTCATTGAAACAATTCAGCATTTCAGTTTCGTCATAAAGAGCAACAGAGTCCTTCAATAAACATGAAGGTAATTCATTAACTGTACTGTTACCAGACAGACTTAATAGCCCTCCAAAACTTCCTAGGGTCATTCAGGTTATTAGTAGTAACAGACATAAAATATTCAGACTTGGCCTTCCTGAAAAGAGAAGAACACTTGCTTCATAGCTGTGAAAAAAGAAGCCAATCAGCATAAGAACATGATTTCCTTGCTTTAGCCCAGGCTAGATTACGGTCGTGAATAATACAAGACAGCTCAGAAGAAAACCATGGATTATCCCTCCCTTTAACTCTGAACCTGTGGAATGGGGCATGTTTTTTACTATTTGGAAAAAACAATTATGAAATAATTTCCAGGCAGTTTCCACATCAGGAAAAAGCTCAATCTTGCTCCAGTCAAAATAAAACAAATCATGAAAGAAAGCCTGCTCATTAAAACTCTTAAAGTTTCTCATCAAATCAAATCATATTTTGTTTGTCACATGCGCCGAATACAACAGGTGTATTAAGTACTTAAGTGTACTTACAAGCCCTTATCACTTATTGTTCTTAAAACTGCATTTTTGGTTAAGTAAAAAAAAAAGTACAAAAATAGAAAAAAGTAAATAATTAAAGAGCAGCAGTAAAATAACAATAGTGAGGCTATATACAGGGGGTATTGGTACAGAGTCAATGTGCGGGGGCACTGGTTAGTGGAGGTAATATGTACATGTAGGTAGAGTTAAAGTGACTATGCATAGATTATAAACAGAGTAGCAGCAGCGTAAAAGAGAGGTCTGGGTAGCCATTTGATTAGCTGTTCAGGAGTCTTATGGCTTGGGGTTAGAAGCTGTTAAGAAGCCTTTTGGACCTAGACTTGGCACTCTGGTACCGCTTGCCGTGCGATAGCAGAGAGAACAGTCTATGACTAGGGTGGCTGGAGTCTTTGACAATTTTTAGGGCCTTCCTCTGACACTGCCTGGTGATGTACTGGGCCGTACGCACTACCCTAAGTAGTGCCTTGCGGTCGGAGGCCGAGCAGTTGCCATACCAGCTCTCAACCTGCTCCACTACAGCCCGTCAATGAGAATGGGGGCGTGGTCGGTCCTCGTTTTCCTGTAGTCCAGAAATCAGCTCCTTTGTCTTGCTCACATTGAGGGGGAGGTTGTTGTCCTGGCACCATCGTTGTCGGTGATCAGGCCTACCACAGTTGTGTTATCGGCAAACTTGATGATGGTGTTGGAGTTGTGCCTGGCCATGCAGTCATGAGTGAACAGGGAGTACAGGAGGAGACTGAGCACACACCCGAGGGGCCCCTGTGTTGAGGATCAGCGTGGCGTGTTGTTACCTACCCTTACCACCTGGGGGCGGCCCGTCAGGAAGTCCAGGATCCAGTTGCAGAGGGAGGTGTTTAGTCCCAGGGTCAAGGGCTTGTAAGTAAGCATTTCACTTTAAGGTCTACACCTGTTGTATTGGCGAATATGACAAATAACATTTGATTTGATAATATTTAGTATAGTTTTATCTAAAAAACATAACTTTAATGTTTTACCATTTTTGTTCTTATGAAATTCACTGAGGATGGTCAACCCCTTCCTCCTCTGAGGAGCGTCCACTGAACTACACCCATTGGACAGGACGCATCAAGCAACTATGGTGGATGCATAACCAGGCCAGCCCAGTGCAGCTTGGCTTAGATCAGTAGAGTGGAAAGGGTATAAAGGGGAGGCTCTTACCGGATGGCCTCTTTCCCCCTGAATTCCGGAGAGACGGGCTCCACAGACTCATTCACTCCTGGGGCCCCGTTCACCTCCGTCTCGTACACAGAGCTCACCTCGACGTAGCGCTTACTGCGCTTGGACCAATAGGATGGCTTCATGAAGTATACCAGGGAGCGCCGCATGCCAAACTCACCTGCACAAAGGACACAGGAATACGGAAGGCCATTTGAGATAAATAGACAGGTTGCCGTTTAAAAAAATGTACTCAATTAAAACCAAACTGTATGAGTAAATGTTGAATGAAATCAATACTTCCTTGATGTGTTGAGAAGAGAGGAGAAGTCAAAACAGTACCTGGTAGGACCTGGTCCAGGTAGACAGCCAGCAGCAGGTAGAGTATACAGTCCAGGACGAGCATGAGAAGGGGGGCGTAGAGGGGATGGGGGCCGTTGGCCAGGGTAGCGAACACAGCTCCGTCCCCCTGGGCCTCCAGGTACACCACCTAGACTCACAGAGAATAGAACAGAATAGCTTTATTACATGGGGGGTGGTCTCCGTAAACATTGCACACTGTCTTGGACAACCTTGACAATAAAATGTTGGGCAATTCCATGGTAACAGGCTGATGCTGTGAGTCCGGCTTTTCATTTTAAAATGTATGTCAAACAAAAAACAATGATTGCAAAGTTAAACAAACAATACAGCTTTATGCACAAGAATAACTTAATTTCCACAGAACATCTTACAAAAACACATTTACTTGAACAGATTTGCAGATGCAAAGTTTGGTAACAGAATGATGGTTTGTGCTGTTTATTCTGTTACTAAACTTTGCACCGTATCACCACAGAAAATGTGCGCTTCTATTCTCCAAGTCCAGGTAGTCGCTCCCTGTTTCGGTCTGTTTAATCCCATTTGGTGCTTAATGAACACGACACGGGCATTGACTGTGTTGGTTACCTGGGCAATGCCGATGGAGAATGCGCTGGGGGACAGCAGACAAAGAACCCAGACCAGCGGCTGGGGGAAGTCCTTCAGCAGGACAGTGAACAGGGACAGGCAGCCGAACACCACAGTCAGCATTGAGCCCACCGTACTGGCAAACTTAGGCTTCTTAAACAGAGGGGTCAGCATGAAGGAGAAGAAGATCTGGGGAAGGATAAAATACAAGAGTTTAAAGAGGTAGTTCACTGAGGTTTGAAAATCGGATGGAACATTCTAGGTAAGTCAAAAATAACCTACACTTTAAAAAAGTGAACAATCCCTTTGTTATGGCCTGTCACAACCAATGCGAGTCAACCAAATGCAGTGTCAAATCTATTGGTAGAGGGGAGTTAAAAGCTAACAGCATCCTATGGTAACTGAAATTAAGAAGTCAATTTCAGGTCAAATCCGTGACACACATGGCACATTGAATAGAAATCTTGGCCTTAAAACATTTTCAGACATCTTTCCTCTGACACGCACATAAAAGCATCTGCTAAATATAAATAAACTCAGCGAAAAACGAATTGTCCCTTTATCAGGACCCTCTCTTTCAAAGAGAATTAATTAAAATCCAAATAACTTCACAGATCTTCATTGTAAAGGGTTTAAACACTGTTTCCCATGCTTGTTCAAAGAAATCATAAACAATTAATGAACATGCACCTGTGGAACGGTCGTTAAGACACTAACAGCTTACAGATGGTAGGCAATTAAGGTCACAGTTATGAAAACTTAGGACACTAGGGAAGCCTTTCTATTGACCCTGAAAAACACCAAAAGAAAGATGCCCAGGGTCCCTGCTTATCTGCGTGAACGTGCCTTAGGCATGCTGAAAAGGGCATGAGGACTGCAGATGTGGCCAGGGCAATAAATTGCAATGTCCGTACTGTGAGACGCCTAAGACAGCGCTACAGGGAGAAAGGACAGACAGCTGATCGTCCTCGCAGTGGCAGATCACGTGTAACAACACCTGCACAGGATCGGTACATCATTGTAGGCCTGTTGTAAGGCAGGTCCTCACCAGACATCACCGGCAACAACGTCGCCTATGGGCACAAACCCACCGTCGCTGGACCAGACAGGACTGGCAACAAGTGCTCTTCCCTGACGAGTCGTGGTTTTGTCTCACCAGAGGTGATGGTTGAATTTGCGATTGTTGTTGAAGGAATGAGCGTTACACCTAGGCCTGTACTCTGGAGCGGGATGGATTTGGGGGTGGAGGGTCCATCATGGTCTGGGGCGGTGTGTCACAGCATCATTGGACTGAGCTTGTTGTCATTGCAGGCAATCTCAACGCTGTGCGTTACAGGGAAGACATCCTCCTCCCTCATGTGGTACCCTTCCTGCAGGCTCATCCTGACATGACCCTCCAGCATGACAATGCCACCAGCCATACTGCTCGGTCTGTGCGTGATTTCCTGCAAGAGGAATGTCAGTGTTCTGCCATGGCCAGCGAAGAGCCCGGATCTCAATCCCATTGAGCACGTCTGGGACCTGTTGGATCGGAGGGTGAGGGCTAGGGTCATTCCCCCCATAAATGTCCAGGAACTTGCAGGTGCCTTGGTAGAAGAGTGGGGTAACATCTCACAGCAAGAACTGGCAAATCTGGTATAGTCCATGAGGAGGAGATGCACTGCAGTACTTAATGCAGCTGGTGGCCACACCATAAACTGACTGTTACTTCTCTGCCTCCCCCCTTTGTTCAGGGACATAATATTAAATGTATGTTAGTCACATGTCTGTGGCACTTGTTCAATCTTGTTATGTTCATACAAATATCTACACATGTTAAGATGCTGAAAATAAACACAGTTGACAGTGAGAGGACGTTTCTTTTTTTATACCCCTACCCCTTTTTTATACCCCTGAAAATGTCCAAATTGGGCCCAAAGTGTCAATATTTTGTGTGGCCACCATCATTTTCCAGCACTTCCTTAACCCTCTTGGGCATGGAGTTCACCAGAGCTTCACAGGTTGCCACTGTAGTCCTCTTCCACTCCTCCATGACGACATCACGGACCTGTGGATGTTAGAGACCTTGCACTCCTCCACCTTCCATTTGAGGATGCCCCACAGATGCTCAATAGAGTTTAGGTCTGGAGACATGCTTGGCCAGTCCATCACCTTTACCCTCAGCTTCTTTAGCAAGGCAGCGAGGCAGTGGTCGTCTTGGAGGTGTGTTTGGGGTCGTTATCATGTTGGAATACTGCCCTGCGGCCCAGTCTCCGAAGGGAGGGGATCATGCTCTGCTTCAGTATGTCACAGTACATGTTGGCATTCATGGTTCCCTCAATGAACTGTAGCTCCCCAGTGCCGGCAGCACTCATGCAGCCCCAGACCATGACACTCCCACCACCATGCTTGACTGTAGGCAAGACACACTTGTCTTTGTACTCCTCACCTGGTTGCCGCCACACATGCTTGACACCATCTGAACCAAATAAGTTTATCTTGGTCTCATCAGACCACAGGACATGATTCCAGTAATCCATGTTGTTTGTCTGCTTGTCTTCAGCAAACTGTTTGCAGGCTTTCTTGTGCATCATCTTTAGAAGAGGCTTCCTTCTGGGACGACAGCCATGCAGACCAATTTGATGCAGTGTACGGCGTATGGTCTGAGCACTGACAGGCTGACCCCCCACCCCTTCAACCTCTGCAGCAATGCTGGCAGCACTCATACGTCTATTTCCCAAAGACAACCTCTGGATATGATGCTGAGCATGTGCACTCAACTTCTTTGGTCGACCATGGCGAGGCCTGTTCTGAGTGAAACCTGTCCAGTTAAACCGCTGTATGGTCTTGGCCACCGTGCTGCAGCTCAGTTTCAGGCTCTTGGCAATCTTCTTATAGCCCAGGCCATCTTTATGTAGAGGAACAATTCTTTTTTTCAGATCCTCAGAGAGTTCTTTGCCATGAGGTGCCCTGTTGTTTTTTCACTCATCAATCTACACACAATACCACAATAACAACAAAGCAAAAACATGTTTAGAAATTATACCAATTTATTAAAAATAAAGAACTGAAATAATTAAGTATTCAGACCCTTTACTCAGTACTTTGTTGAAGCGCCATTGGCAGCGATTACAGCCTCAAGTCTTCTTGGGTATGATGCCACCAGCTTGGCACACACCTGTATTTGGGGAGTTTCTCCCATTCTTCTCTCTAGATCCTCTCAAGCTCTGTCAGGTTGGATGGAGAGGGTTGCTGCACAGCTATTTTCAGGTCTCCCCAGAAATGTTAGATTAGGATGAAGTCCGGGCTCTGGCTGGGCCACTCAAGGACATTGAGACTTGTCCTGAAGTCACTCCTGCGTTGTCTTCGCTGTGTGTTTAGGGTTGTTGTCCTTTTGGAAGGTGAACCTTCACCTCAGTCTGAGGTTCTGAGAGCTCTGTAGCAGGTTTTCATCAAGGATATCTCTGTACTTTGCTCTGTTCATCTTTCCCTCGATCCCCTAGTCTAGTCTCCCAGTCCCTGCCTCTGAAAAACATCCCCACAGCATGATACTGCCACCACCGTGCTTCACCGTAGGGATGGTGCCAGGTTTCCTCTACACGTGACGCTTGGCATACAGGCCAAAGAGTTAAATATTGGTTTCATCAGACCAGAGAATCTTGCTTCTCAGAGTCTTTAAGTGCCTTTTGGCAAACTCCAAGAGGCATGTCTCTTGTACTTTTATTGAGGAGTGGCATCCATCTAGTCACTCTACCATAAAGGCCTGATTAGTGGAGTGCTGCAAAAACGGTTGTCCTTCTAGAACAGGGTTGGGCAATTCCAGTCCTGATTGGTGTCACAGTTTTGCCCCAGCCCCAGCTAACACACCTGACTCCAATAATCACCTAATCATGATCTTCAGTTTAGAAGGATATTTGATTAATCAGCTGTGTTCGCTAGGGATGGAGAAAAAATGTGACACCAATCAGGCACTCGAGGACTGGAGTTGCCCACCCCACTTCTAGAAGGTTCTCCCATCTCCACAGAGGAACTACGGAGTTCTGTCAGATTGACCATTGGGTTCTTGGTCACTTCCCCGACCAAGGCCCTTCTCCCCGACTGCTCAGTTTGGCCGGGCAGCCAGCTCTAGGAATAGTCTGGGTGGTTCCAAACTTCTTCCATTTAAGAATGATGGAGGCCACTGTGTTCTTGGGGACCCTCAATGCTGCATAAATGAATTGATACCCTTCCCCAGATCTGTTCCTCAACAGAATCCTGTCTCAGAGCTCTACGGACAATTCCAAACCCCATGGCTTGTTTTTTTCTCTGACATGCACTGTCAACAGTGGGACCATATATAGACAGGTGTGCCTTTCCAAATCATGTCCAGTCAATTGAAATTTACCACAGGTGGACTCCAATCAAGCTGTACAAACATCTCAAGGATGATCAATGGAAACAGGATGCACCAGTGCTCAATTTCAAGTCTCATAGCAAAGGGTCTGAACTCTTATGTAAATAAGGCATTTCTGTTTTTAATACACACACACACACACACACACACACACACACACACACACACACACACACACACACACACACACACACACACACACACAAAGTTTGGACACATCTACTTGTTGCAGGACTTCTTTCTGTATTTTTATAATAGTGAATACATCAAAACTATGAAATAACACATATGGAATCATTTAGTAAGAAGTGTTAAACAAATCAAAATATATTTTATATTTGAGATTCTTCAAAGTAGCCACCCTTTGCCTTGACAACAGCTTTGCAAACTCTTGGCATTCTCTCAACTCAGGTAGTCACCGGGAATGCATTTCAAATAACAGGTGTGCCATGTTAAAAGTTCATTTGTAGAATTTCCTTCCTTCTTAATGCGTTTGAGACAATCAGTTGTGTTGTGACAAGGTAGGGGTGATCCATATTATGGCAAGAACAGCTCAAATAAACAAAGAGAAACAACAGTCCATCATCACTTTAAGACATGAAGGTCAGTCAATCTGGAAAATGTCAAGAACTTTGAAAGTTTCTTCACGCGCAATGGACATGAGACTGTGGAAATCTGTCTGATGAGTCCAAATATTTTATGAAACGCAGAGTAGGTGAACGGATGATCTCCGCATGTGTGGATCCCACCGTGAAGCATGGAGGTGGTGTGATGGTGCTTTGCTGGTGACACTGTTGGTGATTTATTTACAATTCAAGGCACACTTAACCAGCATGGCTACCACAGTGATACACCATCCCATCTGGTTTGCACTTAGTGGTACTATCATTTGTTTTTCAACAGGACAAGGACCCAACACGCCTCCAGGCTGTGTATGGGCTATTTGACCAAGAAGGAGAGTGATGGAGTACTGCATCAGATGACCTGGCCTCCTCAATCACCCGACCTCACCCCAATTGAGATGGTTTGGTATGAGTTGGACCGCAGAGTGAAGGAAAAGCAACCAACAAGTGCTCAGCAAATGTGGGAACTCCTTCAAGATGTTTGGAAAAGCATTCCAGGTGAAGCTGGTTGAGAGAATGCCAAGTGTGTGCAAAGCTGTCATCATGCAAAGGGTCGTTACTTTCAAGAATCAAAAATATATTGATTATTTTGCAATGTAGAAAATAGTAAAAAATAAATAAAAACCCTGGAATGAGAAGGTGTGTCCAAACCTAGGAAACTAGGCATATGTCGCACATAACTACTTCACGGGAGAGCCATTTTTTCCCCCCATCAAAATGCATTTTTTTTTGCCAGAAATTCCTTCTGGAACATGTGAACTTTCATGTGCCTTAATAACTACATTTTATGCCATCTGTAAATTTGAATAAATAAATACAATTATAAGTTTAGTTGGTTTAGCCAGACAGGAACCTTCCCGCTAGCAATGATTGGCTATGATAATGGATGATCTGGACATGCTGAGAGAGGAGTTCAGATTGGTCTGCCATGTAGCATGCTTGTCTTTAACATGAGCTGCTCAGTATGTGTTTTAGTAATCCTTACTACTGTGGCTTTTTTGAAAGGTATCATGAAGAACTGCAAAAGTGTTGCTACTGTACTGCTCTCACTTTCTGGAGTACGATTGTGCCATGCGGACTCTGAAAATGAATCAGACTATAGGGAAATCCCTGATTTAAGTTAAAACATTTTCATTGAACCAGACATTGGAGTCTTCTCAAACGGTAGAAGAAGAAGAAGTTGACAGAGTTTTGAAATCAGTGGAATGCCCAGTGAAAGCAGAGTATGCTAGCTAAGGAGATGGAGAAAATTCTGGCTTTTGATAGCAAATATGCAGAGTGAGTCGAAAAGAGAACACACTGTTGTATAAAACAACTGTCTCTGGATTACAGCTTCAATTTAATGGCAACCATGGCATCCATGACAGAGGGAAGCGTTCATCCATGTATACGGGGAATATAGTCTAGCTAGCTACATTTTCAAATACCATACATTTCTAATTTAGTCAGAAAGTCATTTTCATTGCAAGTTAAAGAGTACTGTTAGATAACATTTGCTAGCTAAAGTTAGCTGGCTGGCTCGCTAGCTAACATTACGTGTATGATCTGTGTAGTAATATTATTTGTATCTCACAAAGCCATTTGCATTGCTAGTCATAGCCTAATGTTAGCTAGCTAGCTAACACTGAACCTAGTTAGCTTTAGCTACCTGCAGATTGCATAGTAGCTAGCTATGACAATTAGTTTGTATTGCCAGTAGTTATGGTTGGGATTATTGCCACATTCAAAACAACTGGGAACTCACAAAAAAAAACGACCTCCGACTGGGAAAAATAGTTTTTTTTGCGGTCATCCAACTCGGAATCTCGGGCCTCTTTATAGAGTCCCGACCTTCCGACCTGAAGAGAGAGCACTGATGTCATGATTTCACCTCGTATTTTTTCCAAGTTCCCAGATGTCTTGAAAGCACCATTAGGTTCATTGTTTATCTAGCTACATGTCTAAACAAAAGACTCTACCTCGCCAGATGACATGACCCACCAAGTTAGCCAGGTGTGATTACGGTCATCTATTGTATTTCATGAACATGTCTAGACAATATAGTGACCCATACACTTAACTAGATGTGGCTGGGGGGTGGTTATTGCACTTCTTTCACATGACCCATCAATTTAGACAAGTGTGTCTGGGTAAGAATCATCTAATAAATATAAAATATTTACATGGACACTTTCTATTTTTGATATTGCTACTATGCAAATATGCAAGTAACCATTTCACTGTATCATTTACACCTTTTGCATGTGAAAAATACATTTTGATTTTGGTTGATATGTTGTGTGTTTACCAGAGATGGTAAGGTGAAGAACATGACCTGTCCAAAAGTCAGAATAGGGTATAGGCCAAGGACTAAATAATGTATTTTTGCTACTACTTATCATTTTTAGTATTTAAATCTTTGGTTGTTTACAAATTTCTCACTATGTTTAGCACATGGCCTCACATGTGAATCTTTAAAAAGATGGGTGGGGCTAAGGCTTAAGAGGGTGTGAACAATGATGAATGGGTATAGACAAAGAAGAGCTCTCCAGTAGGTGTACCCAAACATTCAAGGGCCATTTTCTCATAAGTGGAGTTACAAGTTATAAACTTTCAAAGCGTAACTGCAGTGTATGATATACCATTGTCCAGCTCTGAGTCTCTACTTTTATCCAATGTAAAAAACACTATTTAAAATCTTGCTACAAAGCACCGAATCGAGCCAGTCGGTGTCACACATACACCCACACCAGTGGCGGTCGGTGCCGTATAAGCTGAGGAAAGATTACAGTTGAAGTCAGAAGTTCACATACACCTTAGGCAAATACATTTAAACTCAGTTTTCAACATTCCTGACATTTAATCCTAGTAAAAAAATCACTGTATTAGGTCAGTTAGGATCACCACTTTATTTTAAGAATTTGAAATGTCACAATAATAGTAGAGAGAATGATTTATTTCAGCTTTTATTTCTTGCATCACATTACCAGTGGGTCAGACGTTTACATACACTCAATTAGTATTTGGTAGCATTGCCTTTAAATTGTTTAACTTTGGTCAAACGTTTCTTGTAGTCTTCCACAAGCTTCCCACAATAAGTTGGGTGAATTTTGGCCCATTCCAGATCTGGTATAACTGAGTCAGGATTGTAGGCCTCCTTGCTCACACACACTTTTTCAGTTCTGCCCACAAATGTTCTATGGGATTGAGGTCAGGGCTTTGTGATGGCCACTCCAATACCTTGACTTTGTTGTCCTTAAGCCATTTTGCCACAACTTTGGAAGTATTCTTGGGGTCATTGTTAATTTGGAAGACCCATTTGCGCCCAAGCTTTAACTTCCTGACCGATGTCTTGAGATTTTGCTTCAATATATCCCCATCATTTTCCTTCCTCACGATGCCATCTATTTTGTGAAGTGCACCAGTCCCTCCTGCAGCAAAGCACCCCCACAACATGATGCTGCCACCCCCGTGCTTCACGGTTGGGATGGTGTTCTTCGGCTTGCAAGCCTCCCTCTTTTTTCCTCCAAACATAACGATGGTCATTATGGCCAAACAGTTCTATTTTTGTTTCATCAGATCAGAGGACATTTCTCCAAAAAGTACCATCTTTGTCCCCATGTGCAATTGCAAACCGTAGTCTGGCTTTTTTATGGCGGGTTTTGGAGCAGCGGTTTCTTCCTGGCTGAGCGGCCTTTCAGGTTATGTCGATATAGGACTCGTTGTACTCTGGATATAGATACTTTTTTACCCGTTTCTTCCAGCATCTTCACAAGGTCCTTTGCTGTTGTTCTGGGATTGATTTGCACTTTTCGCACCAAAGTACGTTTATCTCTAGGAGACAGAACGCGTCTCCTTCCTGAGCGGTGTGACGGCTGCATGGTCCCATAGTGTTTATACTTGCGTACTATTGTTTGTGTAGATTAACGTGGTACCTTCAGGCGTTTGGAAATTGCTCCCAAGAATGAACCAAACTTGCGGAGGTCTACATTTTTTTTTCCTGAGGTCTTGGCTGATTGCTTGACATCATGGGAAAATCAAAAGAAAAGAGGCACGTAAATTAGCCCATCAGAAGCTTCTAGAGACATGACATCATTTTCTGGAATTTTCCAAGCTGTTAAAAGGAACAGTCGATATAGTGTATGTAAACGTCTGACCCAATGGAATTGTGATACAGTGAATTATAAGTGAAACAATTAGTCTGTAAACAATTGTTGGAAAAATTACTTGTGTCATGCACAAAGTAGATGTCCTAACCGACTTGCCAAAACTATAGTTGGTTAACAAGAAATGTGTGGAGTGGTTGAAATACGAATTTAATGACTCCAACCTAAGTGTACGTAAACTTTTGACTTCAACTATATATTTTTTTTCATGAACATGGCCTTACATCTATTACAGCATATTGGATGACTGTCATTCATATTCCATTCACCCAGTTAAATGTAAATCAAATCAAATTGTATTGGTTACATACACATATTTAGCAGATGTTATTGCGAGTGTAGAGAAATGTTTGTTCATTGCTCCAACAGTGGAGTAATATATAACAATTCACAACAATACACACAAATCTCAAAGTAAAATAATGGAATGAAGAAATATAAATATTAGGACGAGCAATGCTGTAGTGGAATTGACAAAAATACAGTATATACAGTGGGGAGAACAAGTATTTGATACACTGCTGATTTTGCAGGTTTTCCCTACTTACAAAGCATGGAAGGTCTGTAATTTTTTATCATAGGTACACTTCAACTGTGAGAGACAGAATTTAAAACAAAAATCCAGAAAATCACAAAGCATTTTAAAGTAATTAATTTGCATTTTATTGCATGACATAAGTATTTGATACATCAGAAAAATAGAACTTCATATTTGGTACAGAAACCTTTGTTGCAATTACAGAGATCATACGTTTCCTGTAGTTCTTGACCAGGTTTGCACACACTGAAGCAGGGATTTTGGCCCACTCCTCCATACAGACCTTCTCCAGGTCCTTCAGGTTTCGGGGCTGTTGCTGGGCAATACGGACTTTCAGCTCCCTCCAAAGATTTTATATTGGGTTCAGGTCTGGAGACTGGCTAGGCCACTCCAGGACCTTGAGATGCTTCTTACGGAGCCACTCCTTAGTTGCCCTGGCTGTGTGTTTCGGGTCGTTGTCATGCTGGAAGACCCAGCCACGACCCATCTTCAATGCTCTTACTGAGGGAAGGCGGTTGTTGGCCAAGATCTCGTGATACATGGCCCCATCCATCCTCCCCTCAATACGGTGCAGTCGTCCAATCCCCTTTGCAGAAAAGCATCCCCAAAGAATGATGTTTCTACCTCCATGCTTCACGGTTGGGATGGTGTTCTTGGGGTTGTACTCATCCTTCTTCTTCCTCCAAACACGGCGAGTTGAGTTTAGACCAAAAAGCTCTATTTTTGTCTCATGAGACCTCATGACCTTCGCCCATTCCTCCTCTGGATCATCCAGATGGTCATTGGCAAACTTCAGACGGGCCTGGACATACGCTGGCTTGAGCAGGGGGACCTTGGGTGCACTGCAGGATTTTAACCAATGACGGCATAGTGTGTTACTAATGGTTTTCTTTGAGACTGCAGCGCACGCAAGGAAAACATTTCCACTGGTCTACTGTCCATTGCTCGTGTATAGAGGTCCTGGAAGGCAGGAAGCTTGGCCCCAGTGATGTACTGGGCCGTACGCACTACCCTCTGTAGTGCCTTGCGGTCGGAGGACGAGCAGTTGCCATACCAGGCAGTGATGCAATAAATATATTTGGATTTGTTTAACACTTTTTTGGTTACTACATGATTACATGTGTGTTATTTGATGTCTTTACTATAATTCTACAATGTAGAAAATAGTAAAAATAAAGAAAAACCCTGAAATGAGTAGGTGTCCAAACGTTTGAATGGTACTGTATATTATCTTTTAGAACAGTCTGAACTTCAACTCTGTTCTTCTGTTTCAGGGATTTAATTGAACACACAGTAAATGGCATGTCATGAACGAACCAGGGCTCATTAGAGGTACTCACAGAGGAGATGCCGTAGAGGAAGATGAGGAGGAAGATGACGATGAAGTCACTGTTGGGGAAGAGAGCTGTATAGGTAGCGATGATGGACATGAGGATGGACATGGTGGTGACCAGAGCTGCATACAGCAGGCCCCACGAAAGCCTGTTGAAACATCAACACACACACACACACACCTTTGTAGAGAAAAAAAAGCAGATATCATAACATAAATTATGTAAAAATCCTCCCCTCACTCTTATTTTTTTAATTTTACCTTTATTTAACTAGGCAAGTCAGTTGAGAACAAATTCTTATTTTCAATGACGGCCTAGGAACAGTGGGTTAACTGCCTTGTTCAGGGGCAGAACGACAGATTTTTACCTTGTCAGCTCTGGGATTCGATCTTGCAACCTTTCGGTTACGCTCTAACCAATAGGCTACCTGCCGCCCTTACGTGGGATGATGTAAAAAGCCTTAATAATGTTATTTCTTTAACAACCTAGCTTTGCACATGGTACGCCAGCCTCCATCATTGAGTCAGTTAACTGTTGGAGGTTCTTTATGGCAATATAGTATAAATGTATACAGCATTTACTTTAACAAACACAAATCATCCTACTGACCAGAAGGCAGAGTCGTAGAGGCCCATCATGGTCATGGTGTCTTTGAGCCTGTGTTCCTTCTCTGCTGCCACGTTGACGATGAGGAAGGTGATGAAGGGTGTGAAAGCCAGCACCAGGTAGATGGAGATGAGAGCGTGGGGAAACTTTTGGACCTCCACTGACCCTGGCTGGCCCATCATCACCACACGCAGGTGGTCCATCTCACTCCATACTGACCGCTTGGTCTGCATCTGAACACAGGACATAGGCAGGGATCAAGCATTAATATACACTGAACAAAAATATAAACGCAACATGTAAAGTGTTGGTCCCATGTTTCATGAGCTGAAATAAAATATCCCAGAAATTCCATACACACAATAAAAGGCCACTAACATTTGCAGTTTTGTCACACAACGCAATTCCACAGGTGTCTCAAGTCGAGGGAGCATGCAATTGGCATGCTGACTGCAGGAAAGTCCACCAGAGCTGTTGCCAGAGAGTTTAATGTTAATTTCTCAACCATAAACCACCTCCAACGTCATTTTAGAGAATTTGGCAGTATATTCACCTACAGTGAGGCAAAAAAAGTATTTAGTCAGCCACCAATTGTGCAAGTTCTCCCACTTAAAAAGATGAGAGGCCTGTAATTTTCATCATAGGTACACTTCAACTATGACAGACAAAATGAGAAAAAAATCCAGAAAATCACATTGTAGGATTTTTTATGAATTTATTTGCAAATTATGGTGGAAAATAAGTATTTGCTTCTTACGAAGCCACCCCTTCGTTGCCCGGGCGGTGTGTTTGGGATCAATGTCATGCTGAAAGACCCAGCCACGTTTCATCTTCAATGCCCTTGCTGATGGAAGGAGGTTTTCACTCAAAATCTCACGATACATGGCCCTATTCATTATTCCTTTACACGGATCAGTCGTCCTGGTCCCTTTGCAGAAAAACAGCCACAAAGCATGATGTTTCCACCCCCATGCTTCACAGTAGGTATGGTGTTCTTTGGATGCAACTCAGCATTCTTTGTCCTCCAAACACGACAAGTTGAGTTTTTACCAAAAAGTTATATTTTGGTTTCATCTGACCATATGACATTCTCCCAATCTTCTTCTGGATTGTCCAAATGCTCTCTAGCAAACTTCAGACGGGCCTGGACATGTACTGGCTAAGCAGGGGGACACGCCTGGCACTGCAGGATTTGAGTCCCTGGCAGCGTAGTGTGTTACTGATGGTAGGCTTTGTTACTTTGGTCCCAGCTCTCTGCAGGTCATTCACTAGGTCCCCCCGTGTGGTTCTGGGATTTTTGCTCACCGTTCTTGTGATCATTTTGACCCCACGGGGTGAGATCTTGCGTGGAGCCCCAGATCGAGGGAGATTATCAGTGATCTTGTATGTCTTCCATTTCCTAATAATTGCTCCCACAGTTGATTTCCTCAAACCAAGCTGCTTACCTATTGCAGATTCAGTCTTCCCAGCCTGGTGCAGGTCTACAATTTTGTTTCTGGTGTCCTTTGACAGCTCTTTGGTCTTGGCCATAGTGGAGTTTGAAGTGTGACTGTTTGAGGTTGTGGACAGGTGTCTTTTATACTGATAACAAGTTCAAACAGGTGCCATTAATACAGGTAACGAGTGGAGGATAGAGGAGCCTCTTAACCTCTAGCGTCGAGCAATCCCGTATCCGGGAGCGTAATCATAGCCTCAAGCTCATTACCATAACGCAACGTTTCCTATTCATGAAAATCGCAAATGAAATGAAATAAATATATTGAAACACAAGATTAGCCTTTTGTTAACAACACTGTCATCTCAGATTTTCAAAATATGCTTTAACCAAACCTACACAAGCAATTGTGTAAGAGTATTGATAGCCTAGCATAGCATTAAGCCTAGCATTCAGCAGGCAACATTTTCACAAAAACAAGAAAAGCATTCAAATAAAATAATTTACCTTTGAAGAACTTCGGACGTTTTCAATGACGAGACTCTCAGTTAGATAGCAAATGTTCATTTTTTCCAAAAAGATTATTTGTGTAAGAGAAATAGCTCCGTTTTGTTCATCACGTTTGGCTAAGAAAAACCCCCGAAAATGCAGTCACTTACAAGGCCAAACTTTTTTCCAAATTAGCTCCATAATATCGACAGAAACATGGCAAACGTTGTTTAGAATCAATCCTCAAGGTGTTTTTCACAATTCTATTCGATGAAAAATCATTCCTGGCAGTCGGTTTGTCATCAGAGGCAAACGGAAAAATACTGCAGCTGGAGATTACGCAATAATTGCGACGGAGGACACCAAGCGACCACCTGGTAAATGTAGTCTCTTATGGTCAATCTTCCAATGATATGCCTACAACTACGTCACAATGCTGCAGACACCTTGGGGAAAACGTGGAAAAGGTAAGCTGACTCCTAGCTCCTCCACAGCCATATAAGGAGTCATTGCCATGAGGCGGTTTAAAAAAATGCGGCACTTCCTGATTGTATTTTTATCTGGGTTTTTTCTGTAACATCAGTTCTGTGGCACTCACAGACAATATCTTTGCAGTTTTGGAAACGTCAGTGTTTTCTTTCCAAAGCTGTCAATTATATGCATAGTCGAGCATCTTTTCGTGACAAAATATCTTGTTTAAAACGGGAATGTTTTTCATCCAAAAATTCAAAGAGCGCCCCCTATATCGAAGAAGTTAAAGAAGAAGTTACAGGTCTGTGAGAGCCAGAAATCTTGCTTGTTTGTAGGTGACCAAATACTTATTTTCCACCATAATTTGCAAATAAATTCATTCAAAATCCTACAATGTGATTTTCTGGATTTGTTTTTCTCATTTTGTCTGTCATAGTTGAAGTGTACCTATGATGAAAATTACAGGCCTCTCATCTTTTTAAGTGGGAGAACTTGCACAATTGGTGGCTGACTAAATATTTTTTTGCCCCACGGTATATCCTACCAACGGGACATTAAAAACTGTAATATCTTATGTTTCACAGAGCCGTGGCTGAACGACGACATTAAGAACAAACAGCTGGCGGGTTATACACTCCATCGGCAGGACAGAACAGCAGCCTCTGGTAAGAAACAGGGCGAGGGCCAATGCATATTTCTAAACAATAGCTGGTGCTCGATATCTCAGGAAGTCTCAAGGTTTTGCTCGCCTGAGGTAGAGTATCTCATGGTAAGCTGTAAACCACACTATCTACCTAGAGATTTTATCTTTATTAATTGTAGCTGTCTACATACCACCACAGACTGAGACTGGCACAAAAACCACACTCAATGAGCTGTATTCCTCCATAAGCAAACAGGAAAACGCTAATCCAGAGGTGGCGCTCCTAGTGGCCGGGGACTTTAATTAATGCAGGAAAACTTAAATCAGTTTTACCTCATTTCTATAAGCATGTTAAAAGTGCAACCAGAGGGAAAAAAATTCTAGACCACCTTTACTCCACACACAGACGCGTACAAAGCTCTCCCTCGCCCTCCATTTGGCAAATCCTCCTGATTCCTGGATGCCACCCGTTCTGTAAAATACGTAACGGTTTCGTATTTCACTGAAAGAATAAACGTTTTGTTTTCGAAATGATAGTTTCCGGATTCGACCATATTAACGACCTAAGGCTTGTTATTTCTGTGTCTATTATATTACAATAGAGTCAATGATTTGATATAGCAGTCTGACTGAGCGGTGGTAGGCAGCAGCAGGCTTGTAAGCATTCATTCAAACAGCACTTTACTGCGTTTGCCAGCAGCTCTTCGCAATGATTGAAGCACAGCGCTGTTTATGACTTTAAGCCTATCAACTCCCGAGATTAGGCTGGCAATACTATAGTGCCTATAAGAACATCCAATAGTCAAAGGTATATGAAATACAAATGTTAGAGAGAAATAGTCCTACAGTTCCTATAATAACTACAACCTAAAACTTCTTAACTGGGAATATTGAAGACTCATGTTAAAAGAAACCACCAGCTCTCATATGTTCTTATGCTCAGAGCAAGGAACTTAAACGTGAGCTTTTTTACATGGCATTTATTGCACTTTTACTTTAAACCAAATAGAACATGTCATTATTTATTTGAGACTAAATGTATTTTTATTTATGTATTAAGTTCAAATAAAAGTGTTCATTCAGTATTGCTGTAATTGTCATTATTACAAATGTATATATAAAAATTGGCCAATTAATTAGTATCGGCTTTTTTTGGATCTCCAATAATCGATATCGGAGTTGAAAAATCATAATTGGTCGACCTCTATCCTGAACAGCTCAAATGGCTACCCATACTATTTGCATTGCCCCCCCTCACGCTGCTGCTACTCTCTGTTAATATCTATGCATAGCCACTTTAAGAACTAACTACGTGTACATAATTACCTCAATTACCTCGACACCGGTGCCCCCCGCACAGGTACATATATATATATATATATGTATATATATACATATATATATGTATATATCCCCGCTATTGTTATTTACTGCTGCACTTTAATTATTTGTTATTCTTATCTCATACGTTTTTAAAAAGGTATTTTCTTAAAACTGCATTGTTGGTTAAGGGCTTATAAGTAAGCATTTCACTGTAAGGTCTACTACACCTGTTGTATTCGGCACATGTGACAAATAACATTTGATCTCACCTGTATGATGGCGGCGTCGATGAGAGTCTGGAGGCGGATGAAGCCAGAGTACCAGTAATTAGCTGCTCTGCAGTTCACTGAGCTGGCAAAACAGTTGGCTGAGGGACGGAGGAACAAACAAAGAAACAGACAGACACACTCCGTTAATGCCTTCATAACTCACATCTGTACATGGACTAGTGACCAATCCTTTGAATAATCTTGGAATTTAAAATCACCTAGCAGTATGCAAACAATATATCTCCAAGCGGAAGGCTATCTATTGTATTGGGGATGTTCTGCTTGAACAAAGAGGGTAGGGTCAAACTTTGTCTCTCACACTAATGGACATTAGGAAGGCATAGGCTCAACTCTCGCTCACAATTAAAAAATAAATTTTTTCACCTTTATTTAACCAGGTAGGCAAGTTGAGAACATGTTCTCATTTACAATTGTGAGCTGGCCAAGACAAAGCAAAGCAGTTTGACACATACAACAACACAGAGTTACACATGGAGTAAACATACAGTCAATAATACAGTAGAAAAATATGTCTATATACAATGTGAGCAAATGAGGTGAGATAAGGGAGGTAAAGGCAAAAAAAGGCCATGGTGGCGAAGTAAATACAATACAGCAAGTAAAACACTGGAATGGTAGATTTGCAGTGGAAGAATGTGCAAGATAGAGGTAGAAGAAATGGGGTGCAAAGGAGCAAAATAAATAAATAAATAAATACAGTAGGGGGAGAGGTAGTTGTTTGGGCTAAATTATAGATGGGCTATGTACAGGTGCAGTAATCTGTGAGTCGAGGATCGGTAGGATGGTCAGTTTTACACGGGTATGTTTGGCAGCATGAGTGAAGGATGCTTTGTTGCGAAATAGGAAGCCAATTCTATATTTAACTTTGGATTGGAGATGTTTGATGTGAGTCTGGAAGGAGAGCTTACAGTCTAACCAGACACCTAGGTATTTGTAGTTGTCCACATATTCTAAGTCAGAACCTTCCAGAGTAGTGATGTTGGACAGGCGGGAAGGTGCAGGCAGCGATCGGTTGAAGAGCATGCATTTAGTTTTACTTGTATTTAAGAGCAATTGGAGGCCACGGAAGGAGAGTTGTATGGCATTAAAGCTCATCTGGAGGGTTGTTAACACAGTGTCCAAAGAAGGGCCAGAAGTATACAGAATGGTGTCGTCTGCGTAGAGGTGGATCAGAGACTCACCAGCAGCAAGAGCGACATCATTGATGTATACAGAGAAGAGAGTCGGTCCAAGAATTGAACCCTGTGGCATCCCCATAGATACTGCCAGAGGCCCGGACATCAGGCCCTCCGATTTGACACACTGAACTCTATCAGAGAAGTAGTTGGTGAACCAGGCGAGGCAATCATTTGACAAACCAAGGCTATCGAGTCTGCCGATGAGGATGTGGTGATTGACAGAGTCGAAAGCCTTGGCCAGGTCAATGAATACGGCTGCACAGTATTGTTTCTTATCGATGGCAGTAAAGATATCGTTTAGGACCTTGAACATGGCTGAGGTGCACCCATGACCAGCTCTGAAACCAGATTGCATAGCGGAGAAGGTATGGTGGGATTCAGAATGGTCGGTAATCTGTTTGTTGACTTGGCTTTCGAAGACCTTAGAAAAGGCAGGATAGATATAGGTCTGTAGCAGTTTGGATCAAGAGTGTGTCCCCCTTTGAAGAGGGGGATGACCGCAGCTGCTTTCCAATCTTTGGGAATCTCAGACGACACGAAAGCGAGGTTGAACAGGCTAGTAATAGGGGTTGCAACAATTTCGGCAGATAATTTTAGAAAGAAAGGGTCCAGATTGTCTAGCCTGGCTGATTTGTAGGGGTCCAGATTTTGCAGCTCTTTCAGAACATCAGCTGACTGGAGAAATGGGGAAGGCTTGGGTGAGTTGCTGTGGGGGGTGCAGTGCTGTTGAACAGGGTAGGGGTAGACAGGTGGAAAGCATGGCCAGCCGTAGAAAAATGCTTATTGAAATTATCTATTATAATGGATTTATCGGTGGTGACAGTGTTTCCTATCCTCAGTGCAGTGGGCAGCTGGGAGGAGGTGTTCTTATTCTCCATGGACTTTACAGTGTCCCAGAACCTTTTTGAGTTTGTGTTGAAGGAAGCAAATGTATGCTTGAAAAAGCTAGCCTTGGCTTTTCTAACTGCCTGTGTATATTGGTTTCTAGCTTCCCTGAAAAGTTGCATATCACGGGGGCTCTTCGATGCTAATGCAGAACGCCATAGGATGTTAGGATGTTTTTGTGTTGGTTCTGGGCAGTCAGGTCTGGAGAGAACCAAGGGCTATATCTGTTCCTGGATCTAAATTTCTTGAATGGGACATGCTTATTTAAGATGGTGAGGAAGGTATTTTAAAAAAAATAACCAGGCATCCTCTACTGACGGGGTAAGATAAATATCCTTCCAGGATACCCCGGCCAGGTCAATTAGAAAGGCTTACTCGCTGAAGTGTTTCAGGGAGCATTTGACAGTGATGAGTGGAGGTCGTTTGACCGCTGACCCATTTCGGATGCAGGCAATGATCACTGAGATCTTAGTTGAAAACAGCAGAGGTATATTTAGAGGTCAAGTTGGTTAGGATGATATCTATGAGGGTGCCCGTGTTTACGGCTTTGGGGTGGTACCTGGTAGGTTCATTGATAATTTGTGTGAGATTGAGGGCATCAAGCTTAGATTGTAGGATGGCTGGGGTGTTAAGCATGTTCCAGTATAGGTCGCCTAGCAGCATGAGCTCTGAAGATAGATGGGGGGCAATCAGTTCACATATGGTGTCCAGAGCACAGTTGGGGGCAGAAGATGGTCTATAGCAGGCAGCAATGGTGAGAGACTTGTTTTTAGAGAGGTGGATTTCTAAAAGTAGAAGTTGTTTGGGTACAGACCTGGATAGTAGGACAGAACTCTGCTGGCTATCTTTGCAGTAGATTGCAACAACGACCCCTTTGGGCAATCTATCTTGCCTGAAAATGTTGTAGTTAGGGATGGAGATTTCAGAATTTTTGGTGGTCTTCCTAAGCCAGCATTCAGACACAGCTAGAACATCCGGGTTGGCAGAGTGTGCCAAAGCAGTGAATAAAACAAACTTAGGGAGGAGGCTTTTAATGTTAACATGCATGAAACCAAGGCTATTACGGTTACAGAAGTCGTCAAAAGAGAGCGCCTGGGGAATAGGAGTGGAGCTAGGCACTGCAGGGCCTGGATTCACCTCTACATCGCCTGAGGAACATAGGAGGAGTAGGATAAGGGTACGGCTAAAAGCTATGAGAATTGGTCGTCTAGAACGTCCAGAACAGAGGGTAAAAGGAGGTTTCTGGGGGCGATAAAATAGCTTCAAGGTATAATGTACAGACAAAGGTATGGTAGGATGTGACTACAGTGGAGGTAAACCTAGGTATTGAGTGATGATGAGAGAGATATTGTCTATATTGTCAATCTCATAATTGAAACCAGGTGATGTCATCTCATGTGTGGGGGGTGGAACTGAAAGGTTGGATAAGGTATAATGAGCAGGTCTAAAGGCTCTACAGTGAAATAAGCCAATAAACACTAACCAGAACAGCAATGGACAAGGCATATTGACATTAAGACTAGAGGTCGACCGATTATGATCTTTCAACACCGATACCGATTAATGGAGGACCAAAAAAGCCGATACCGATTAATCGGACAATTTCTATTTATTTATTTGTAATATTGACAATTACAAAGATACTGAATGAACACTTATTTTAACTTAATATAATACATCAATTTAGCCTCAAATAAATAATGAAACATGTTCAATTTGGTTTAAATCATGCCAAAACAAAGTGTTGGAGAAGTAAAAGTGCAATATGTGCCTGGTAAAAAAGCTAACGTTTAAGTTCCTTGCTCAGAACATATGAAAGTTGGTGGTTCCTTTTAACATGAGACTTCAATATTCCAAGGTAAGAGGTTTTAGGTTGTAGTTAATATAGTATTTATAGGACTATTTCTCTCTATACCATTTGTATTTCATATACCTTGTGACTACCAATATGACTATTGGATGTTCTTATAGGCACTATAGTATTGCCAGTGTAACAGTATAGCTCCCGTCCCTCTCCTCGCCCTTACCTGGGCTCGAACCAGGAGCACATCGACAACAGCCACCCTCGAAGCAGCGTTACCCATCGCTCCACAAAAGCGGCGGCCCTTGCAGAGCAAGGGGAATAACTACTCCAAGTCTCAGAGCGAGTGACGTTTGAAACGCTATTAGCGCACACCCAGCTAACTAGCTAGCCATTTCACATCGGTTACACCAGCCATTAGGCTGATAGGCTTGAAGTCATAAATAGCGCTGTGCTTGCGAAGAGCTGCTGGCAAAACGCATGAAAGTGCTGTTTGAATGAATGCTTACGAGCCTGCTGTTGCCGACCATCGCTCAGTCAGACTGCTCTATCAAATCATAGACTTAGTTATAACACACAGAATTACGAGCCTTTGGTCATTAATGTGGTCGAATCCAGAAACTATCATTTCGAAAACAAAACGTTTATTATTTCAGTGAATCTAATGGATGGCATCCCTAAGTCTAAATATTCTTGTTACATTGCACAACCTTCAATGATGTCATAATTACGTAAAATTCTGGCAAATTAGTTCACAATGAGCCAGGCTGCCCAAACTGTTGCATATACCCTGACTCTGCGTGCAATGAACGCAAGAGAAATGACACAATTTCACCTGGTTAATATTGCCTGCTAACCTGGATCTCTTTTAGCTAAATATGCAGGTTTAAAAATATATACTTCTGTGTATTAATTTCAAGAAAGGCATTGGTGTTTATGGTTAGGTACAGTCGTCCAACGATTGTGCTTTTTTCGCAAATGCGCTTTTGTTAAATCATCCCCCAGCGTTGCATTGATTATATGCAAAGCAGGACGCGCTAGATAAACAAGTAATATCATCAACCATGTGTTAACTATAACTAGTGATTATGATTTACTGATTGTTTTTTGTAAGATAAGTTTAATGCTAGCTAGCAACTTACCTTGGCTTCTACTGCATTCGCGTAACAGGCAGGCTCCTCGTGGAGTGCAATGAGAGGCAGGTGGTTAGAGCGTTGGACTAGTTAACTGTAAGGTTGCAAAATTGGATCCCCCGAGCTGACAAGGTGAAAATCTGTCATTCTGCCCCTGAACAAGGCAGTTAACCCACCGTTCCTAGGCCGTCATTGAAAATAAGAATGTGTTCTTAAAAAACTGACTAGCCTAGGTAAATGAAAGGTATACTTTTTTTGATATATATATATATATATATATATTTTTTTTAAAGAATACCGATTTCCGATTGTTATGAAAACGGCCCTAATTAATCGGCCATTCCGATCAATCGGTCGACCTCTAATTAAGACATTGATAAATACTTTATTTATAGCAAAATTAAAATCATCTCTCACCAATAGATTCAGTGTAGTCGCTGGGCAGGGGCAGATGGTTGTAAGGGAAGCGCAACCTGTAAGAGGTGGGTGTGCTGCCCATGAAGACCACCCCAACGTAGCCTGAGGGCTCATAAAGACTGGCATTCTCCAGATCCTCTTCACTAGAGAACATCTCCAGGCGATCCTGCAAGTCTACAGTGCAATCAGGAAATCACAAGAAATAAGGCAGACATAAATACACTGTCTGTGTCCCCAATAGCACAGTATTCCTGTTATAGCGCACAACTTTTGACAAGGGCCCATATAAATTCCCTCCAGGCTCCAATCAATGCTTAGCCTACACCAAGGCAATGCTTTTAGGCTAAATCCATGACGGGACGGGGAGGGCTTAATCCATGCCTTGGTTTTGTTAATCTGGTCACAGTCGCCAAATGCTAAAGTTTTAGCATTTGTGCGACAAATCCAAAGCAAGTCAATATCCCCTATATTAGCATTTTACGCATTTCATGTCCATCCTCCTACTTACGCATTTCCTGGGCCACCTCCTCCATGATGTGATTGGTGGCATTGTTAATGGGGGTGTATCCCAGGCCCTTGAGTAAGTGGTAGTCCTCCCTCTCCAGCTCCATGGTACTGATGCCTCCGTAGTAGACATGTGGGTTCAGGGTGCTGATCAGAATCAGCAGGCACAGCAGCAGCAGCGGCAGGATCAACTCCTAGAGGAGAAAAGGCACCAATCAATCAAATCATCTCCTGGAGGGAAAGGGAATTAATCAACCACTCACTACCTCAATAAATCAAATTGATTTATGAAGGGCATCAATTAATCAATAATACAATGAAACACAAATGTATTGATAAAGCCCTTTTATATCAGCATTTATCAAAGTGCTTGACAGTAACTCGGCCTAGATGGAAGGACACAAAACTGAGGTTGAATTAACATATCAGCCTTGTCATTCTAATAAACAGCAGTGACACTACCGTAAACATCCTACTACCGTAGACACTACTCCTCCCCCATAACCACTCGGTGGCCTGGTTTGAGCGGATCAAATCTGTGACGCATTGTGATTGACTGACTGATCTACAAATAATAATGACTGAGTAGTTATTAATGATGCAAAGTGATTTGTCAGTCAGTCGGCAGTTGCTTACACTGTCGGCTACAATGTCGAACAAGCCCACTGTCTTTAGCTTTTCCACGGTCTCAAATTCTCACTACCATCAAGGTTGGCGACAAACAGTGCTATTGGGGAGCAATGAGATTAATTGAAACACTTAATTGTTGTGTTTGGCATGTCATGCCCTCAGCTGGAGGCTGGTATATCTTTCGAACAGCCATGGATAAAACAGATGTGTTAGCTACTCCTATGACATGACTAGTCCTATGCCTATTAGGTAAGTAGTGTGAGGCAGCTTGATGTACTATACAAGTACACCCACTGGACAGGATGCTAGTCTATTGCAGGGCCTATGCCGATTAAGTCCATATAAACACACTGTGGGTTGGTTTTCAGGAGCAAAAAACACACATTATGAAGGGGGTATTAAAACCTCAAACGTTAAGTCCCCTATTTACGAAACTTAGAGCGGTTCTGACCAATATTTCTGTGTAGAACGTACCATGTGAACAGCACATCAATTGCTTTACACTCTCTAAAAGTGCTGGTTGTCCCGATTCATGTGCGCTATTGCAAGCGCAGCTGTGAGGTTCACAAACACGGGAAACTGTTCATTTGCATAGGGAGCGACACGTCACATTTTCTGGCCTATCCGGACAAAGGACTTCCTGTGCCTGTGAACCTCATAGCTGAGCTTGCGTATGAAACGGGAGTCTATCGGATGCAACAATAGCAGTTTCATCTCGCTGCGATGTTCTCAGCTGGATTTATAGCTCTCAACAGGAAAAAATACAAAATCATTTTGTAGAATTGAAACAAGACCACTTTCTCTTGGTCACAGACTAAGTTGATTTGTGCTTAAAGCTGTAGTTGTAATGAGTCTGCACACATTTGAATGGCATTTCGCTCAGAAGACATCCGACAGAAAAGTCTGTCCGTTTTATGAAATTGTGCAAATATTGTAGTCACTACAATGATATTTATTTGACAGTTATAAGGTGAAATCTTACAGCAAGTACTTTAGAATTTCATTGTTAATATATTTAGAATAGGGGTGTGACCATTTAAAAGCTAAAATGTTTAAACAAAATTGGGATCTTTAATATTAAGAAAAATCCTTCAGGGAAATTCTCTTTTCCCCCCACAAAATGTTTATCACAGTGCAACTGGCTTGCCTGCTCTTTCGCTTTGCTAATGATGCAAGTGGGTGTTCACTCTTCGGTCTGTTGCACGTAGAATATCCTAGCCTATTCATTGATGATAGGCCCTGCTTTACTGAAGTAGTGAGACACTGCAAGCCAAGAAATTGCGAAATTCAGCATTCCATTGCGAGATACAGCTTTTAATTGCAGATAGGCCTAGCCAAGGCACTTTCAAGGATATATGACTGCAGTAGATAGGCTATAACTTCATTGCCCGGCTCTAGCAGTCATAGATACGTAATAGGACTGGATGAAAAACATTTCGGCACAAAGTTTGAGAGAAATAAGCTTTGTGCATATGGAACATTTCTGGGATCATTTATTTCAGCTCATGAAACATGGGACCAACACATCACCTGTTGCGTTTATATTTTTGTTCAGTGTAGACAATTATTAATATTTCTATAATATTTGTACTATGTACTTGAGCTTGTTTCCTCAAAAGTGAGTACACCAAAAAAGGTACGTTTCAGACCTTTATAAAACTATGCAGCTTTACCAGTTATTTTTTTATTTACCTGGCTATCCAAACTCCTTGCTTTGGCGAAATGCTACGCCCATGGACGTTTGTTCTACCAATGAGTCTGGGACGGAGTACCTCCCCGCCGATTCTAAAACGGATAAACATTCTAACTGTTCTGATTGGTCATAGAAACCGATACGCCATTGTCTTTGATACTCCGATCGGTTAGAGATGATCACTGATGACTTCGTTCTGTACAACAGACCTAATTTTCACAACAAACTACTTAAATGATGTCAGTTTCAGACTAAAGTATTGTATGTAGCGAACAATAGAGCAACGGAAGAATTCAGTTTGAGTCGTCAGTTGGTTTGCACATTTTAGGGAATATTCAGAGGTGGGAACTTTTCGTGGGAATTAACGGGGAAAAATGGGAATTAACAGAAATATATGCAAATGAATACCATTTAAATGTCGATGTTTTGTGTGTTGGATATGTTTACCATATCATATGGAGACAGAAACATAAAACCTTTTACCTCATAGGTAGACAATTTTAATAAAATGAGTTGACTCTTCACATTGCACACACACAGTACAGTACCAGTCAAGAGCTTGGACACACCAACTCATTCCAGGGTTATTCTGTATTTTTCTATAATAGTGAATATATAAAAACAATAAAATAACAAGGAATCATGTAGTAAGAAGTGTGAAACAAATCTAAATATATTTTATATTTCACATACTTCAAAGTAGCCACCCTTTGCCTTGATGACAGCTTTGCACACTCTTGGCATTCTCTCAACTCAGGTAGTCACCTGGAATGCGTTTCAATTAACAGGTGTGCCTTGTTGAAAGTTCATTTGTGGAAATTCTTTCTTAATGCGTTTGAGCAAATCATTTGTGTCGTGACAAGGTTGGGGTGGTACTAGGGTTGCACATTTTGGGGAATATTCAGAGCTGGAAACTTTGTGGGAATTAACGGAAATATATGCAAACTAATATTAACACCATTTAAATGTAGATGTTTAATGCATTGGATATACAGTTGAAGTCAGAAGTTAATGTATTTGGCTAAGGTGTATGTACACTCAGTTTTTCACAATTGCTGACATTTAATCCAAGTAAAATTTACATCTTAGGTCAGTTAGGATCACCACTTTATTTAAAGAATGTGAAATGTCAGAATATTAGTAGAGAGAATGATTTATTTCAGATTTGATTTCTTTCATCACATTCCTAGTGGGTCAGAAGTTTACATATAATCAATTAGTATTCAGTAGCATTGCCTTTAAATTGATTAACTTGGGTCAAACGTTTTGGGTAGCCTCACACAAGCTTCCCACAATAAGTTGGGTGAATTTTGGCCCATTCCTCCTGACAGAGGTGGTGTAACTTTTGCCACAACTTCGGAAGTATGCTTGGGGTCACTGTCCATTTGGAAGACCCATCTGCGACCAAGCTTTGACTTCCTGACTGATGTCTTGAGATGCTGCTACAATATATCCACATACTTTTCCTACCTCACGATGCCATCTATTTTGTGAAATGCACCAGTCCCTCCTGCAGCAAAGTACCCCAACAACATGATGCTGCCACCCCGTCCTTCATGGTTGGGATGGTGTTCTTTGGGTTGCAAGCCTTCCATTTTTCCTTCAAACATAACGATGGTCATTATGGCCAAACAGTTATATTTTTGTTTCATCAGACCAGAGGACATTTATCCAAAATGTACAATATTTGTCCCATGGGCAGTTGCAAACCGTAGTCTGGCTTTTTTATGGCGGTTTTGGAGCGGTGGCTTCTTCCTTGCTGAGTGACCTTTCAGGTTATGTCAATATAGGACTCGTTTTGCTGGGGATATAGATACTTTTATACCTGTTTCCTCCAGCATCTTCACAAGGTCTGTTGCTGTTCTGGGATCGATTTGCACTTTTCGCACCAAAGTATTTTCATCTCTAGGAGACAGAACGTGTCTCCTTCCTGAGCGGTATGACGGCTGCGTGGTCCCATGGTGTTTATACTTGCGTACTATTGTTTGTACAGATGAAAGTGGTACCTTCAGGCGTTTGGAAATTGCTCCCAAGGAGGTCTACATTTATTTTCTGCGGTATTGGTCAATTTCTTTTGATTTTCCAATGATGTCAAGCAAAGACGCACTGAGTTTGAAGGTAGGCCTTAAAATACATCCACAGGTACACCTGCAATTGACTCAAAATAAGTAAATTGTGAAAAGTGTATGTAAACTTCCGACTTCAACTGTATTTACCATATGATATGTTGACAGAAACCTTGTACCTTATCATAAGCAGACAATTGCAAATTATAAAATTCTTCCAATAGAAATAAAAAAAACAATTTACTTATGAATTTAACTTTAATTAAATGAGTTGACTCTTTACATGGGATAATTTCACTGAACAAAAAGGGAATATTGAATGATCCCCAATGATCCATCGCATCTCCCAAAAACATTTTCAACATGCATCTATAAAATGACAGTCTAGAAACTAAAGCTTTGGTTGTCTTCCTCAGGCTTCCATGTCTTCTCCCTGGACCTCCTCAATGTTCACCTCTTGAACATCCAGACTCTGAGACCTCATCTTCACAGTCACTTTCCAACCTTAAGGGTGGCTCGTTGTCAGGCTCAAAATGCCTCACATGGCCACCAATTGTTCAACCCTTGTATTGGTCAGCCTGTTGCGTTCTTTGGTGTGTGTGTGTGTTCCCAAACAAGGACCAGTTGTGCTCTGAGGCAGCTGATGTTGGTGGGATTTGGGGGATAATGGAGGCAACAGGGGAAAGAGCCTCAGATCCACAAAGTCCCTTCCACCAGGTGGCTGATGAGATATGTTGGCACGACTGCCATATTGCATCTTAATCCCAAAGCCCTTGCTTGGAAGTGTACTTCGCCAAACTGCCAAGAACCTTGCCCTCATCCAGGCCAAGGTGGCGAGACATGGTAGTGATGACACCATAGGCCTTGTTGATCTCTGCACCAGACAGGATGCTCTTGCCAGCATGCTTAGGGTGCAACATGTACGCTGCGGCGTGTATGGATTTCAGGCAGAAGTCTTCACACTTTTTGATATATTTCAGAACTGCAGTTTCCTCTGCTTGGAGCAACAGTGAAGTGGGCAGGGCAGTACGTGTTTCTTCTCTTACATCTGTAAGCAGAGTCTGAACATCAGACAGGATGGCATTGTCTTCCTCAATCCGTGCAATGGCTTTTACTATAGGTTTCAGGAGTTTCAGGCTGCTTACCACCCTCTCCAAAAATACATAATCCAGGAGGATCCTCTTGATGGGGCTGTCCATATCGGCAGATTGTGATATGGCCATTTCTTGGAAAGACTCCTTCCCCTCCAGGAGACATGACAACAACACCACCCCAATGGGTGTTGCTGGGCAGCTTCAATGTGGTGCTCTTATTCTTCTCCCTTTGCTTGGTGAGGTAGATTGCTGCTATAACTTGATGACCCTTCACATACCTAACCATTTCCTTGGCTCTCTTGTAGAGTGCATCCATTATTTTCAGTGCCATGATGTCCTTGAAGAGCAGATTCAATGCATGAGCAGCACAGCCAATGGGTGTGATGTGTGGGTAGGGCTCCACTTTAGACCAAGCAGTCTTCGTGTTCGCAGCATTGTCTGTCACCAGTGCAAATACCTTCTGTGGTCCAAGGTCATTGACTGCATTCAGCTCATCTGCAATGTAGAGACCGGTGTGTCTGTTGTCCCTTGTGTCCGTGCTCTTGTAGAATACTGGTTGAGGGGTGGAGATGTAGTTAATTATTCCCTGCCCACGAACATTCGACCACCCATCTGAGATGATTGCAATACAGTCTGCTTTCTCTATGATTTGCTTGACCTTTACTTGAACTCTGTATCCATAAAATGAGTAGATAAAGCATGTCTGGTTGGAGGGGTGTATGCTGGGCGAAGAACATTCAGAAATCTCTTCCAATACACATTGCCTGTGAGCATCAGAGGTGAACCAGTTGCATATACCATTCAAGCAAGACATTCATCAGCATTTCTCTGACTATGTTCCTCCATTGAGCAAAACAAAACTTCTGATTCCAGGAGGACCATGAGCTGTTCCTATCGATAAGGTGTCTGATTCATCATTTTCATCTTGAATAGAAATAGAGGGACTTTTGTCAGAGGTTGCTTGTTGTGAGAGCTGAGGGAACTTTATGTACTTGGCCAGATTATTCTGCATCTTTGTTGCATTCTTCACATATGATTTGGCACAGTATTTGCAAATGCACACTGTTTTCCTTCTACATTAACTGCAGTGAAATGTTTCCACACATCAGATACTGCCCGTGGCATTTTCCTGTAAAGATGAGAAAATAAATTGTAAAAATAAATAATACAATTCCATGTACAGATAAAAAGTTAAGCAGTTAGATGAAACAATTCCTTTGAAAGATACATGTTTTAAAATTAAACATGTATGGAAACAAGTGAATTAACAGTTTGCAGGCTCAAGCAAGCTAAAATGCACATGGTAGCAAAAACTAACCAGCAGAAATAGTTAACAAGTTAGAAATGATTTAAACACACTTTGCTGTAACCTATTATTTACCAGTTAACAAAAAAAACATACGTCATACAAAATATATTCACCCCACCAAGTATTGTAATCAAAACTTACCAGAAAACATGTAGTCCTTGGCTCAGACAGTGTAGTAGTGTGGGCTCAATAGCATCTCAATAGAGTGCAATATCTTGAGAATCAGCTGTACATGTGTTGGAAGAGAGCACTGTACATGTGATGGAAGAATGCACTGTGCATGCAGAGGGTTGCAATTCCATTGAATTGGGGATAGTTTAACCAAAATGCCACAAGACCTAGAATTGCCTGATGTGTATCCCGCAAAAAAAATGGTTCACTCTTATAAGTAAACTTTTTTGATGAATTTAAGCAAAATTCCCCAAATACCAGGGCTTAACTTCCCATGGAAAATTTCCGGAAATCTACCGACCCTTTGTAACCCTAGTTGTCAGGCAAATTGTTTATGGCCATCACATAATTTTTTTTCTTCTCACTTTTGGGTATGTCTATATTTAGGCAGAAATCTACATTTTGCCATTACATTCAAGTTCAGTTGTTAATAAACTTAATTACTTGCTTATCGTTAGTTTATAAATCTGTAATGAACAACTATTACAAAAAAAAACCACGTTTGATAAACACAGTTTCGCCAAAGGATAATCATTAGCGCTAAACTGGCATTGGTGCTTTGCTCCCAGACAAGCTTGGCATGGAGGTATGGAGCGTTACATAACACGCTTAATTTATTTGGTTGCATTTTAATAACCTTTAAAATGATTGCAGCCAGTCCAAGACGGATTATGACATTCAGCGAGCGGTTGATGTGGCCAGCATGATTAAAAAGCAGAGTCGACCACTTCGTTTTGACAGCACATGTGCAGTAGGAACTGTATGCTAAGTGTCAGCCTGCGTCCCGATATAGTGCAAAACGACAAAGGTACCATTTGGAACTCAACCCTAGTTATTCAACACTTTCTGACTTCCCTTATACAGCGACTTAATTTCCAGGAAGCCCCTCAAACACTGGCTACCCCGGGTGGAAAATATGAAATATGAAACCAGGAAATGCATTAATAATGCATTACAGCAATTTAGCAACTCCAAATGAAAAACGCATGGCCCTACAAAGAAGGAAAATAGAGGAAGGACTTAAAACAAAACAGAATATAACTATTGTAAAACAGATTGTGTATAATATGTATAAACTGAAGGTAGAAACCTAAGTGTTATTGTTTATTAGTTTACTCCAATTGGGGGAGGGATGGTAGGGTTTGCCGGGAAATAATAAATATATTTTTTAAAGTGTGTATATGCATGTATGTTTATGTATATATATGGGTATGTATGTATGTATGTATGTATGTATGTATGTATACATACATTCCAAAAATATATGGGGTACTGGAAATGATGCAGACAATTAAATTGATGGAAGCAACAATCCAAAATATTAAAGCTGATTCAACCCCCCCCCCCAAAAAAAAAAATACATATAAAATAATACAAAAGAAAGAAAATGCACAAAAAAAAAAGAGGAAAAAGTTTCTTATTTTGTTCAATTCCAAATAAAAATTGTGGAGACCAGCTGAGTTGCGAAGCAGAAGGCAGTCATATTTTCACTGGTCACAACTAGGGATGTACGATATTTTGTTTTTATTTAACCAGGTAGGCCAGTTGAGGACAAGTTATCATTTACAACTGCGACCTGGCCAAGATAAAGCAAAGCAGTGCGACAAAAACAACAGAGTTACACATGGGATAAACAAACGTACAGTCAATAACACAATAGAAAAATCTGTATACAGTGTGTGCAAATGAAGTAAGGTGGTAAGGCAATAAATAGGCCATAGTTGAAGTAATTACAATTTAGCAATTAATACTGGAGTGTGCAGATGGGGATGTGCAAGTAGAAATATTGGTGTGCAAAAGGGCAGAAAAACAAATATGGGGATGAGGTAGTTGTTGGATGGGCTATTTACAGATGGGCTTTTTACAGCTGCAGCATTTGGTAAACTCCTCTGACAGCTGATGCTTAAAGTTAGTGAGGGAGATAAGTCTCCAACTTCAGTGATTTTTTCCATTCGTTCCAGTCATTGGCAGCAGAGAACTGGAGGGAAAGGCGGACAAAGGAGGTGTTGGCTTTGGGGATGACCAGTGGAGCGCATGCTACGGGTGGGTGCTGCTATGGTGACCAGTAAGGTGAGATAAGGCGGAGCTTTACAGAGCAAAGACTTATAGATGACCTGGAGCCAGTGGGTTTGGCAATGAATATGTAGCGTAGACCAGCCAACGAGAGCATACAGGTCACAGTGGTAGGTAGTATATGGGGCTTTGGTGACAAATCGGATGGCACTGTGATAAACTGCATCCAATTTGATGAGTAGAGTGTTGGAGGCTATTTTGTAAATAACTTCACCGATGTCAAGGATCGGTAGGATAGTCAGTTTTACACGGGTATGTTTGGCAGCATGAGTGAAGGTGGCTTTGTTGAGAAATAGGAAGCCGATTCTAGATTGAATTTTGGATTGGAGATGCTTAATGTGAATCTGGGAGGAGAGTTTACAGTCTAGCCAGACACCTAGGTATTTATAGTTGTCCACATATTCTAAGTCAGGACCGTCCAGAGTAGTGATACTAGGTCGGGCGGGTGGAAGCGGGCAGCGATCGTTTGAAGAGCATGCATTTCGTTTTATTAGCATTTAAGAGCAGTTGGAGGCCACGGAAGGAGAGTTATATGGCATTGAAGTTCATTTGGAAATTTGTTAACAGTGTCCAAAGAAGGGCCAGATGTATACAGAATGGTGTCGTCTGCGTAAAGGTGGATCAAAGAATCACCCGCAGCAAAAGCGACATCATTGATATATATACATACAGAAAAAAAGAGTCGGCCCGAGAATTGAACACTGTGGCACCCCCATAGACTGCCAGAGGTCCGGACAACAAGCCCTCCGAGTTGACACACTGAACTCTGAGAAGTAGTTAGTGAACCCGGCGAGGCAGATATATTGGTGAACATATCGGAATCGGCCAATATTAGCTAAAAATGCCGGTATCGGACGATGTCTAGTTTAACGACCGATGTGCAAAACCGATGTCAAAGCTGACGTGCATACCTATATAACGAAGATACATGACATAATGACGCCACGTAAAATGTTACTCTATACATGCAACACAGCATTCCTAAACTAGCCCACAATGTCTGCTGTGCGGATCTAACAGTCAACAAGTCAAGCAGTCATTTGAAAGAGTAACAAAATTTCAGTGAGACAACTCAAAGGTGAAATCCATTAAAGCAAAGATAATGGAATTCATTGCCCTTGACAATCAACCGTTCTCTGTTGTGGGTGATGATGGCATTCGCCGACTGGTCGAGCACCAGGTAACACTACCAAGTGCGCTATTTTTCCGATGTTGCCCTACCGGAGTTACACAGTAATACCGTCACTGCTATTAGCTTCACGACATACATACTATGGAATGCCGTTAGGGTCTTTGCATGTCAAAAAATATACAGTAGCACTGTCAAAGCTGTACAAAAAAAGTCAGCACGATGTGTTTACAATACCGCATTGCTAATAAAGCATCATTTGTTCAACTTCTGGAGTAGCCTGAAAACAATAACCAGTAAAAAACTGCAGTCATTTTCATTGTTCTTAGCAATGATTTAGGAATCCTTGTGAGTAAGTATTAGCTATGTTGCCACTTGTTGTTCGCCTATTGAAATTGAACTTCAGTTCATGAAAATAAATAGCTAGCCAGTTACTTAACCCTGTTGGCCAAAGCTAACGTTATAAGCAGCCAGCTAAGAATTAGGCACAATAGTGGAATTTGCGTTTGCCTTCAAAATAAAGTAATTGACAGTGATGCAATTGAATACAAATAGTTGAATTATGCCATACTTTTATTTTGAAGGCTAACCAAAGTCTACTATTGTGGCTAAACCTTATTGTGGCTAGCTTCACATACATGGGTCCGACCACCATTAATCAAAGAACTGGTTATTTTAGACAATGACACCTAGCTATATAGTTAGCTTGCTAACTACAGCTACTGAAACAGATGTCGTTTTGCTATGTTTTTGGGGAAGAACATTGTTTGCATCCATGCGCTAGCTAGCGCATGACGAGCACTGTAGGTGCACGAGACTTTACCAGCATCATAGCATACGCATCGATGAATCGTTGTGACACATGAAATACGATTGAGTGTAATCAATGTGTAATAACTACGTAAAAAATATGTAAATGCGTTAAATTATTATGTGACGAGCAGTCATATTCAGGTCCTGATTGGTCAACAAACTTATTTGACACGTTAAATAGTATATATTTTTGACACACAAAGACGCAAACGGCATTCTATAGAAATCCTGGTTTAGAATGAAACGACTGAACAAATTAACAACGAAACAGCACAGCAAGTAAGTGAAAGAAATAGGTTTTGATGTTTTACTGGTAATGGGAACATAAGTAAATGCCAAGAGAATAACTTTTTGATCAATGTGGTGTGTGTAACCTTTATTTAACTAGGCATGTCAGTTTTAAGAACAAATTATTATTTACAATGAGGGCCTACCCCGGTCAAACCCGGACGACTCTGGGCCAATTGTACGCCGCCCTATGGGGCTCCCAATCACAGCTGGATGTGATACAGCCTGGATTCGAACCAGACTGTAGTGACGCCTCTTGCACTGAGATGCAGTGCCTTAGACCGCTGCGTCCATGTGTGAACTATAAACTGTACAAGAATGCTTAAAAGGCCGCTAAAATATTGGTTATCTGTATCGTTTTTTGGGGGGCAAGGAAAATATTGGATATCGGTATCGGCCAAAAAGGTCACACTAGTCACAACAAGTTTAACTTCTTTGGGACTGGGGGGCAGTATTGAGTAGCTTGGATAATAAGGTGCCCAGAGAAAATTGCCTCTTACTCAGGCCCAAAAGCTAGAATATGCGTATAATTAATATATTTGGATAGAAAACACTCTGAAGTTTCTAAAACTGTTTGAATGAGGTCTGTGAGTATAACAGAACTCATATGGCAGGCAAAAACCTGAGAAGGAAGTGGGAAATCTGAGGTTTGTAGTTTTTCAAGCCATTGCCTATCGAATATACAATGTCTATGGGGTCATATTGCACTTCCTAAGGCTTCCACTAGATGTCAACAGTCTTTAGAACCTTGTTTGAGGCTTCTACTGTGAAGCGGGGCTGAATGAGAGCTGTTTCAACCAGGTGTCTGGCAGAGTGCCATGAGCTCAGTCTCGTGGTAGCCCATGAGTTAGCTGCGTTCCATTGCATTTCTAAAGACAAAGGAATTGTCCGGTTGAAACATTATTGAAGATTTATGATAAAAACATCCTAAAGATTGATTATATACATCGTTTGACATGTTTCTACGAACTGCAATATAACATTTTGGACTTTTCGCCTGGACTTGCCCGCGCCTCGTGAGTTTGGATTTCTGAACTAAACGTGCAAACAAAAAGGAGGTATTTGGACATAAATTATGGACTTTATCAAACAAAACAAACATTTATTGTGGAACTGGGATTCCTGGGAGTGCATTCTGATGAAGATCATCTTAGGTAAGTGAATATTTACAATTCTATTTCTGACTTTTTGACACCTCTCCTTCTTTGGAAAATGGCTGATGTTTTTCTGTGGCTAGGTGCTGACATAAACATAATCGCAAGGTGTGCTTTCGCCGTAAAGCCTTTTTGAAATCTGACACAGCGGTTGCATTAAGGAGAAGTTTATCTATATTTCCATACATAAGACTTGTATCTTTTATCAATGTTTATTATGAGTATTTCTGTCATTTGATGTGGCTCTCTGCACTTTCACCTGATGTTTGTTTGAGACAATGCATTTCTGATCATAAAACACCAATTTCAAAAGAGGTTTTTGGACATAAAGATTAACTTTATCGAACAAAACACACATTTATTGTGTAACATGAAGTCCTGTGAGTGCCACCTGATGAAGATCATCAAAGGTTAGTGATTAATTTAATCGCTATTTCTGACTTTTGTGAGGGCTCTCCTTGGCTGGAAAATGGCTTTATGGTTCTCTGTGACTAGGTGCTGACCTAACGTAATCGCTTGGTGTGTTTTCGCCGTAAAGCCTATTTGAAATCGAACACTGGCTGGATTTAAAAGAAGTTTATCTTTAAAATGATGTAAAATACTTGTATGTTTGAGGAATTTTAATTATGGGATTTCTGTTGTTTTGAATTTGGCGCCCTGCAATTTCACTGGCTGTTGGCGAGGCTAGCGTGCATCCCACATATCCCAGAGAAGTTAAAGCTTGCGGGCGGGTGGGCACAATAAAATGCTAGAGCCAAAATGCTCTGGAGGGAGGTAAAACAAGAGAAAGGAAGGTACATGTGACTGACCATGTCAGTGCACTCCTAGCCCTAAGGGAGTAGTATGAACCTGATTGAGTGGCGTACGTAGGCTATAAAACACCACATACAAATCAGCCTTCAGCAGGCTGCAGTAGTATTACCTAACTAAGCCTTATAGTCCTAATGGGGGCAGCCTAAAGTGTGGTGTGAATATTATCATAGAATTGAATGAGACTTTTGTACTACCATTCTCCTGGCAGAAGGAAATGATGATGGCAGCATGGGTTAGATACAGATGAGTTATATAGTTAACTATACAGCTAGCTACATTTCTCAGATGCAAAACATAATAGGCTTTATCTGTGTCCGTGAAACTGCCCCAAAGTGATTCAAATCAGGCAGACAAAGGACAAGGTGCAGCAAGTAACCCACCTGCAGACTTTGTTGTTTAGTCCTCCATTTGATGAGAAGATTCTTGTAAAGCAGGCTTTTCGTTTGATGCCAGACTCCGGCATCTCTTCTGATTATGTTGGGCTGCATACTAACGTTACTACCAGCATGCTTCAACTGTCTGGGGCATGAATGAGGACGTTCTCCACAGCTGGGCGCAATAGCTGCAAAACAAGAAATAAAGCATCCTCCTTGTTTTGAGCAACTTTTTTTAGATGGCTCACTAACTACTAGATTGATAAATTATTGGCATTAATTTGATGATGGAAGGGATCTCAAGGGAAGTAGCTAGCTAGCTGGCTGGCTAGCTAAATTATTAACGCATGGGTCAATAATTTAAGCAAGCAAGGCTAATTGGGCGATTCCATGACAGCAGAAAATATTTTTGGCATCTCAGATTGTTCTTGAAATTCTCACATTTAAACTTCATTGGGAGGAAAGATGTTTAACATGTTTTTTACATTTGTATCACAAATCATTTTGTAGAAAATCAAGATGAAATTAGCCATTTTAGGCCATATATAGACCTATACATGCCTCCTGCAAGACCATATGATCTGTGAACCTTACATGATACAGATATCATCTTGGTGTCAATATACAGTGGGGCAAAAAAAGTATTTAGTCAGCCACCAATTGTGCAAGTTCTCCCACTTAAAAAGATGAGGCCTGTAATTTTCATCATAGGTACACTTCAACTATGGCAGACAAAATTTGAAAACAAAATCCAGAAAATCACATTGTAGGATTTTTAATGGATTTATTTGCAAATTATGGTGGAATTATAGCACTGCTGCGCCTTCTTCACAACGCTGTCTGTGTGGGTGGACCAATTCAGTTTGTCTGTGATGTGTACGCCGAGGAACTTATAACGTACTACCCTCTTTTATTTTTTTATTTTACCTTTATTTAACTAGGCAAGTCAGTTAAGAACAAATTCGTATTTTCAATGACGGCCTAGGAACAGTGGGTTAACTGCCTTGTTCAGGGGCAGAACGACAGATTTTTACCATGTCAGCTCGGGGGTTTGAACTTGCAACCTTCCGGTTACTAGTCCACTAGGCTACCCTGTCGCCCCCCTCTCCACTACTGTCCCGTCGATGTGGATAGGGGGGTGCTCCCTCTGTTGTTTCCTGAAGTCCAATCATCTCCTTTGTTTTGTTGACGTTGAGTATGAGTGTGAGGTTATTTTCCTGACACCACACTCCGAGGGCCCTCACCTCCTCCCTGTAGGCCGTCTCGTCGTTGTTGGTAATCAAGCCTACCACTGTAGTGTCCTCCGCAAACTTGCTGATTGAGTTGGAGGCGTGCATGGCCATGCAGTCATGGGTGAACAGGGAGTACAGGAGAGGGCTCAGAACGCACCCTTGTGGGGCCCCAGTGTTGAGGGTCAGCTGGGTGGAGATGTTGTTACCTACCCTCACCACCTGGGAGCAGCCCGTCAGGAAGTCCAGTACCCAGTTGCACAGGGCGGGGTCGAGACCCAGGGTCTCAAGCTTGATGACGAGTTTGGAGGGTACTATGGTGTTGAATGCTGAGCTGTAGTAGATTAACAGCATTCTCACATAGGTATTCCTCTTGTCCAGATGGGTTAGGGCAGTGTGCAGTGTGGTTGCATCGTCTGTGGACCTAAAGAGATCTTCTGTTGAATCTGACAATTCATCTTAATGGTTGTACAGTCGTCTCAAATAAAACTATGAAGGACCTCAGCGTTACTCTGGACCCTGATCTCTCTTTTGAAGAACATAGCAAGACTGTTTCAAGGACAGCTTTTTCCCATCTACGTAACACTGCAAAAATCTGAAACTTTCTGTCCAAAAATGCAGAAAAATGAATCCATGCTTTTGTCACTTCAGTTAGTGCTAAATACGGCTGCTAGAATCCTGACTAAAACCCCAAAATGTGATCATATTACTCCAATGCTAGCCTCCCTACACTGGCTTCCTGTCAAGGCAAGGGCTGATTTCAAGGTTTTACTGCTAACCTACAAAGCATTACATGGGCTTGCTCTTACCTATCTCTCTGATTTGGTCCTGCCGTACATACCTACACGTACGCTACGGTCACAAGACGCAGGCCTCCTAATTGTCCCTAGAATTTCTAAGCAAACAGCTGGAGGCAGGGCTTTCTCCTATAGAGCTCCAACCTTTAAGTCTTTAAGACTCATCTCTTCAGTGGGTCATATGATTGAGTGTAGTCTGGCCCAGGAGTGTGAAGGTGAATGGAAAGGCTCTGGAGCAACGAACCACCCTTGCTGTCTCTGCCTGGCCGGTTCCCCTCTTTCCACTGGGATTCTCTGCCTCTAACCCTATTACAGGGGCTGAGTCACTGGCTGACTAGGGCTCTTTCATTCCGTCCCTAGGCGGGGTGCGTCACTTGAGTGGGTTGAGACACTCAACCCACTCTTCCTGTCTGGGTTGGCGCCCCCCCCCCCCCCCCCCTTGGGTTGTGCCGTGGCGGAGATCTTTGTGGGCTAAACTCAGCCTTGTTGGTGTCCTGTGTGAATTTAAGTATGCTCTCTCTAATTCTCTCTTTCTTTCTCTCTCTCGGAGGATCTGAGCCCTAGGACCATTTATTTATTTATTTTACCTTTATTTAACTAGGCAAGTCATTTAAGAACAAATTCTTATTTTCAATGACGGCCTATTTTCTGCCTGTTCTGGGGCAGAACGACAGCCTTGTCAGCTCGGGGGTTTGAACTTGCAACCTTCCGGTTACTAGTCCAACGCACTAGGCTACCCTGCCGACCATGCCTCAGGACTACCTGACATGATGACTCCTTGCTATCCCCAGTCCACCTGGCCGTGCTGCTGCTCCAGTTTCAACTGTTCTGCCTGTGATTATTATTATTTGACCATGCTGGTCATTTATGAACATTTGAACATCTTGACCATGTTCTGTTATAATCTCCACCCGGCACAGCCAGAAGAGTACTGGCCACCCCACATAGCCTGGTTCCTCTCTAGGTTTCTTCCTAGGTTTTGGCCTTTCTAGGGAGTTTTTCCTAGCCACCGTGCTTCTACACCTGCATTGCTTGCTGTTTGGGGTTTTAGGCTGGGTTTCTGTACAGCACTTTGAGATATCAGCTGATGTACGAAGGGGTATACAAATAAATTTGATTTGATTGGGGCGGTAAGCAAATTGGAGTGGGTCTAGAGTGGAGGTGATATGGTCCTTGACTAATCTCTCAAAGCACTTCATGATGACGGAAGTGAGTGCTACGGGGCGGTAGTCATTAAGCTCAGTTACCTTAGCTTTCTTGGGAACAGGAACAATGGTGGCCCTCTTGAAGCATGTGGGAACAGCAGACTGGAATAAAGGCTTGATTGAATATGTCCGTAAACACACCAGCCAACTGGTCTGTGCATGCTCTGAGGACGCGGCTGGGGATGCTGTCTGGGCCTGCAGCCTTGCGAGGGTTAACACGTTTAAAATGTTTTACTCACGTCGGCTGCAGTGAAGGAGAGCCCGCAGGTTTTGGTAGTGGGCCTTGTCAGTGGCACTGTATTGTCCTCAAAGCAAGCAAAAAAGTTATTTAGTCTGTCTGGGAGCAAGACATCGTGGTCCGGACGGGGCTGGTTTTCTTTTTGTAATCCGTGATTGACTGTAGACCCTGCCACACTGTTACACTGTATGTATTCGGTCATGTTTCCGGTCACCTTGCCCTGGTTAAAAGCAGTGGTTCGCGCTTTCAGTTTCGTGCGAATGCTGCCCTCAATCCACAGTTTCTGGTTTGGGAATGTTTTAATCGTTGCTGTGGGTATAGCATCGCCGATGCACTTTCTAATGAAACGCTCACCGAATCAGCGTATTCCTAAATGTTGTTGTTGGACGCAATGCGGAACATATCCCAATCCACGTGATTGAAGCAGTCTTGAAGCGTGGAATCAGATTGGTCGGACCAGCATTGAACAGACCCAAGCGCTGGAGCTTCTTGTTTTAGTTTCTGTCTGTAGGCTGGAAGCAACAAAATAGAGTCGTGGTCAGCTTTTCCGAAAGGAGGGCCTTATATGCATCGCGGAAGTTAGAATAACAATGATCCAGGGTTTTACCAGCCCTGGTAGCACAATCGATATGCTGATACAATTTAGGGAGTCTTGTTTTCAGATTAGCCTTGTTAAAATCCCCAGCTACAATGAATGCAGCCTCAGGATATGTGGTTTCCAGTTTACATAGAGTCAAATAAAGTTAGTTCAGGGCCATCGATGAGTCAGCTTGGGGGGAATATATACGGCTGTGATTATAATCGAAGAGAATTCTCTTGGTAGATAATGCGGTCGACATTTGATTGTGAGGAATTCTAAGTCAGGTGAACAGAAGGACTTGAGTTCCTGTATGTTGTTATGATCACACCATGTCTCGTTAATCATAAGGCATACCCTCGCGCCCCTCTTCTTACCAGAAAGACTCTTGTTTCTGTCAGCGCGATGCGTGAAGAAACCAGCTGGCTGCACCGACTCTGTTAGCGTCTCTCGAGTGAGCCATGTTTCCGTGAAGCAAAGAACGTTACAGTCTCTGATGTCTCTCTGGAATGCTACCCTTGCTCGGATTTCATCAACCTTGTTGTCAAGAGACTGGACATAGGCGAGTAGTATGCTAGGGAGTGGTGCACGATGTGCCCATCTCCGGAGCCTGACCAGAAGATCGCTTTGTTTGCCCCTTTTACGGCGTCGTTTAGGGACGCCGGCTGGGATCCGATCCATTGTCCTGGGTGGAAGGCAAAACACAGGATCCGCTTCGGGAAAGTCATATTCCTGTTCGTAATGATGGTGAGTTAACGTTGCTCTTATATTCAGTAGTTCCTCCCGACTGTATGTAATGAAACCTAGATTACCTGGGGTACCAATGTAAGAAATAACACGTAAAAAAACACGAAGCGATGCGGCCATCTCTGTCGGCGCCGGATATGTATTTGGATTCATATGTATTAATTAAGGATTCATCTGTGAGGCCATGTGCTAAACAGAGTGAATCGTTAAGTAAACATCAAAGATTTCAAGATTAAAAGTGGTAAAAATAGTTGCCTACAATAAGGAAAAACTCCAGGTAAAAATACACTATCTAGTCCTTGGCGTATATCCTAACCTGACTTTGATGCAGGGCATGTTGTTCTTCACATTACTGCCTCTGTTTAACACACACTAAGTCAAATAAAATCTAAGTTTGTCATAAGCAGAGGATACAGAAGGTGTAAATGGTAAAGTGAAATGGTTACTTGCATAGTAACAATATCAAGAGGAGAAAGTGTCCAGATTTAAAATGTTTAATTATTTGATGACGCTTTCCCGACACACTTGTCTAAATTGATGGGTCATGTGAAGGAAATGCTAAAACCAACCCGAGCCACATGTAGCTAAGTGGATGGGTAACTATTGTCTAGACATGTACACGTGTTCATGAAATACGATAGATAGCCGTAATCACCCCTAGTCACACCTTTCTAACTTGATGGGTCATGCAATCATCTGGTGAAGTGCAGCCTTTTGTTTAGACATGTTCTTCTGACATTGCCCATAATAATATTGAGATATTTCTTAATTCCATTCTTTAACTTTTAGATGTGTGTATTGTTGTGAATTGTTAGATACTAGGGCACTGTTGGAGCTAGGAACACAAGCATTTCGATACACCCGCAATGGTCAAGTTTGCGGACGACACTACAGTGGTATGCTTGATTACCAACAACGACGAGACGGCCTACAGGGAGGAGGTGAGGGCCCTCGGAGTGTGGTGTCAGGAAAATAACCTCACACTCAACGTCAACAAAACAAAGCAGATGATTGTGGACTTCAGGAAACAGCAGAAGGAGCACCCCCCTCCACATCGACGGGACAGTAGTGGAGAGGGTAGTAAGTTAAGTTCCTCGGCGTACCCATCACAGACAAACTGAAATGGTCCACCCACACAGACAGCGTTGTGAAAAAGGCGCAGCAGTGCCTCTTCAACCTCAGGAAGCTGAAGAAATTTGGCTTGTCACCAAAAGCACTCACAAACTTTTACAGATGCACAATCGAGAGCATCCTGTCGGGTTGTATCACCGCCTGGTAAGGCAACTGCTCCGCCCACAACCGTAAGGCTCTCCAGATGGTAGTGAGGTATGCACAACGCATAATCGGGGGCAAACTACCTGCCCTCCAGGACACCTACACCATCCGATGTCACAGGAAGGCCATAAAGATCATCAAGGACAACAACCACCTGAGCGAGCCACTGCCTGTTCACCCCGCTATCATCCAGAAGGCGAGCTCAGTACAGGTACATCAAAGCAGGGACCGAGAGACTGAAAAACAGCTATCTCAAGGCCATCAGACTGTTAAACAGCCACCACTAACATTGAGTGGCTGCTGCCAACATACTGACTCAACTCCAGCCACTTTAATAATGGAAATTGATGTCAAAATGTATCACTAGCCACTTTAAACAATGCCACTTAATATAAATGTTTACATACCCTACATTACTCATCTCATATGTATATACTGTACTCATTTAAACTGCTACATCTTGCCATCTTTATGTAATACATGCATCACTAGCCTCTTAAAACAATGCCACTTGTATATGTTTATATATCCTACATTACTCATCTCATATGTATATACTGTACTCTATACCATCTACTGCATCTTGCCTATGCCGTTCTGTGCCAGCACTCATTCATATATCTTTATCCCTTTATACTTGTGTGTATAAGGTAGTAGTTGTGGAATTGTTAGGTTAGATTACTTGTTGGTTATTACTAGAGTTCGACCGATTAATTAGGGCCGATTTCAAGTTTTCATAACAATCGGAAATCTGTATTTTTTTTTTACACATTTATTTCATCTTAATTTAACTAGGCAAGTCAGTTAAGAACACATTCTTATTTTCAATGACGGCCTAGGAACGGTGGGTTAACTGCCTCGTTCAGGGGCAGAAAGATAGATTTTCACCTTGTCAGCTCGGGGAATCCAATCTTGCAACCTTACAGTTAACTAGTCCAACGCAATAACGACCTGCCTCTCTCTCGTTGCACTCCACAAGGAGACTGCCTGTTACGTAAATGCAGTAAGCCAGGGTAAGTTGTTAGCTAGCATTAAACTTATCTTATAAAAAAATCAATCATAATCACTAGTTAACTACACATGGTTGATGATATTATTAGATATTATCTAGCGTGTCCTGTGTTGCATATAATCTGACTGAGCATACAAGTATCTGACTGAGCGGTGGTAGGCAGAAGCAGGCACGTAAACATTCATTCAAACAGCACTTTCGTGTGTTTTGCCAGCAGCTCTTCCTTGTGAGTCAAGCATTGCGCTGTTTATGACTTCAAACCTATCAACTCCCGAGATGAGGCTGATGTGACCTGGTGTGACTGAAGTGAAATGGCTGGCTAGTTAGCGCGCGCTAATAGCGTTTCAAACTTCACTTGCTCTGAGCCTTGGGGTGGTTGTTTCCCTTGCTCTGCATGGGTAACGCTTCGATGTGGTGGCTGTTGTCGTTGTGTTGCTGGTTCGAGCCCAGGGAGGAGCGAGGAGAGGGACGGAAGCTATACTGTTACACTGGCAATCCTAAAGTGACTATAAGAACATCCAATAGTCAAAGGTTAATGAAATACAAATGATATAGAGGGAAATAGTCCTATAATAACTACAACCTAAAACGTCTTACCTGGGAATATTGAAGACTCATGTTAAAAGGAACCACCAGCTTTCATATGTTCTCATGTTCTGAGCAAGAAACTGAAACGTTAGCTTTCTTACATAGCAAATATTGCACTTTTACGTTCTTCTCCAACACTTTGTTTTTGCATTATTTAAACCAAATTGAACATGTTTCATTATCTACTTGAGGCTAAATTGATTTTATTGATGTATTATATTAAGTGAAAGTGTTAATTCAGTAGTGTTGCAATTGTCATTATAAACAAATATATATATTTTTTTTATTTAAATCGGCCGATTAAATCGGTATCGGCCGTTTTGGTCCTCCAATAAATCGGTATCGGTATTGAAAAATCATAATAGGTCGACCTCTAGTTATTACTGCATTGACGGAACTTGAAGCACAAGCATTTCGCTACACTTGCATTAACATCTTCTAACCATGTGTGACAAATAAAATTTGATTTAAAGAGATAAGTGGGGCTAACACGGAACCGAAACTGTTTGTGCGTGTGCGCCATCGTTCATAAATGTATTTTGTCCCACTACACCAAACACGATCACGACATGCCGATTAAAAAATCAAAACAAACTCTGAACCAATGACATTAATTTGGGGACAGGTCGAAAAGCATTAAAAATGTATGGCAATTTAGCTAGTTAGCTTGCACTTGCTAGCTAATTTGTCCTATTTAGCTAGCTTGCAGTTGCTAGCTAATAGGTCATGGGATATAAACATTGAGTTGTTATTTTACCTGAAATGCACAAGGTCTTCTACTCCGACAATTAATCCACACATAAAACGGCCAACCGAATCATTTCTAGTCAATTCTCCTCCTTCCAGGCTTTTTCATCTTTGAACTTATATGGTGATTGGCATCTACACTTTTACCACGACAACCGGTAAAACATTTTTATCTTTCAATCACCCACGTGGGTATAACCAATGAGGAGATGTCACGTGGGTATCTGCTTCTATAAACAAATGAGGAGATGGAAGAGGCAGGACTTTCAGCGCAATCTGCGTCAGAAATAGAAAGGAGTTCTATTTTAGCTCCTGGCATTGTAGACGCTCGTTGGTGCACGCGAGCAGTGAGGGTGCAATAATTGAATAACATGGATTTCTAAATGTATTTTGTGACGCTCGCGCACGCGATGTGTCCGGTTTGGTCAGCAAGTAAGGCTTAAGAGGGTGTGAACGATGCTGAATGGGTGTAGACAAGGAAGAGTTCTCCAGTAGGTGTACCAAAACATTCATGGGCCATTTTCTCAAATGTGGTGTTAAAAAATTATATCAACTTTTAAAGCAGAATTACTTTCCCATTGAGAAACAATCTACTTTTATCCTACGTAAAAACACAATTTCAAATGCTGCTACATAAGACCGAATCGAGTCGATGGCCACATTTTAGAGCACACTAAGGAGTAGCTATAATGGAATGACACCAACATGCTGTCTGTATCATGTAACGTTATCAGTGGAGGCACCTCAGAGGAAGGGGAGGACCATCCTCATTTTGCAAAGGTCTACATTAGCCTCCACAGCATCTGTAGGGTAGCACCATGGTATAGCTGGAAGAAAGCTATCTTCCGTCTTCCTCTGGGTACATTGACTTCACTACAAAACCTAGGAGGCTCATGGTTCTCACCCCCTTCCATAGACTTACACAGTAATTATGACAACTTCCGGAGGACATCCTCCAACCTATCAGAGCTCTTGCAGCATGGACTGACACGTTGTCCACCCAATCAAAGAATCAGATCAGTCAGTAGCTCAATCAGTAGTTGACTCAGAGGGCGGCAGGGTAGCCTAGTGGTTAGAGCATAACCGAAAGGTTGCAAGTTCAAATCCCCGAGCTGACAAGGTACAAAATCTGTCGTTCTGCCCCTGAACAGGCAGTTAACCCACTGTTCCTAGGCCGTCATTGAAAATAAGAATTTGTTCTTAACTGACTTGCCTAGTAAAATAAAGGTAAAAAAATATATATATAAAAAAAAAAGAGACAATAGTTGAACAGTTAAATTAATTTGTGAAGGAGAAGAGCAATTTTTTTCACTTTCAGTTTCACAGCTAGTTTAGCCTGCTCAAACAGAGGGATGCTATGTTAGCTAGCTGGCTATGACTATCCAACACAACACTGAAACTCTTTCAAGTCAAGGTAAGCTTTTGGTTTGACCAATTTATTGCCACCAGGGCCCACCGGTGTAACTGCTTACTGACTGTACACTAATGTAACTGCATGATTGTAGAGGGTTTACTAACTTGTTAGTTCTGTTAGCTATGCTGACTATGACGTTACTTTAGCAAATATTGTGAGAACAATGGAGGCTGTGTGCAGCGGTTTGGCTTGGAAAGGTTTTTTCGCCTGGTCACATACAGCTGATGTGTTGTGCATCCACCAGTGAAGAGGTGAGAGGAGGAGAGTGCATAGATAAAAAGAATAGAACATGGCTGCTATGAAAGTGAACAGTGTTTACACGTGATCACTGCTTGCGATTACTGCTGCTCTTTAATTACTTGATACTTTTCTTTCTTATTATTTTAAACTGCATTGTTGGTTAGGGGCTCGTTAGTAAACATTTCACTGTAAGGTCTACAGACCTGTTGTATTCGGCACTGATTCTGATTCTATTGAAAAATGTTTCTTAAACGGATGCAAACGGAACAAAACAGGGATAAAAAAAAAATTGCCTGAATTTGTCCAATCGTTTGCAACTGTTGGACTAATGATTACACCCTATATCAGCTTGATGCAGGCAAGAGTGTGCAAGGTGGTACTGAATGTCACCATCAGTCCATATGTCAAGGGCTGTCACTTCAAATTTGTCTCTAGACCTGTGCGCCTACGTTGTAAATTTTAATTCATAGGCTAGGTTGTAGCAACCTCATGATAGGTATAGGGAAAATGTTAGTATCATGTAGTAGTCTAAACCTATCGCTGTTACATTGAACAGGGTGAATGGAATATGGATGACAGTCATCCAATATGCTTTAATAAAAATAAGGTCATGCTCATGAAAAAACATCGTCTTCCCTCATCTTAAATGGCACTGACCGCAACTGAGCGTTATTGTTCACCGATTATAGGGTCTTACAGGAGGCATATAGGTCTAAAAATGAACACTTTAATAATGATTTTCTCAAAAATGGTTTGTGATACAAATGTAAAAAGCATGAACAATGAAGTTTTTGAGAATTGCCAGAACAATGACATACCAAAAATATTTTCCGCTCCCGCTGGTGTGGAATCGGCATATTATTCTACAACGTTCGTATAACACAGAGTTCAATGATTTATACAACATGCAACATGAGGAAAAACGCCAACCGAGCTGTGGCCATGGATCAATAAATAACCCTGTTGTACACGTTAGCTAGCTAGCTACAGTTGCTAGCTACCTAGCTAACTAACGTTACCGACTAACTACAGTTTATGTTAGATAGCGAAGATAAGTTAGCAATACCAGACAAGTGGAATGTTAGATATAAGACGAAATATTATGTAGTGGATAGACACAAATATCGCAATTTAAAATAAATTCAGGTCGGTTTTTATGTAGCTAACGTTTAACGCGTATCGTAGTGAGCTAACTGAGCGCACAAGGAGTGATGCTAGAAAGGAAAGAATGCTAACACAAAAATAGCTCTGCAATTAAATAAAATATAAACGTTTTAGCTACTCACGTATGAAATACATTAAGACATGTCTTTTTGTCTAATTTGTTCCTTTGTGGCCCTTGTGCTCTAGGTTTAGGTCCGTTTTATGTAAACAAACCAAAATCGCCGTTCCTGGTCGTTACTAGTTACAACAGTCACAAAGTCATACACCCCGCCTATTTCTACAATCTATCTTCTTAAAATGATATTTTAAACCTAACACTAACCTTAAGCCTAACCATAACCACACTGCTAACCTTATGCATAACCCTAAATTAAGACCAAAAAGCAAATTTTTGTTTTCATGATTTTTTACGATATTGTCAAAATTGACTTTATGGCTATGGTAACTACTAGAAATGGTGTTTTCTGTCGTACTTCGTCTCTGCCATCGAATGCGGGACCACAGAGTGTGACGTTGACCAATCAAGAGTCATTGAAGCTGTATTGTGCTCTGGGCGGCTGGTAAATTCATAGCGCAGTCAGCTTGTCCGTTCGTAAATGTATTGCATAGACTGAGATAAAAACTCGGTGCCAACCAAGACCGACAGTGGGGATAGGGTAGCAATTTCAGCAACACTATGGCTCTATAGTTACTCATCAAGAAGTTTCTTTATGTAGACAAAAATACTGAACGCACATTGGGTAAACCTACAATAAAAATATTGCATGTTGAGTCCGTGCACAATAATATGGTCCAGTAGGGAATTTAATGTAGCTTTATGTGGTTTTGGTGGAATTTCAGTAAATGATCAAATACCGTTTCCATATACACGGGCGAAGGGAATGCTGGGTAATATTGTACCCACTACTTTCTGATTGTTTCGCTGAGAGAATATGCTTCATTCCGCTGTTAAACTACAGCAATGATGTCTGGAATGACACGTTTGAAATTACAAGTCAAAAAGCTGCTAACCAAATATAACATTTTCTTTCACTTAACCGGATAGTCTAAATTTCGGCAAAACAGCATTTACGCATGCGCAGACAACAGTTCCAGTTCAGGGTCGTCGTTAGTTACCACAAACAGAACGTTATAAACCCCGCCGATTTCTACAATTTCTCTTCTTAAAATGTAATTTTAAACCTAACAATAACCTTAAACACACTACTAAGCATAACCCTAACCTTAAATTAATACCAAAACCACATTTTTATTTTCATGAACAGAAGAAATTAGAAGAAAAACGAAGAAATGGAGTTGCTTATTCAAGAAAGATCAAGTGTAATATATTAACAAAATAAAGCAAATTGGATGGAATATTGGGAAAAATGCACCAAATTATTTTTTAATCTTCAACATAGAAATCCTACCAAAAATAATATACAGAAACTTGTTAAAAATGACGGTGTCATCCATGATTCACCAAACAATATTTTGAGAGGAAGCAAAGTACTTTAAGCATATGTTTCATTTCAGTCTAGTCCATCTCTACTAACTGAAGTTAATTGTGAGGATTTTTTTTCTATTAGTAGTGTAAAATTAACAGAGGTAAAGAAAGAGTCGTGTGAAGGCCTGAATACAGAGGGTGAATTTCTAGATGTACAGTGCCTTGCGAAAGTATTTGAACTTTGCGACCTTTTGCCACATTTCAGGCTTCAAACATAAAGATATAAAACTGTATTTTTTTGTGAAGAATCAACAACAAGTGGGACACAATCATGAAGTGGAACGACATTTATTGGATATTTCAAACTTTTTTAACAAATCAAAAACTGAAAAATTGGGCGTGCAAAATTATTCAGCCCCTTTACTTTCAGTGCAGCAAACTCTCTCCAGAAGTTCAGTGAGGATCTCTGAATGATCCAATGTTGACCTAAATGACTAATGATGATAAATACAATCCACCTGTGTGTAATCAAGTCTCCGTATAAATGCACCTGCACTGTGATAGTCTCAGAGGTCCGTTAAAAGCGCAGAGAGCATCATGAAGAACAAGGAACACACCAGGCAGGTCCGAGATACTGTTGTGAAGAAGTTTAAAGCCGGATTTGGATACAAAAACATTTCCCAAGCTTTAAACATCCCAAGGAGCACTGTGCAAGCGATAATATTGAAATGGAAGGAGTATCAGACCACTGTAAATCTACCAAGACCTGGCCGTCCCTCTAAACTTTCAGCTCATACAAGGAGAAGACTGATCAGAGATGCAGCCAAGAGGCCCATGATCACTCTGGATGAACTGCAGAGATCTACAGCTGAGGTGGGAGACTCTGTCCATAGGACAACAATCAGTTGTATATTGCACAAATCTGGCCTTTATGGAAGAGTGGCAAGAAGAAAGCCATTTCTTAAAGATATCCGTAAAAAGTGTTGTTTAAAGTTTGCCACAAGCCACCTGGGAGACACACCAAACATGTGGAAGAAGGTGCTCTGGTCAGATGAAACCAAAATGGAATTTTTTGGCAACAATGCAAAACGTTATGTTTGGCGTAAAAGCAACACAGCTCATCACCCTGAACACACCATCCCCACTGTCAAACATGGTGGTGGCAGCATCATGGTTTGGGCCTGCTTTTCTTCAGCAGGGACAGGGAAGATGGTTAAAATTGATGGGAAGATGGATGGAGCCAAATACAGGACCATTCTGGAAGAAAACCTGATGGAGTCTGCAAAAGAACTGAGACTGGGACGGAGATTTGTCTTCCAACAAGACAATGATCCAAAACATAAAGCAAAATCTACAATGGAATGGTTCAAAAATAAACATATCCAGGTGTTAGAATGGCCAAGTCAAAGTCCAGACCTGAATCCAATCGAGAATCTGTGGAAAGAACTGAAAACTGCTGTTCACAAATGCTCTCCATCCAACCTCACTGAGCTCGAGCTGTTTTGCAAGGAGGAATGAGAAAAAATTTCAGTCTCTCGATGTGCAAAACTGATAGAGACATACCCCAAGCGACTTACAGCTGTAATCGCAGCAAAAGGTGGCGCTACAAAGTATTAACTTAAGGGGGCTGAATAATTTTGCACGCCCAATTTTTCAGTTTTTGATTCGTTAAAATAGTTTGAAATATCCAATAAATGTCGTTCCACTTCATGATTGTCCCACTTGTTGTTGATTCTTCACAAAAAAATACAGTTTTATATCTTTATGTTTGAAGCCTGAAATGTGGCAAAAGGTTTTTAGATGTACTCAAATGTCCATTATTAACATGTTTTAACCACTCCTATAAAAATGGAGAACCCTTACACTTCAGTGTTGTGATGCCAACATTTTAGCAAAATGTATAGCACTTAGAATTAAAAAGGTGTTGTCAAATATTATTCATCCTAATCAGATTTTTTACATAGGAGATACATTGGAGATAATATAAGACTCTAACTGAAAACAATAGAACCAGGCCTTTGATAAAGAACAACTATAATGTATACATAAATGCATGGACTATTTTAATTTAGGAGAATCTCTTATGCAATGGGTTAAAGTTACAGAATGTATAGTAACCCCAGGTGTAAAATAGTAAATCATGTCTACATCTCAGAAAGTATTCAACTGTAAAAGAGTAGTAAAACAAGTTTGTCCATGGAAATGTTAGCTAGTAAAATCAGATCCAACAATAAATCTGCAATATTGATATCTGCATTGAGAGCATCCTGACCGGTTGTGTCACCACCTGGTATGGCAACTGCTCGGCATCTGACCGTAAGGCGCTACAGAGGGTAGTGTGTACGGCCCAGTACATCACTGGGGCTAAGCTTCCTGCCATCCAAGACCTATATAATAGGCGGTGTCAGAGGAAAGCCCATAAAATTGTCAGAGACTCCGGTCACCCAAGTTATAGACTGTTTCCTCTGCTACCACACGGCAAGTGATACCAGAGTGGCAAGTCTAGGACCAAGAGGCTCCTCAACCGCTTCTACCCCCAAGCCATTAGACTGCTGAACAATTCAGAAAAATTGCACTGCACAATTTACATTGGCACCCCCTCCCTTTTGTACACTGCTGCTACTCGCTGTTTGTTTGTTACCTACGCATAGTCTTCAACTAGCCTGTACCCCTGCACATGGACTCGGTACCGGTGCTCCCTGTATATAGCCTCGTTATTCTTATTGTGTTACTTTTTATTACTTTTTTATTTTAGCCTACTTGGTAAATATTTTCTTCTTCTTGAACTGTACTGTTGGTTAAGGGCTTGTAAGTAAGCATTTCACGGTAAAGTCTACACTTGTTGTATTCAGCGCATGTGGCAATAAAGTTTGATTTGACTAAAGGCTTCAGTCATACAAGTTATACTTGAATCCGAACTGGTTCTGCAACAGATTATTAGGAATGGCTTACCCTCTGTTCAAAAATAGCCCTTTCCATTAATTCAGATTACAACCTCTCACTTTCGGTCATTTAAAAATTAAATAATCTCAGAAATATTCATATTTTTTAAAACAAGCCATAGAAAGCTGGTTGCAATTTCAGTTTAATCCACCAGAAAAATAATAATTGATACAAAAATATGTTAAAATAAATGTTTAAAAATTGTATAGTCTTTGTAAATAATATAATTTGTATTTGTATTTATTATCGATCCCCATTAGCTTCTGCTAAGGCAGCAACTACTTATCACACATAAAACAAAAGATAAAAGAGTATATCATAACATTATTACACCACTACATATCTACAATACAAAATGTATAAAACCACCATACAACAATATTACAATGTGTGTTCTGTTAGACAGGTAACTCTTTATCCACAATATAGTAGGGGCTGTAAAGCCATGACACGTTTTTCCAGCAGCAGACTATGATCGATGTCAAAAGCCACACTAAAGTCTAACAAAATAGCTCCCACAATCTTTTTATCATGAATTTCTCTCAGCCTATCATCAGCTCCTTTGTCTTTCTCACATTGAGGGAGAGGTTGTTGTCCTGGCACCACAACTCCAGGTCTCTGACCTCCCTGTATGCTGTGTCATCATTGTCGTTGATCAGGCCTACCAAGGTTGTGTCATCGGCAAACTTGATGATGGTGTTGGAGTCGTGCCTGGCCATGCAGTCATGAGTGAACAGGGAGTACAGGAGGCGTAGCATCCACGTCATCTGACCACTTCCGTATTGAGCGAGTCACTGGTACTTCCTGCTTTAGTTTGTGCTTGTAAGCAGGAATCAGGAGGATAGACTTATGGTCAGATTTTCCAAATGGAGGGCGAGGGAGAGCTATGTATGCGTCTCTGTGTGTTGAGTAAATGTGGTCCAGATTTTTTCCCCTCTGGTTGCACATGTGACATGCTGGTAGAAATGAGGTAACTCAGATTTCAGTTTGCCTGCATTAAAGTCCCCGGGCCACTAGGAGCTTCTGGATGAGCATTTTCTTGTTTGCTTATGGCCTTATACAGCTTGTTGAGTGCGGTCTTAGTGCCAGCTTCGTTCTTTGGAGGTAAATAGAAGCATATTTTGTTGCAAAGATATATAATCATTAGATCACTTGTTTTGGTATTGCCCATATGTAGTTTGTTCGCAGGTTCGCAGGTTCAGGAATGGCTGAAAAATCCCAACATTCACTTAAAGCTATCTTTGCAAATAGACCTGCTGGGTGACTTGAAAAGCCATGGTCAGTCGAACAATAATATAATAGTACTTTTAGTAAAGGTGTTCGTCTTTAATGTAGAATCTGTGGAAACTATAAGAATAGGTAGGTTCAGAACTTTTGTGAAACATCACAGCACAGTGAAAAATATATGGCAAGTAGAAGTCAAGACTGGATGGTTTTTAGAGATAGATGGGAGGGGTTAAGGGTAGCTGAAGGGTGGGATAAAAAATATATAACATGTGGATTGAAGAGTGTAGAGAAATAGTGAAGTGTAGGAACAGGGCTTTCAGAATGTTGAAAAGGTCCCATAATTACCAGCACCTGATTCATTATAAACAAGCAGTAGTAAGAACAATCATTAGGACAGTTAAGAGAGGATATTGGTGCCGGTTCTGTGGAAACATAGGCAGGACCACTTCTGTGGGAAAGGTACTGTATAGGGGATGATTAAGAGGATGAGTGGGGTCAGAATAGATTGGGATCTCCCTGTGCTGTAAAGTGGGGAGACTGTTGCAGTGAGAGACATGGAGAAGGCAGAGATGTTAGCCCAGGAATTTGTGAAGGTGCTCAGCTCAAATAATCTGACAGAAGCGTGGGAGAGAGAGGGTAAGAGGAGAACATCAGTGGGTCCTGGATCAGTGAGCGAAAGTGGGGATACATTGAATGGCCCTTTTACATTGGCTGAGATGAAGAGAGCATTAGCTAAAGCTGGAGCAACATCTCCTGGGATGGATGGGATGTGTTACATCATGATGGCTCATCTCAGTGACACTGCAATGGGGAAAGTATTGGGCCTTTACAATAAGGTGTGGCAGGAAGGGAAACCGCCTGGAAGTTGGAAGCAGACTGTAGTGGTGCCAATATGGAAACCAGGGAAAGACCCTAATACTCCTTCAAGCTATGGGCCGATAGCGTTGACATCTCATGTATATAAACTTATGGAAAGGATGATAATGTACTTTCTGGAGAGTAGAGGACTAATGTCACCAGATCAACGTGGGTTCAGGAAAGGCAGGGGAACGATTGATCCTGAACTGTGCATTGAGTCAGTCAAACGGAAGGCACAGGCAAATAAGGAGGTGGTGGTAGCCGTTTTCTTTGATGTAGGCTTATGATATGATGTGGAAGGGAGGCCTACTCATCAAGCTGGATAACATGGGGGTTGGAGGAAATCTCAATAAAAATCATGGATGTGTTGAGTAATGCGGCGTCAGTTAGAATAACAAGTGTTTTCTTTTTTTTGTTTGGTGTCTGCGGAGCTTTGTGCCCTTTAAACAGTTAATCTGAATGGAATGTGTAGTGTGTGGGTCTTCAAAGCAGGACACCTATCAAGGGGGTTATCTCTGGGGTGGCGCTGGAACTTAATGCAGATGATATAACTGAGGAACTAGATGGAGTGTTTGAGGCACGTTACTGCTAAATATCTACCTAGCTAAGTATAGCTTTTAGCCTTCACCTACGCTAGACTTTTGTTTACCACTTACTAGTTAGCTAGTCATGGTAACAAATATACTTTTTTAAATCTTTGGAAGTAACATTAGCTATGAAAGTTAGTCTATTAAGGTATTAACTAATCTGTCTCCTAATCCCCTCCCTCCTAGCCTGGTCCCAGGTGATTTGTACTCTTGCCAAATCACTGAATGCGTGTGTGAGCTACTCACCGCTGCCTGTAAGGTTTCTGTTGGAGAGAAGGGCGCTTTCTATCTTCCAATATGTTCTTCTCAGTGGCGGCTGGTGGGAGGAGCTATAGGATGACAGGGTCCATATGTTTGATGTGTTTGATATCGTTCCATTGATTCCATTCCAGCCATTACAATGAGCCAGTCCTGCTATAGCTCCTCCCACCGGCCTCTGGTTCTTGTTGACCTTTCTATCTGTTCTTTCCCAGTAAGCAAAATGACATTGAAAATAAGTATTTTAGACGTCTTTTCCAGACATTGACATCAAATGCATTTACACAAATAAGTACACATTTAGGCAGTGTGGACCAGATACAAATCTGAACGAATCATAGACATTTCTTCTTAGGGGAGGACGGCTCATAATAATGGCTGTAATGGAGCAAATGGAATGGCATCAAACACGTGGAAACCACGTGTTTAATATATTTCATACCATTCCACCTAAAACGCTCCAGCCATTACCATGAGCTGTCCTCCCCAATTAAGGTGCCCCCAAACTCCTGTGACACACACACAGCCGCAGACTGTTAAGTTTGCCTACCTGTTCCATGGCTCTGTTCTGTTGATAGTATGTAAATGAATTGTACATAGGATAAGAGTGGCATCTAGTGGTGATTTGATAGTACTGCGGAATAATATTTTTTTATTCCCAGTGTCATTTCATTCACTCATTCACTTGTGCATTTCACGGCACATGTGGCAAATAACGTTTGATTTGATTTTATGTATTTTTGTCGTCTCACTTGATTGTGTCTTGACTGACATTCCTATAGGCGTGATGTGAGATGATGGCATAACCTTTTATGTATATCATTTATTTAATCTTGATCATGTTTGTTACTGTATGTAAACCCTGCAGTTCACTCCTTCATCAACTGAGTAGGTAGAGTGAATGTCAGAAAAATAAATAACGTGCATGTCAGAACCAAGTTTGGCGAGTGTCAGTTTGTCAGTAGTGCACTTACACACACACACACACACACACACACACACACACACACACACACACACACACACACACACACACACACACACACACACACACACACACACATTAATGAATCCACATGGTTCATAATAATAACCACAATAACCAACTGATACTAACATTGTGTTGGTTGATCTCAGGAGACATAGAGAAAAGCCCTCAGTGTGAAAGAGGTATGGGAACCTGCTAATCCAAACTTAATCTACAGACAATAGACCAATATAGGTGGTGTTTTTTGTGTGTGTCAGAGAGTTAGTAGGGCCTTGGGGATTCAGGGAATGGTTTTGCTACTCAACACCAGTATCAAAGCCATGTCTGTCAACTAGCCTACCACAAAACAGAGTTGGTGACAACAGCAGCTGTCTAGATACGCCTCTCGTAACAAAGTCCTGTTTTAAATTACAAAACAAAATAATGTAGTGCAATTAAGGTATGAAATGATTATATTTGAAAATACAATTTCTTTTGGGGCTTAGTTGTGGTTTATTTGTTATGTTCTGGCCCGCCGACCATCTGCTCCAACAAAAATCATTCCACGGCTGAATCTAGTTGCCTACCCGTGCTTTAGTCTCTGGGTGTGTCCCAAATGGCACCCTATTGCATATATAGTGCACTACTTTTGACCAGAGCACTATGGGGCAGCAATCTGTCGATCATTCATCTCTTCAATCTTTAGAATGGAGTGAGTTGATTGACAGAAATCACTGAGCCTTTACAGCTCCCTCCATTAAGGGATTCAGTCATTCATCACGTTAAGGAGCTAGTTACAGGTGTGTGTGTGTGTGTGTGTGTGTGTCTGTCTAGGTCTAGGTCTAAGGTAAGTGAGTGAAGTTGGGATTCTCATCCAACAGCAGACTGCACATGATATTGTTGGGAGTGTGACGACTCCAACTTTATTTGCACGTAAGCAGAAAGGCATGGTTTTAGTTTGATATGTAAGCATAATTTAACACCCCTATACCTACAGTTGTATTACAGTTTTTTTCGATTGCTAAACGACAGTGGACACAACTGGAGTCACATGTGCAAAACTCTAACTACAGTCTGCACAGCAGCAGTTCATGTGGACCAAACCCTAGTTCGTTTTTCATTGCTTGAACACAGTTTTCAAAACTCTACACACTTATCCCATGACTTTAACCACAACCTGCACAACACTGTGGATTTACAGCACTTTGTTCAAATGCTAACACACTGCTGTCAAAACTGTGAACCACACATTCAAAACGGAATAGATTTCAGCCTTGTGCCTTTCAAACACTGCTGATTGCAATTTCAGCTGAAAGGCTAAGCAGGTGTCTTGTTTTAGACTTGTTAGTGAACACACACACATATTACAGTATATATAGGTAGAGCTCAGAAAGACTCATTTTGGAAATGGAACAGGGAAGATGGGTTCGTGGAGGGAGAAGGGTGGCAGGGAGAGGGCGGATGCGTGGAGGAAGACAAAGAAGACAAAGAGCTGTTATTTCAGATGAAATAAGGGCTACACTTATAGACCATGTCGTGAACCATGGTCTCTCATTGAGAGAGGCAGGGTTGAGGGTGCAACCCAATCTGCAAAGATCCACAGTGGCATCTGTAATGCGAATTTTCCATCATGCAAACAGGTGAGAGTTGCATCCTTACAGTAAATGAAAACATTACAGGAATCTATTTTGTAGTGCAATTATAGAATATTTACACAGATATATATTACAGTAAGTTTGACTGTAAAATATATTTTTACAACAGGACCCAAAGGCTGCCCCCAACAGGGGGAAGAGGAAAAATATTTTCAGATGCGCAGGAAAATGCTATTGTTGACATGGTTGTTGTCAACAATGCAATAAAACTGTGGGAGATTCAAGATAGAGTGCTGGCTGATAATGATATATTTGAAAATGTTAATTCTGTCAGCACAACAACTATTGCTCGAGTCCTAAAGAAACACCAAGTTACAATGAAACAGGTATACACTGTACCGTTCGAGAGAAACAGTGAACGGGTAAAAGAGCAAAGATACCAATATGTCCAGGTAAGACGTCTGAGGTTACGTACACAGCTATACAAAATATTTACAGTAAAAAAAACACTAGCATTTCTACAGTAAAACTGTGCACTTACTGTTTTTCAGAGAGTAATGGAGGTGGAAGCACTGGAAAGACCACATTCATTTGAATTTATCGATGAAGCTGGATTTAACCTTGCCAAAACACGGCGCAGAGAAAGGAATGTTATAGGTCAAAGGGCCACTGTGGAGGTTCCAGGCCAAAGGGGGGGAAATATCACCATGTGTGCTGCAATGGCCAATGATGGTTTGCTTCTCAACACACCACCTATTGGCCCATACAGCACAGAAAGGCTTATAGCTTTCCTAGAACAGCTCTATGCTCAGCTAGTGCCAGCAGAACAGGGGGAGCCAGTAAGAAACCCCCAAGTTTTTGTCATAGTTTGCGATAACGTTGCTTTTCACCACTCTGCAGCTGTCACAGATTGGTTTGCATCACATCACAGATTTATGGTTTTGTACCTGCCTGCATATTCACCCTTCCTCAACACAATAGAGGAGTTTTTCTCTGCCTGGAGGTGGAAAGTGTTTGGTCACCACCCACATGACCAAATGTCTCTTTTGGAAGCCATGCGTGCCGTGCCAGATGTGAGGACACGAGTCCAGAGGACTGCCAGGGATGGATAAGGCACTTCAGAAGGTTCTTCCCCAGGTGCATGGCAAGAGAAAACATTAGATGTGATGTTGAAGAAAACCTGTGGCCTGATGCTAGAGAGAGGCAGGATTAGCCCCTCAATTATTTGTTCGAATTACAGTATGTACTTTTAGTTTCTACCTTTTTTTTTCTCATTACTGTAATTCCGTAAATTACTACAGACTATTGAAGCAAACTGCTAATTTTCTTTTACCTTGAAAGAATTGTTATGTTCTAAAAATTGTAATAAATCATGTGAAAGAATGTCACTCTTTTCTTTGAAGAAAATATTACTTTGTATGAAGTCACTGAAATTGTTCAAACTGTAAAGATGAAAAGTTTGTATTTTCTGTATTGGTGTTTGATGCTAGTGTTTTTACTCTCAGTGTGTTCTGAGTGACAGTGTGTGTTCTCAGTGAGGGTTGTGTATAGTGTTTGGCTGCACTGAGCGTGTTTTGAGCCATGTGTTAAGAGTTGTGTTGCTTGGAATGAGTTTTGCAGGTGATGTGAACTGTTTAGCTCAGGTGACTGTTGGTAGTGCAGACTGTAGTTAGAGTTTTGCACATGTGACTCCAGTTGTGCCCACTGTCGTTTAGCAATCGAAAAAAACTGTAATATACATGTAGCAGTATGAGTGGTATTGTTCACTGACAACGTCTTGACTATTTTGGCTTCTTTCCAAGTTGAAAATTTAAATATCAGTCCTGTTGAAATCCTTCTCACATCACACTATTATTATCATCAGTGTTCAATCAAACCTTTTGTGGCATCACACTGTAAAACATTTCCTGTCAAATTTCTTGTAATTTACTGGCAGCAATTGGCCAGAAAGTTACTTTAATTTATTTTAGAGCACAGCTACTGTAATCCATTTGACAGTAATCCATTGTACAGTACCGAATGCTGAGCAATTTGTGCTTTTTGAAATCAGTTCGGTTTCAGTAGGATTCTAAAAAAAATATCATGGTTTTCGATTTCAATTTTACATTTTTTTTTTACATGAAATGCACTATCCAATTTGCATACCGCTCAAACAGATGATGCAATCTCTATTGCACTGCCCTTTCCCACCTGGACAAAAGTAACACCTACATAAGAACGCTATTCATTGACTACAGCTCAGCGTTCATCACCATTGTGCCCTCAAAGCTCATCACTAAGTTAAGGACCCTGTGTTAAGGACCCTTCCTAAGTTAAGGACCCTTCCTGATGGGCCGCCCCCAGGTGGTGAGGGTAGGTAGCAACACATCTGCCATGCTGATCCTCAATACTGGAGCCCCTCAGGGGTGTGTGCTCAGTCCCCTCCTGTACTCCCTGTTCACCCATGACTGCATGGCGAGGCACGTCTCCAACACCATCATAAAGTTTGCAGATGACACAACAGTGGTAGGCAATATCACCGACAATGACGAGACAGCCTATAGGGAGGAGGTCAGAGACATGGCCGGGTGGTGCCAGAATAACAACCTATCCCTCAACATAACCAAGACAAAGGAGACGATTGTGGACTACAGGAAAAGGAGGACCGAGCACGTCCCCATTCTCATCGTCGGCGCTGTAGTGGAGCAGGTTGAGACTTTCAAGTTCCTTGGCGTCCACATCACCAACAAACTAACATGGTCCAAACACACCAAGACAGTTGTGAAGAGGGCACGAAAAAACCTATTCCCCCTCAGAAGACTGAAAAGATTTGGCATGGGTCCTCAGATCCTCAAAAGGTTCTTCAGCTGCAACATCGAGAGCATCCTGACAGGTTGCATCACTGCCTGGTACGGCAACTGCTACAGAGGGTAGTGCGTATGGCCCAGTACATCACTGGGGCTAAACTGCCTGCCGTCCAGGAACTCTATACCAGGTGGTGTCAGAGGAAGGCCCTAAAAATTGTCAAAGACCCCAGCCATCCCAGTCATAGACTGTTCTCTCTGCTACCGCATGGCAAGCGGTAGCGGAGCGCCAAGTCTAGGACAAAAAGGCTTACAACAGCTTTTACCCCCAAGCCATAAGACCCCTGAACAGGTAATCAAATGGCTACCCTGACTATTTGCATTGTGTCCCAGCACCCCGCCAACCACTATTTTACGCTGCTGCTACTCTCTGTTTATCATCTATACATAGTCACTTTAACTATACATTCACGTACATATTACCTCAATTAGCCAGACTAACCGGTGCCTCCGCACAATGGCTACCCGGACTATTTGCATTGTGTCCCGCCACCCCGTACCCGCCAACCCACTATTTTACGCTGCTGCTACTCTCTGTTTATCATCGATGCATAGTCACTTTAACTGTACCTGAGAGTGTGCTGATCCTGGTGCTAGATGGGGTACGCAACTGGAGGTTGAATGTTTGAAGTGGTACAGGACTAAAAAAAGTTTGGGAACCATTGCTGTAATCTAATTTACAGTATATTACTGGAATTACCGACCCAGTGACATATTACCCAGTCTTCTTTGCAAGTTTTCATTTTTCGATTTACATTTTGGCCATTTAGTGGACACTCTTGTACTTATCAACTTACAGTCAGTGCATTCAACCAAGGTTGATAAAGAAAACACATTTCACAGTCATATCAACTGTTACTGAACATTTTGTGGTTAAGGATACGTTGGTCTTCAGTGTAATTGTAATTACAGCAAGATATCTTACGATGTATCTCTGACTAGATCCAATCCAATCATATACTGAGATATTAATGGTAATTTGAAGCCAGAGCAATAACACACAGAACATTAAAAGTGACTTTAAAGTTCTAACAAAATTATTTCTACAGTATTTTACTGTAATTACAAGGCATTACAGCAAGCAGGTTGGCTGCAGTCATTTGCACATTACAGCATATTAATTAATACTCAGTGTTGTGTATCACTTGCACTTCTACAGGCCAAAACAAAAGCTTCCTAACTGGCTGTAATCACAGAGCAAAACAGATAAAATGGACATGGGTAACAGTAAAACATTTAAGACCCACTACCACTCTGACCTGTTCCCTATATACATTTAATTGTTAGGAAACTTCTACCACATATCACTTCAATTGGTACAGGACTCTCACTAACAGCTGTAACAAATATAGCCTCTTACAAGACAGGCCTCAAAGTATGTTAATGAGTGAGAAACAACAATACCATGCACCCACTAGAGTTCAAAATCATCTTTTGTTCTCCAAAAATGTGGTAAGACACTATATTCTGAATTACATTAAATTACATGTAGCAATTGGCTAGTAAGTTACTGTAGAGTTTCAGGACAAATTCTATAAAATTAATCAAATACAATGTGTTAGTGTATTGTGTGGGGGTACAGGATTCTCACTCATGGGTGCAACAAATATAGCCTCTTACAAGGCTCGCCTTAAAATATTCTAATGAGCCAGAGACTCCCTGCCTACAACGTTTTCCCACAATGCACCATTATTAATACTGTAAAACATATTTATGGTATTTTACTGTGCATTCTTTTTCTTTTCTTTTTTTTTTTTACCCTTTTTCTCCCCAATTGGTAGTTACAGTCTTGTCCCATCGCTGCAACTCCCGTACGGACTTGGGAGAGGTGAAGGTTGAGAGCCGTGCATCTTTTGAAACACAACCCAACCAAGCCGCACTGCTTCTTGATACAATGCCCACTTAACCCGGAAACCAGCCACACCAATGTGTCGGAAGAAACACTGTACACCTGGCGACCGTGTCAGCGGGCATGCACCCGGTCTGCCACAGGCGTCACTATAGCGCAATGGGGAAAGGACATCCCTGCCGGCCATACCCTCCCCTAACCCGGACGACGCTGGGTCAATTATGCGCCGCCCCATGAGTCTCTCGGTTGCGGCTGGCTGTGACAGAGCCTGGACTTGAACCAGGATCTCTATTGGTCGTCTGAGGTTCCCAAAGATTGGAAAGCAGCTGCGGTCATCCCCCTCTTCAAAGGGGGGGACACTCTTGACCCAAACTGCTACAGACCTAAATCTATCCTACCCTGCCTTTCTAAGGTCTTCGAAAGCCAAGTCAACAAACAGATTACCGACCATTTTGAATCCCACCATACCTTCTCCGCGATGCAATCTGGTTTCAGAGCTGGTCATGGGTGCACCTCAGCCACACTCAAGGTCCTAAACGATATCTTAACCGCCATCGATAAGAAACAATACTGTGCAGCCGTATTCATTGACCTGGCCAAGGATTTAGACTCTGTCAATCACCACATCCTCATCGGCAGACTCGATAGCCTTGGTTTGTTAAATGATTGCCTCGCCTGGTTCACCAACTACTTCTCTGATAAGAGTTCAGTGTGTCAAATCGGAGGGCCTGTTGTCCAGGCCTCTGGCAGTCTCTATGGGGGTGCCACAGGGTTCAATTCTTGGACCGACTCTCTTCTCTGTATACATCAATGATGTTGCTCTTGCTGCTGGTGAGTCTCTGATCCACCTCTACGCAGACAACACCATTCTATATACTTCTGGCCCGTCTTTGGACACTGTGTTAACTAACCTCCAGACGAGCTTCAATGCCATACTACTCTCCTTCCGTGGCCTCCAACTGCTCTTAAATACAAGTCAAACTAAACCAATCGCTGCCTGCACCTGCCCACCTGTCCAACATCACTACTCTGGACAGTTCTGACTTAGAATATGTGGACAACTACAAATACCTAGGTGTCTGGTTAGACTGTAAACTCTCCTTCCAGACTCACATCAAACATCTCCAATCCAAAGTTAAATCTAGAATCGGCTTCCTATTTCGCAACAAAGCATCCTTCACTCATGCTGCCAAACATACCCGTGTAAAACTGACCATCCTACCGATCCTCGACTTCGGCGATGTCATTTACAAAATAGCCTCCAATACCATACTCAATAAATTGGATGCAGTCTATCACAGTGCCATTCGTTTTGTCACCAAAGCCCCATATACTACTCACCACTGCAACCTGTACACTCTCGTTGGCTGGCCCTCGCGTCATGCTCGTCGCCAAACCCACTGGCTCCAGGTCATCTACAAGACCCTTCTAGGTAAAGTCCCCCCTTATCTCAGCTCGCTGGTCACCATAGCAGCACCCACCTGTAGCACGCGCTCCAGCAGGTATATCTCTCTGGTCACCCCCAAAACCAATTCTTCCTTTGGCTGCCTCTCTTTCCAGTTCTCTGCTGCCAATGACTGGAACGAACTACAAAAATCTCTGAAACTGGAAACACTTATCTCCCTCACTAGCTTTAAGCACCAGCTGTCAGAGCAGCTCACACATTACTGCACCTGTACATAGCCCATCTCTAATTTAGCCCAAACAACTACCTCTCCCCCTACTGTATTTATTTATTTTGCTCCTTTGCACCCCATTATTTCTATCTCTACCTTGCACATTCGTCCACTGCAAATCTACCATTCCAGTGTTTTACTTGCTATATTGTATTTACTTTGCCACCATGGCTTTTTTTTGTGTTGCCTTTACCTCCCTTATCTCACCTCAGTTGCTCACATTGTATATAGTCTTATTTTTCTACTGTATTATTGACTGTATGTTTGTTTTACTCCATGTGTAACTCTGTGTTGTTGTATGTGTCGAACTGCTTTGCTTTATCTTGGCCAGGTCGCAATTGTAAATGAGAACTTGTTCTCAACTTGCCTACCTGGTTACATAAAGGTAAAATAATTGGTACAGCTAATGTAGCACTGTGATGTTGTGCATTTACTGTGCATTCTACATTGTATAACTCTTGAAATTACAGGAAGCTCTTACAGTGTGCTGTAAAACAAATGTACAGCATTTTACTGTGCATTCTATGGTAATCTACTGTATTCAGTTTATACAGTACCATACTGTTGATTAATACAGTAAATTACTGATAAAATTACAATAACGGCTAACACCGTCGGTTAAAGTTGGATTACCTAAACATGCACTTTACAACATGCACTAAACGCTGGGAGAACAATTTGTTAAATTTGTCCAGACAAAATGTTAAATCTTTTTTCAGCTACTTTACCCCCCCTTTCTCTCTCTCTTTCTCTCTGGGTCCCTTCATTGCTCTCTCTCCCCGCTCTCCCCTCTAGTCCCCTCAAGTTGCTCTCTCTCTCCTTGTATCTGCCCTTTCTCTCTCGTGTTGTTGTTATTTTTCTTTCATCCCTATAGGTCACAATCTGTGCTCCTCCCTTTATTTCTCCAACCCTCCCTCTCTTCCTCCCTCCCTCTCTCCACTCCACTTGTTTTGAAGACCTAGTCTCTCTGCAGACAGCAGGCAGGCAGCAGTGTTCAGTGTTAGGGGGAGAGTTGGAGGAGGATGACACTCACACACTGACTGACTGCAGGGATCTGAGGAAGACTAACCTGGAGAAAACCAGGACAAACTAAGGCTGACGGTGTGATAAACGTGGGCTAAACCAGGCTAAAACCAAGTCAAAGAAGCAAGCAGGATCCTTTCCATATAGCCTTGTGGATCCAAAATCATAGAAGCAGTAAGTGTTGTCATGTTATCTAGAATGCAAATTTTGTTGAATTAAATCTAAATGTCAGAAATAACGTGTAGATAGATATATATTAAACTTGAATTAACACATTCTGCTCAGATCCAGTTTCTATAGTCTTTGCCACTGGACACTATTCCGTATGAAATGTGTTAACAAAGCCTGTCCAAACAGACTTCTGTGCAGCTTCTGTGGAGTTGTGACAAACCGTTCCCAGATGTCGTACTAAAATGCCCTCTACCCCATGTCAGAATACAGGAATACATCTCTCTGAGGCTTTACAGCGGCTGCAGGGTCAGTGGTAAGAGTTAACCACTCTAACACTCAGCAAAGTGTTGAATTTTTTGTTTGGAAAGCAAAAACTGTCACCATGAACTGAGTAAGTACTGTAGTGGTGTCATCTGGCCTATATTCAATTCTGGGACTGAATGCATTTGAGATAAATCATGAATGATATCAGCACCTCACTGAACTGTGCTAGCTGACAGCAAGGGGCTGACACGTTTTAAACTTTTATTTTCTGTTGTCGTTGGATACTTGTTGATCATTTCTGTGTTTGTTTTGTTCTGAGATGACGGCATGGTTTTTGCCTCACCCTGTCTCCCGTGACAGTGTAGTCAGATACGTAAATACTTGAATTGGCCCCAAATAACATCCTATTTATATTGTAGTGCAGGCCCTGGTCAAAAGAAGTGCAGTATAGGGAATAGGGTGCCATTTGGGACTCAATCCTTGTCTCTCTGTTTGACAGTAACAATGGTGATAGTATAAAGACAGGGATATAATCAGAGAGCAGAAGTAGAGCTGGTTGGAGAGGGATAGGCATCTGGGTGTCCCGAAGAGGCAAAGTGAAATGAATGTGGGACAGGAATTCTTTGGGCATACCATCACAAAGCCTGTAGGCTGCAGCTGAATTTACTGCTTCTGCACTGGTCATGTCCTGCCTTGAGAGAGAGGGAGTGTCAGAGAATACAGGAAGCTATGTCTAAACATCATACCTTACATAACAAAACACAATAATGTTCTTCTACAGTAGTTCCCTAACCAAAAATATTGCTGCCGTCAAAAGGCACTGCACTTGTTCAAACCTTGTCTGCATTACTCTACACCGTTTTTCTAATTTTACCAGTAACCTACTGTATTAGTCAACAGTACGATACTGTATAAACTGAATGCAATAAATTACTGTAGAATGCACAGTAAAATACTGCACATTTGTTTTACAGCACACTGTACAACCTTTCTGTAATTTCAACGGCAGTACACAGTAGAATGCACTGTAAAATACAGTAAATGTGTTTTACAGTATTCATTATGGTACATTGTGGGGAAATGTTGTGGGCGGGGAAAGTCTCTGGCTCATTAACATATTTTAAGGCAAGCCTTGTAAGAGGCTATATTTGTTGCACCCATGAGTAAGAATGCTGTACCCACACAGAATATGGTAATATAGTGCACTTTAGTCATCTTATGGACTTTGTTCTGATACTCTATCATCTATTGGCTAATTGCTGCTAGTAATTTACTGAAATTTAGAATACAGTATCATACCATGAGAGCCCAATTTTTTTTCAACACTAGTGGGTGCATGGTATTACATTTATGTAATTTAGCATATGCTCTTATCTAGAGTGACTTACAGTTAGTGCATTCATCGTAAGATAGCTAGGTGGGACAAGCACGTCACGGCATAGTAACTACACGTTCCTCAATACAGTAACTATCAGCAAAGTCAGAGCTAGCAAGGGGGGGGGGGGGGGTGTCAAGTGCTGGTTCAGGATTATTATTTTATAAAAAAAAATACAAATGGGGGGGGTGTCAAGGTGAGGTGGAGGATTATTTAAGATACTCTTTGAAGAGGTAGGATTTCATGTGCTTTGGGAAGATATTGACTCATTAACAACACATTTTAAGGCTTGCCTTGTAAGTGGCTGTCTTTGTTGCATCCGTTACTACGTGGTCTGTACCAATTTAAGTGATATGTGGCAGTAGTTCCCTAAATATATTGTGTACAAGAAATAGGTCTCTAGTGATGGGGAAACAAAACTTCCTGAACCATTGAGGCTTTCCAGCCAATTGTGTCAAAAATAAGTTAAGTACTTGAGACATTGATCAACACAGTGTACATTAGTGGCACCTGCTGGTCATAAGAATTTAGAATAGTCAAATTATTAGAGATAATGTCACACATGTTGTAGCGCATGGGCAGTGTAGCCTTTTTGTCTTCCACGGAAACCAATGCCAAACCAATCAGGTGGTTGTTCGACGAAACAAAGCTTTGAACGTCATTGATCACGTGCTTCTGATAAAGCGAGACAGGCATCAGCACACTGCTACGAAATAAATTAAGCGATTCCGACGCATGCCTCAGAGCGGCGGTATCAAATGTAACATCACTATAGTGGTAGTGGGTGTTAAACCTTTTAATGCTTCACAATTTACCCATGTCCTTTTAATCTGTTTTGCACTGTAATCACAACCAGTTTGGAAGCATTTGATTAGGCCTCTAGTATTCAACAATATTATGTAATATGCAAATGCCTACAGCCAACCTGCTTCCTCTAATCCCTTGTAATTACAGTAAAATACTGTAAAAATAATTTTCTTACAGTTTAACAGTCCCTTTCACTGTATTGCACTGTGTTTCATTGCTCTGACATCGAGTTCCCATGAATAGCTCAGTATTGTATTGGCACTATCAGGATATATCGTAAGCTATCTTGTTGAAATTACAATTATTTTGAAGACCAATGTATTGTTAACTACAACAACATCTTCAGTACCAGTTACAGAAGCTTTTTACTTGCTATGACTGATATGTGTTTTCTTTATCAACCTTGGTTGAATGCACTGACTGTAAGTTGATAAGTACAAGAGTGTCCGCTAAATGGCCAAACATTTAATGTAAATGATAAGTCAATCAAAGACCACAGACTTTCTGAAAGAGGTGTTTTGAGGGGTCTTGGAGTTTATACGGAATTGGATAGGGAGAAAGTGAAGATGTGTGGGGGTTCAGGGTCAAACGTTGTGATTTAGAGGCTGCTGGCAGAGGCCAGTAAAATGTATTACCTTTTAATGAAGCAAACCAATCATTAAAAAAAGTAGGATACCTTCGCACATTCATCCAAAAACAATTCCAGCATCTGAACAGTGCACCGTGCACCGCAACTCTCGTTCAATTCAGAAGTATTTTACAGCAATGCATGTCTGTATACTCTACCAGTGAGTACAAGTCTGTATACTCTACCAGTGAGTACAGGTCTGTATACTCTACCAGTGAGTACAAGTCTGTATACTCTACCAGTGAGTACAGGCCTGTATACTCTACCAGTGAGTACAGGCCTGTGTACTCTACCTGTACTCACCTTGTAGAGTATACAGGCCTGTACTCACTGGTAGAGTATACAGGCCTGTACTCACTGGTAGAGTATACAGGCCTGTACTCACTGGTAGAGTATACAGGCCTGTACTCACTGGTAGAGTATACAGCCCTGTACTCACTGGTAGAGTATACAGGCATGTACTCACAGGTGAACTGGGAACAGCAAGGAGTCATCAGGCCAGGTAGTCCTGAGGCATGGTCCTAGGGCTCAGGTCCTCCGAGAGAGCGCGAGAGAGAGAGAGAAAAAAGAGAGTAAAAGAGAGAATTATAGAGAGTATACTTAAATTCACACAGGACACCGGATAAGACAGGAGAAATACTCCAGATATAACAGAGTGACCCTAGCCCCCCGACACATAAACTATTGCAGCATAAATACTGGAGGCTGAGACAGGAGGGGTCGGGAGACACTGTGGCCCGGCGATACCCCCGGGCAGGGCCAAACAGGCAGGACATAACCCCACCCACTTTGCCAAAGCACAGTCCCCACACCACTAGAGGGATATCTTCAACCACCAATTTACTATCCGGAGATAAGGCCGCGCATAGCCCACGAAGATCTCCCCCACGGCACGAACCCAAGGTGGCGCGCCAACCCGGGCAGGAAGATCAAGTCAGTAACTCAACCCACTCAAGTGACGCACCCTTCCTATGGACGACATGGAAGAGCACCAGTAAGCCAGTGACTCAGCCGCCATTAATAGGGTTTGAGGCAGAGAATCCCAGTGGAGCGAGGGGAACAGTTCAGGCAGAGACAGCAAGGGCGGTTCATTGCTCCAGTGCCTTTCCATTCACCTTCACACTCCTGGGTCAGACTACACTCAATCATAGGACCTACTGAAGAGATAAGTCTTCTATAAAGACTTAAATGGTGAAACCGAGTCTGCATCTCTCACATGGATTGGCAGACCATTCCATAAAAATTGAGCTCTATAGGAGAAAGCCCTGATTTCAGCTGTTTGCTTAGAAATTCTAGGGACAGTAAGGAGGCCTGTGTCTTGTGACCGTAGCGTATGTGGAGGTATGTACGGCAGGACCAAAACGGAAAGATAGGTAGGAGCATGCCAATGTAATGCTTTGTAGGTTAGCAGTAAAACCTTGAAATCAGCCCTAGCCTTAACAGGAAGCCAGTGTAGAGAGGCTAGCACTGGAATAATATGATCACATTTTTTGGTTCTAGTCAAGATTCTAGCAGCCGTGTTTAGCACTAACTGAAGTGTATTTAGTTCTTTATCCGGGTAGCCGGAAAGTAGAGAATTGCAGTAGTCTAATCTAGAAGTGACAAAAGCATAGATACATTTTTATGCATGATTTTGGACAGAAAGTTTCTAATATTTGCAATGTTATGTAGATGGAAAAAGCTGTCCTTGAAACAGTCTTTATAAGTTCGTCAAAAAAGAGATCAGGGTCCAGAGTAACGGCGAGGTCCTTCAGTTTTATTTGAGACGACTGTACAACCATCAAGATTAATTGTCAGAGTCAACAGAAGATTTCTTTGTTTCTTGGGTCCTAGAACTAGCATCTCTGTTTTGTCCGAGTTTAAATGTAGAACATTTGCCGCCATCCACTTCCTTATGTCTGAAACACAGGTTTCCAGGGAGGGCAATTTTGGGGCTTCACCATGTTTCATCAAAATGTACAGCTGTGTGTTGTCCGCATAGCAGTGAAAGTTAACATTAAGTTTCCGAATGACATCACCAAGAGGTAAAATATATAGTGAAAACAATAGTGGTCCTAAAACGGAGCCTTGAGGAACACCAACATTTACAGTTGATTTGTCAGAGGACAAACCATCTACAGAGACAAACTGATATCTTTCCGACAGATAAGATCTAAACCAGGCCAGAACTTGTCCGTGTTGACCAATTTAGGTTTCCAATCTCTCCAAAAGAATGTGGTGATCAATGGTATCAAAAGCAGCACTAAGGTTTAAGAGCACGAGGACAGATGCAGAGCCTCGGTCTGACGCCATTAAAATATAATTTACCACCTTCACAAGTGCAGTCTCAGTCCTATGATGGGGTCTAAAACCAGAGTGAAGCGTTTCGTATACATTGTTTGTCTTCAGGAAGGCAGTGAGTTGCTGCGCAAGCAGCTTTTTCAACATTTTTTGAGAGGAATGGGAGATTCGATATGGGCCAATTTAGTTTATTATATTTTCTGGGTCAAGGTTTGGCTTTTTCAAGAGAGGCTTTATTACTGCCACTTTTAGTGAGTTTGGTACACATCCGGTGGATAGGGAGCCGTATATTATGTTCAACATAGGAGGGCCAAGCACAGGAAGCAGCTCTTTCAGTAGTTTAGTTGGAATAGGGTCCAGTATACAGCTTGAAGGTTTAGAGGCCATTACTATTTTCATCAATGTGTCAAGAGATATAGTATTCAGAAACTTGAGTTTCTCCCTTGATCCTAGGTCCAGACCTTCCTAGGACCATGTAAATGTCCTCTATCAAATAAACTTGTATTTGCCTCCCTCTGGTGGTTGACTGCATAATTACATCCATTTATATACTGCAACATTATGTCAAAGGGGCGGTCCATAGAAAAACATTTATCCAGCTTGACTGCTTCACAGCACAGACATGGGAAAGCAATTGCTGAATTTGTCTCAAGCATGCAGATACATAACTTTCATAGTTCTACGATAAAGAATAAAACCTACACACTTCCTAAAACCTAAAATAAGTAAAGAAGTAATTTTGTGTGGAAGTCAAACATTTGTTTTACGTTGGAGGCAGACACATTGTATATGGTTAGAATTATATAATTGAGCCCTTTACATAGCTCTCCTTCCCTTGTCTATAGGAGGGACCAACGCTGTTAAACTGGTCCAAATGTTGATTTAGACGTTCACAAATGTAACACATTTTGAGTACCACTATCGTCATGATATGTTTGGCAAAGTAATGAAGAAGATGACATATTTTGGGTAGATGATCCAACAACAGATTATAACTATATATGGACATATTCCATCCTTCCACTTGACATTGTGTCTTCAATGTTTTTGGACTACTTCCAAACTTGAAATCCACTTGGATTTACACTTTTTGGACTCTCCTCGGCCCAGTGTAGTACTTGCCACCCTCCCGGCTTTCCACCGTCCTGTACTGGAAAATACATCCCCTCCAAGGTGCTTCTCTCCTGGCTATCATTCTGGTAACATGGCCTCCGTTGCATTGCTGCTTTGATGGACCCCAGCATTTAATTGCCACTCTCTCCCTGCTGTAGATTTCTTCGCCACTTTTGTGCCTTGGTTGTGTTTAGTGTGGGTCCTAGTGCTGGCTGGAGTTTAGTCTGTGGTTGTGTTCTGGCTTGCTGCCTATAACTGTGGTGATCCTACGAACTGTGAGATTAAATCTAACTAACTATCACACTGTGTGGAGTGATTGACTTTTAGCTGATTCCTCAACAACATATTCAGATAAAATAGCTGTGCATCGACCCTCCCCATCCAACCTGACAGAGCTTGAGAGGTTCCCAAAATGTGTACCAAGCTTGTGGCGTCATACCCAAGAAGACTCAAGGCTGTAATCTCTACCAAAGGTGCTTCAACAAAGTGCTCAGTAAAGGGTCTGAATATTGGATATCAGAGCAGTGGTAACTCACCAGCACTCCTTGCGTTACAACCAGGTATATGACTTTCCCAAAGCGGATCTTTTGTTCGCACCCCCCAGGGCAATTGAACTGATTCCAGAGGCCAACCCAAAACAACGTCGCGGAGGAGAGGTACTCGGAGTGGTCTTCTAGTCCAACTTAGGAGACACGCACACCACCCACCGCTCCTGAGTATATTACTCGCTAATGTTCATTCTCTGGATAATAAAGTTGATGAGCTCAGGGCGAGGGTCTCTTTCCAGAGAGACATCAGGGATTGTAACATACTCTGTTTCATGGAAACAAGGCTCTCTCGGGATATACTGTCTAAGTCGGTCCAGCAAGTTGGATTTTAAGTTCATCGCGTAGACAGGAATAAATATCTCTCCAGGAAGAAGGGCGGGGTGTAAGTATCATGATTAACAACTCATGGTGTACTTGTGATAACATACAGGAACTTAAGTCCTTTTGTTCACCTGACCTAGAATACCTCACAATCAAATGCCAACCGTATTATCTCCCAAGATAATTTTCTTCGGTTATAGTCACGGCTGTGTATATCCCCCCTCAAGCCGATACCACGACGGCCATCAAAGAACTTCACTGGACTTTGTGCAAACTGGAAACCACATATCCTGAGGCTACTGTTAATGTAGCTGGAGATTTTAACAAAGAAAATTTGAGGATAAGGCTGCCGAAGTTCTATCAACACATTGACTGTAGTACTGTTGCTGCTAAAACACTCGACCACACTACTCCAACTTCTGGGATGCCTACAAGGCCCTCCCCCGCCCTCCTTTCGGCAAATCTGACCATGACTCCATTTTGCTCCTCCCTTCCTATAGGCGAAACTAAAACAGGAAGTATCCGTGCTAAGGACTATTCAACGCTGGTCTGACCAATCGGAATCCACACTTCAAGATTGTTTTGATCACTCGAACTGGGATATGTTCCGGGCAGCATTCGAGAATAATCTCGACGTATATACTGATACGGTGACTGAATTTAACAAGAGAGATGTTGTACCCACTGTGACTATTAAAACCTACCCTAATCAGAAACTGTGGCTAGATGGCAGCATTCGCGCAAAACTGAAAGCGCGAACCACCGCATGTAACCATGGCAAGGTGACTAGGAATATGGCAGAATACAAACACTGTAGTTATTCCCTACGCAAGGCAATGAAACAGGCAAAACACCAGTACAGAGACAAAGTTAAATTGCAATTCAAGGGCTCAGACACAAGACGTATGTGGCAGGGTCTACAGACAATCATGGACTACAAAAGGAAAACCAGCCACGTCGCGGACAGCAACTTCTTGCTTCTGGACAAGCTAAACACCTTCTTCGCCCACTTGGAGGATAGCACAGTGCCACCGACACGGCCCGCTACCAAGGACTGTGGGCTATCCTTCACCGTGGCCGACGTGAGTAAGACATTTAAGCGTGTTAACCCTCGCAAGGCTGCCGGCCCAGGAGTCCTCAGAGCATGCACAGACCAGCTTGATGGTGTGTTTACGGACATTTTCAATCTCTCCCTATCCCAGTCTGCTATCCCCACATGCTTCAAGATGGCCACCATTGTTCCTGTACCCAAGAAAGCAAAGATAACTGAACTAAATGACTATCGCCCCGTAGCACTCAATTCTGTCATCATGAAGTGCTTTGAGAGACTAATCAAGGATCATATCACTTCTAACTTACCTATCACCCTAGACTCAGTTCACTTTGCTTACCACCCCAATATATCCACAGACGATGCAATCACCATCACACTGCACACTGCCCTATCCCATCTGGACAAGGAGAATACTTAAGAATGTAGTTCATTGACTATAGCTCAGCATTGAACACCATAGTACCCTCCAAGCTCATCATTAAGCTCGAGGCCCTGGGACTGAACCCCGCCCTGTGCAACTGGGTTCTGGACTTCATGACGGGCCTCCCCCAGGTGGTGAAGGTAGGAAACAACATCTCCACTTCGCTGATCCTCAACACTGGGTCCCCAGAAGGGTGCGTGCTCAGCCCCCTCCTGAACTCCCTGTTCACACATGACTGCATGGCCAAGCACATCTCCAACTCAATCATCAAGTTTGCAGACAACACAACAGTAGTAGGCTTGATTACCAACAATGACAAGACAGCCTACAGGGAGGAGTTGAGGGCTCTGGGAGCGAGGTGCTAGGAAAATAGCCTCTCACTCAACATCAACAAAACAAAGGAGATGATTGTGGACTTCAGGAAACAGCAGAGGGAGCACCACCCTATCAACATTGACAGGACCACAGTGGAGAATGTGGAAAGCTTCAAGTACGTTGGTGTATACATCACTGACAAACTGAAATGGTCCACCCACACAGACAGTGTGGTGAAGAAGGCGCAAAAGCGCCTCTTCAACCTCAGGAGGCTGAGGAAATTTGGCTTGGCACCTGAAACCCTCACAAACTTTTACAGCCCAACGCATCACCGGGGGCAAACAACCTACCCTCTAGGACACCTCCAGCACCGATGTCACAGGAAGGCCAAAAAGATCATCAAGGACAACCGCCACCCGAGCCACTGCCTGCATCAAAAGGTGCATCAAAGCTGCGACCAAGAGACTGAAAAACAGCATCTATCTCAAGGCCATCAGACTGTTAAATAGACATCACTTGCACATTAGAGGCTGCTGACTATGTACATAGACTTGAAATCTCTTGCCACTTTAATTAATGGAACACTAGTCACTTAAATAATGTTTACATATCTTGCAGTACTCATCTCATATGCATATACTGTATTCTATACTATTCTACTGTATCTTAGTCTACATTGCTCATCCATATATTTATATATTCTTAATTCCATTCCTTTACTTAGATTTGTGTGTATTGGGTATATGTTGTGAAATTGTTAGATATTACTTTTTAGATTTTACTGCACTGTCGGAGCTAGAAACACAAGCATTTCGCTACACCCACAACAACATCTGCTAAACACGTGTATGTGACCAATACAATTGGATTTGTAAAACGAGATGATGCATGGGTAAAGGCCAGGAGCACATGCTTGGCCCAGACTGGCAAGCTTTTAAGCAATTGAGGAATCATTGTGTAAAACCAATCAAAAAGGCTACATCTGAATATTATGTAACCGCTCTTCCATATTGTAATGGGAACCCGGCTAAATTATGGGAAACTGTCAAATTCCTGAAGGGTTCTACTTCCTCCTCTCTACAACAACAAATGAATTCAAACACTGGCCTCATTACTGAAAAAAAATGCCTGGTGCCGTTCAGGCAATTTAAAGTATTGATTCGGGATTAATTTGTGGATGAATATAACATTTTTTTCTGGGTGATTTGTGCTTACCATGACTGTGTTTTTGTTTTCGTCTGCCTGTCTGTCTGTCTGCCTGTCTGCCTGCCTGCCTGCCTGTCTGCCTGTCTGTCTGTCTGCCTGTCCGTCTGTCTACAGTACCAGTCAAAAGTTTGGACACACCTACTCATTCAAGGGTTTTTCTTATTTACATTTTTTTTTTCCTACATTGTAGAATAATAGTGAAGACATCAACATTATGAATTAACACATATGGAATCATGTAGGAACCAAAAAAGTGTTAAACAAATCAAAATATATTTTAGATTTTAGATTCTTCAAAGTAGCCACCCTTTGCCTTGATGACAGCATTGCACACTCTTGGGGTAGTCACTTTTTTCAATTAACAGGCGTGCCTTGTTAAAAGTAAATTTGTGGAATATCTTTCCTTCTTAATGCGTTTGAGCCAATCAGTTGTATTGTGACAATGTAGGGTGGATATACAGAAGATAGTCCTATTTCGTTAACCTCTCTGGGATATGTGGGACGCTCATTAACCTCTCTGGGATATGTGGGATGCCCGTTAACCTCTCTGGGATATGTGGGACGCTTGCCAAAAGCCAGGGAAAATGCAGAGCGCCAAATTCAGAGCACCAAAAGAAAATGAAGAAAGAGCCAAAAATAAATTACAATAAAAATCAAACTTTCATTAAATCACACATGCAAGACAGCAAATTAAAGCTACACTTGTTGTGAATCCAGCCAACATTTCACATTTCAAAAAGGCTTTTCGGCGAAAGCAAACGATGCTATTGTCTGAGGATAGCACCTCTGTAAACAAAGAGAGAAACCATATTTCAACCCTGCAGGCGCGACACAAAACGCAGAAATAAAAATATAATTCATGCCTTACCTTTGACGAGCTTCTTTTGTTGGCACTCCAATATGTCCCATAAACATCACAAATGGTCCTTTTGTTCGATTAATTCCGTCGATATATATCCAAAATGTCCATTTATTTGGCACGTTTGATCCAGAAAAACACCGGTTCCAACTTGTGCAACGTGACTACAATATCTCAAAAGTTACCTGTAAACTTTGCCAAGAACAGCTCAAATAAGAAAAGAAACGACAGTCCATCATTACTTTAAGACATGAAGTAATGATAACAAGCAACACCCAAACATGACGGAGAGTAAGACAGGGGAACCTATCTCAAAACGACAACGTGACTCTTCTACTGTCACAGACGATTTAATCTTTCCATATTTTTTTTAGAAATTACATTGGTCACCCAAAACATTTGTAAAGTGTAAGTATCCCAAACTTTAGATGAGGCCCCCCCAAAATAATTAACTACTGTTTAATAAATGGTTTATAAGGATCTATATCAAACATCTTATGACTGGATTAATAAAATATAAACAAACTATTTACTAATCTGTTATAAATGCTTTATTACGTTGAGCTATTATAAAGCGCTACCAATACCTGTATGTATCTGTATTTTCTAAACACAACTGTATAAAAGTATGTTATATTTTAGTTTGACACATTTATCATTAGAATATCATATACAAGTAACAAGATAGATGTTTATGTATCTGTAGTCCATCTTTACACACACACACACACACACACACACACACACACACACACACACACACACACACACACACACACACAGCCGGAGTTCCCTGGAGATATGGGAAGCAATAACACTATGGGTTATGCAACACAGTTTACAGTAAGGTCAGGACTGTGGTTGGAGATTTACAATTTTTCTCATGTTCCCTAAACTTGCTGGTCCGAAGCGTATGTCCGTGTGTGTATGCATGTGTGTGTGTGTATGTACAGTGTGTGTGTGTGCGTGCATATATACAGTGTTTGTGCACATATACAGCATGTTTGTGTGTCTGCCACTGTAGTGTAAACATCTCTGGAGGGGATCCGGAGGAAAGAGGGGGGATGGTTAGGAAGATATCGGAAGTGGGATTGTAAACATGATAGGGGCTTGAAGAGGAACACCAACTCAAACACAAAATGAGGAATCGTCCTTTGTTCAAAATCATGTCTGTCTTATGAGAAAACTCAGAAAGTGCATACTTTAGTATTTGAACACTGGTTTTGTTAGATATCAGCTTTGAATATTACAGATCTATATTGCTAACATGATTTAGGAGAGTCATAAAGTGATGTCTGGTTTGCTGTAAATAGTCACTCACAACCACTGTTTCCAATAAACAACAATGAGTTACATGGTCAAGGAAAAGTATACAGGGCCAATTCTGGAGCCAAGTGTGTGTGTTGTCTTGATGATTATGTAAAGAGTGGTTAGTGGTGATTCATGTATGTTTACACAAGAGTAAGATGGGATAAAATAGTTTTGGACTATTTTAGCCCATCTTACTGTTGTGTAAACACACATAAATCACCAATAACCACTCTTTACATAATCATCAAGACAACACAACACACACTTAGCTCCAGAATGTTTGGTTATAGATGACAAAACAAGACAACCATTCCAAAAATGAACAGATATTCCTGTGAGCTGAATGAAATGTGAGTCTTTGTTGTTTGAGCATTGGGCAATTCCATCCCTCTTTTTCTTCAAAGTCAACCTCTGCGTCCCAAATTGCACACGCTTCCCTATATAGTGCATTACTTTTGTCCAGGGCCCATAGGGCTCTGGTCAAAAGTAGTGCACCGTGAAGGGAATAGGATGCCATTTGGGACGTAGACTCTGTCTCTATTGATTGCCCCGTCCTACTCCTTCCGGATTAGAGAGAGGGGAGAACTAATCAGAGTGCAGAGGGTAGACCTGGGCTTGCATCCCAAATGGCACCCTATTCCCTATATAGTGTATTACTTTTAGCCAGAGGGAATAGGGTGCCATTTGAGACAGATCCACTGCTCTGAACAAATAGAGGTTATAGTGTTAGAGGTCAGGGGTCATAGACTGAACAAATCAGATTAGCTAGGCGATTAGAGTTTCAGCTGTGGTCACAATGCCTTTGAACCATAGGCATCATGTCCATAGGCGCACAAGGGCACATGCCCCCTTAGATATGTCCTGTTTAAAAAAAAGTCAGCTGTTAAATGAATTACTAAACTAAATTATTATTTTTATAATTTATAAAGATTTGTCATCTGTATTTTGCGAAGGGGGCACACTGACCGGACCAGGCAAAGTGTACCCCCTCCCTATTCTCCCAGTAAGTGGTTCCTTCTAAGGTGCACCATGGAGCAAAGATATGCTAGGCAGCGAGCTAGATAATCTAATGCATGCAGACAGTGTCGTCAGGGGAGGAGAGAGTGTCAAGTGACACACACATTATTTGATTTGATTTTAACTGCCAGTGATGGGCAGGACTCGCAGGAGGTGTGTTTGTAAATTAATTTGATCAATTTATGTAGCATACAGAGCTCACCGGCTTGTTGTCCTAAAAAAACGGAAATTAGTTACCTCTGGTTCGTTCAGGAAAAACAATGGGGAAAGAATAGGTTTTTGCGATAAATGCCGAAAATAAGGTCTGAGGTTAACACAGGCTTAGGAAATCTTATACGTTTTGTTCTATGAGATAATATCAGTCAGTTAACAATTACATTTATGAAATACGAATCATTTTATGTGCTTTGTGCTTTTTTGTATTACAGAAATACTTCAAAATTCACAAAAGGTTACATTAGCTGGTGAAGATTATCTCACAAAACATATAAGATCTCCTAAGCCTGTGTTTACCACAGACCTAATTTTCAGCGTTTATCCAAAAACCCTACAAAAACTCAATACATTTTCCCATAGCCTTTGTCCAACGAATCATGGTGGAGATAGTGCCTACAAAAAGACGCCATTACTATTTATCTCTATTTATTCCTTCTTGATGAATAAATAAAACCAAAACGTTTTGTTGTTTCACTGTAATACTAGCCACATAGCAATTTTATGAAGTTGACTTTAGCTAGCTAGCTAGAGAGGTTCCCAAACTCCCAACCTCACACTGTAACAAATTGTTGTAGATTTACAGCATTTTATTTTACAGATAGCTACTGTAATTATATATTACAGTACAGTACTGTAAAGTGCAATGCATTATGCGGGCTCAATGGCATTCCACTATACTAATTCTAGAAATACAGCAGTCAGGTGTTCCAGTAATATGTTGTAAATTTGTGCTACATTAAAGGTCCTGTAAATCTACAGTAATTTACTGGCTTCTGTGCTGCCTAAAGGCTACTGTGCTACCAGTTAGAGTATCTTGTTTAACTATCTTCGCTGGCACGCATGCTTGCAAGGTTGCTAGACTTTAGAAAATACAAAAATGTCTTTAATTATGGGGTTATGTTGCTATATACCAGTGTTGCAGTTGTAATAAACTCTTCTAAGGCGTAAAAGTTCTTACAGAATCAATGTACATAATTCATTCAAATGACAATTGAACAGGTAAAGAGATATGCTTAGATAACCTATGTAGAAAATTATACATATTTTTACATAGAATTAGGCATAATGAATATGGCTTTGGATTTAGAGCTGTTTCAGGGGTTTGAAAAATGCTTCCGGACCAGCCCCCCTCCATCCTCACATACCTCGTGCCCCCTCTAAAATCATAGGTGCATGATGCCGCTGCTTTGAACTTCTCCAGACGCACCAGCAAGATTATTGTGCTCTTGAGGAGATCCAGTCTCACACCCATGCATGAAAACACACACACACACAAACTGATGATACTTTTGATATCTTCTGTCTTGTTTCATTCGCTGGTGTCTTTTCTTTCTTCTTCCATCCTTTGTTAACAACGTAGCTACTGTTTATCTATTCTTAGACTTGTACCTTATCAGACCGTGTATAAACCTCCTCGGCCAGTACAAACAGTCCCTTCTATTTGTGTTGATTGTCTGTTCTCTGGTTGCATCCCAAATGGCACCCTATTCCCTTTTTAGTACACTTATGTTAACCAGGGCCCATAGGGGTTAAAAGTAGTTCACCATATAGGGAATAGGGCACCATTTGGGACGCAACCTCTGTCTGATTTACTACCACAGTGGTTCACAGATATTTTGTTCAATGGTTAATTGGTAGTAGTGTTCTGTCTGGCCTGTTGACTTCAAAAGCACAGCTCTACTTACTGAATGTGTATATGTGTGTGTGTGTGTGTGGGTGGGTGCGTGTGTGCGTGTGTGTGTCTGTGCCACATATTTGTGTGTGCTGATGTGGTTGTGTGTGATGCTATGTTTTCTAAAGTGGTTGCTTTAAAAGCTGACCGCATGGCTTCGTTTTGGAAAACCATTTCAACCACATCGCATCACAGGAAACAAAATCAAACCCTGAAACAGTGACCCCCAGGTTAAAAGCGGCTGTGATGCTAGCAATTACCTTGTTACGGAGAGAGGAGAGTGTGTTTGTGTGTGCGTGCATGCATATGTGTGTGTGTGTGTTGTAATTCCAGACTTTAGAGGGATACGATCTCCTAATTGGATAAGAAAAACAATCAAGCCCTACCATTACACTGAAAGGTAATGCTCTACCCTGTATTTCACTGAATGGATCACAGGCAATTGACCACTTCCTTTGATAATGGACAGTCTAGTCCCAAATGGCACTCTATTGCATTTATAGAGCACTGATTTTGACCATGGGCCACTACTGTACATAGGGAATAGGGTGCCATTTGGTACTCACACTCTGGTAAAACGCAGTGAAACTTTCTGTCAAATTGCAGAGGAAGTCATTATTTGATTGAGGATAAAAAAGATCAGTGGCCATTTAAGTGAGTGGCTGTTTTAAAGTGGATTTTTAAGGTTAGGGTTATGTCCTCTCGTCATTATATTTGTAGATGCATCGCAGTCTAAATATCATATATTGCATTGTATTGCATTGTATTACAACTTATTGTATGACGTTGCAATATTTCTTGTTATGTCTATATCAAATATACACTGAGTGTACAAAACATTAAGAACACCTTCCTAATATTGAGTTGTATCCACCTTGCCCTCGTTGGGGCGTGGACTCTACAAGGTGTCGAAGCATTACACAGGGATGCTGGCCCTTGTTGACGCCAATGTTTCCCACAGTTGTCAAGTTGGCTGGATGTCATTTGGGTGGTACCGGTTCCGGGTCTTGACACAAACCGGTGTGCCTGGCACCCCCTGAATGGCACACATACACAATCCCTGTCTCAAGGCTTAAAAATCCTTCTTTAACCTGTCTCCTCCCCTTCATCTACATTGATTGAAGTAGATTTAAGTGACATCAATAAGGGATCATAGCTTTCACCTGGATTCACCAGGTCAGTCTATTTCATGGAAAGCGCAGGCATTCTTAATGTTTTGTACATTCAGTGTATGTCTATATTCAATGTCAAAACAGCAGCAGACAAAAATACACATACTGTGAGAAACAAATACAATGCCAGGAGCCATAATACAATGCCAGGAGCCATAAAGTGCCATAAAAAATATACCATATACTTTTAGACCACTAGAATAGCCTTAAATAGTTGCCAAAAATATGTGCTGCCTGTACACACACACTCTCCTTGATATGTATGGAAAAACAACATCCCATACATACTTGAGCAGTCATCTGACTCTGACCCTTTCTCTCATCCCATAGTCCTGATCCAAAGAGTAACATCACATTCCTATCAAGGATAAGAGAGCAGTGACCCTTAACTTGACCTTTGGATTCAGGTAATCTTCAAACACACTGTATCTGATCTTCAGGGCGGTCCGAGGGAGTTCGGTTATCACTACCTTAAAGCTAGAATCCTTAATGAAACAAAAACAAAGTGGCCAACCTGCCGCTGTTTTGGTAAAAAGGTGAGGGATGGGCCTGGAGAAATGTAACCACTGTCAAATGCATAGACAACGCTATGGATGCAAGGACTGACCATCCATGATATCGAAATTCTAGTTATGTTGGAGGTGACTATAACTATTTGAATGCAGATCCCCGAAACTTTAAATACAACTCTGCGAAAGCAACTACGTAAAAAAATATATTTGAGTACAGATCTCAGGTGACTACTTGTTAAAACTTTTTGAATACAGATCTGAGAAAGAAACTGCAAAGGACGTGACTTGAATAGAGCATCAATAGAGCATCAATAGAGCACACACGTCTTATAATAAATATGTCAATCTATCTGACAGTAGATTTATCAGAGAAAGATGCGAAGCATGATAATCTTTGGCTATATTAATTTATTACAATCATCATCATATCAATTCCAACTTGAACTGACATGCAGCCAGGACACTAAAATTGTAAGCTACCTCAATAAGAAACAACATTGTTGCGTTGATCACATCAGAAGATATCCTCCTCGCAAATCTCCAAAATACAACAGCCACAGGACAACTTTGTTTGGACGTTTTAAAAGGACCATTCGCCGAAACTGAAGTGATATAGCTAGCTAATGACCTCCTTTTTCACGTGGAAGAAAAACGGTGGACAGAGTCTGGCTAGCTAGCTGGGGTTTTCTACAAGGAATCTGCCTCCTAAAAAAAGCTTCTCCCAAGTGGCTGTGACACCGACTCCCGTTGCCTGCTGCACTGCTGCTTGGATTCCACCTGGCGATCGGTTCACCGTCTAGCCTGTCTCCCCCTGTCTGGTACAGGTACCCCCGCCACACTCCCTCCTCTCTCCTGAGCTTTTGCTCGCCTCCAGCACTCATGCACTTACACACACACTGCAGACTCTGGTCAAAGATTTAAATAAAAGTAACAAATGATTAGAGAGCAGCAGTAAAATAACAATATTGAGTATATATACAGGGTTTACCAGTACAGAGTTAATGTGCGGGGACACCGGTTAGCCGAGGTAATTGAGGTAATATGTACATGTAGATAGAGTTATTAAAGTGACTATGCATAGATAATAACAGAGAGTAGCAGCAGTGTAAAGAGAGAGGGGGGGGGGGGCAATGCAAATAGTTTGGGTAGCCATTTGATTAGATGTTCAGGAGCCTTATGGCTTGGGGGTAGAAGTTGTTTAGAAGCCTCTTGGACCTAGACTTAGCGCTTTGGTACCGCTTGCCGTACGGTAGCAGAGACAAGTCTATGACTAGAGAGGCTGGATGGCAGGAAGCTTGGCCCAGGTGATGTATTGGGCCGTACACATTATCCTCTGTAGTGCCTTGCAGTCGGAGGCCGAGCAGTTTCCATACCAGGCAGTGATGCAACCAGTCAGGATGCTCTCGATGGTACAGCTGTAGAATCTTCTGAGGATCTGAGGACCCATCACACATGAAACCCATCTAGGGTTTCTGGGAAAATGGTGTTGATTTGAGCCATGACCAGCCTTTCAAAGCACTCCGTGGCTACAGACGTGAGTGCTACGGGTCGGTAGTCATTTAGGCAGGTTATCTTAGTGTTTTTGGGCACAGGGACTATGATGGTCTACTTGAAACATGTTGGTATTACAGACTCCGACAGGGAGAGGTTGAAGTTGTCAGTGAAGACACTTGCCATTTGGTCAGCGCATGCTTTGAGTACACGTCTGGTAATCCGTCTGGCCTTGCGGCCTTGTGAATGTTGACCTGTTTAAAGTTCTTACTCACATCGGCTGCGGCGAGCGTAATCACACAGTCATCCGGAACAGCTGATCCTCTCATGCTTGTTTCAGTGTTACTTGCAGAAGAAGCGAGCATAGAAGTAATTTAGCTCGTCTGGTAGGCTTGTGTTACTGGGCAGCTCTCGGGTGTGCTTCCCTTTGTAGTCTGCAATAGTTTGCAAGCCCTGCCACATCTGACGAGCATCGGAGCTGGTGTAGTACGATTTGATCTTAGTCCTGTATTCATGCTTTGCCTGTTTGATGGGTTGTCGGAGGGCATAGCGGGATTTCTTATAAGCTTCCGGGTTAGAGTCCCGCTCCTTGAAAGCGGCAGCTCTACCCTTTAGCTGAGTGCAAATGTTGCCTGTAATCCATGGCTTCTGGTCGGGGTATGTACGTACAGTCACTGTGGGGATGATGTCATCGATGCACTTATTGATGAAGCCAGTGACTGATGTGGTGTAATCCTCAATGCCATCGGAAGAATCCTGGAACATATTCCTGCCTGTGCTAGGTCTTTTTTTATGTAGTGTTGTGGTGTCTTTCTTGTCGTGATGTGTGTTTTGTCCTATATTTTTAATCCCAGCCCCCGTCCCCGCAGGAGGCCTTTTGCCTTTTGGTAGGCAGTCATTGTAAATAGGAATTTGTTCTTAACTGACTTGCCTAGTTAAATAAACATAAATATATATGTAATAATAACGATCATATCTGATGTACACAATACATTTTTATCTGAACATTCTGTAAATTTCAATTCTCCTGAACAGGCCCCAGGTGTACAAAACCAATGATATTGGAAATTTAATCAAAGCCTATCGGATAACTTGTTTTTAACTAGGACAGAGGAATTTATAACTTAATTTTTCCGACATTACATAGGTACAGCAAATCCCCTTAGTGTATGGGACACTTTTAAAGTGTTCAGTATTCATTTCTAAAACAAAAGCAATGTAGGTCAAAGGAGTCCATACTAACAAAGGAAACAGGTCTAACAGAACAGATGGAGAGCAATAAAAACTGTACCATAGAGGCTCAGAATAGGTTAGAGGAAAAACTAAAATAAATGGTAATATATTATAATATTAAAGCAAACTGGATAGAATATGGGGAGAAATGCACCAAATTCTTTTTTAATCTTCAACATAGAAATGCTACCAAAAATAATTTACTGAAACTTGTTACAAATGATGGAGTTTCCCATGATTCACCAAATTATATTTTGAAAGAGGAAGCAAAGTACTTTAAGCATATGTTTTCATTTCAGTCTCCTCCATCTCCTCTAAATGAAGCTAATTATATAGATTTGTTTCAATTAATAATATAAAATTAACAGCCATACAGAAAGAGTCATGTGAAGGTGAAATTACAGAGGAGGAATTTATTGACGCAATTAAAGCCTTTAAGTCTGGGAAAACTCAAGGGCTGGATGGCATACCAGTTGAGGTATACCAAAACTTTTTTGATATACTCAGAGGACCGTTATTAGCATGTTATAACAACTTCTATGTAAATGGTAGATTATCAGACACTCAACAAGAATGTATGAATGAATTATTACTGAAACAGGATACAAGTGGGAAATATAAAAATTCGAGGCCCGTTACACTTCAGTGTCGTGATGCAGAAATTCTTGCAAAATGTATATTGTTGGACATTATTCATTCTAACCAGACAGGTTTTTTACATGGAGGATACGTTGGAGATAATATAAGTCAAAAACTGGAAACAATAGAACACTGAAAAATCTGGGAAACCAGGACTGCTATTCATTGCTGACTTTGAAAAGGCTTTTTATATAGTACGACTGGAGTTTATATAGAAATGCCTGGAACATTTACATTTTGGAGAATCTCTTCTACAATGGGTTAAAATGATGTATAATAACCCTAGGTGTAAAATAGTAAATGATGGCTACTTCTCAGAAAGTTTCAAACTAGTAAAACAAGGTTGTCCACTATCGCCATATCTATTTATTATGGCCATCAAAAACAGATCCAACAGTAATATCAAGGGATTAGAAATACAGGATTTAAAAACTAAGATGTCATTGTACGCTGATGATTCATGTTTTCTTTTAAATCCACAACCTGGATCCCTCCATAGGGATCTAGATCATTTTTCTAACCTCTCTGGATTACAACCAAATTAATATAGTATCAAATGTACTGTATTACGTATTGGATCACAAAAAAATATACATTTTACATTACCGTGTAGTTTACCAATAAAATGGTCTGATGGTGATGTGGATATACTCGGTATACATCTCCCGAAAGAAAGAAAGGATCTCACTCCAATACATTTTAATAGAAAGTTGGCAAAAATAAATAAGATCTTGCCACCATGAAAAGGTTAAATACCTTTCTATTTGTGGAAAAATCACCCTGATTAACTCTTGAGTAATATCCCAGTTTACCTATTTGCTTATATGCTCTTTTAGTTTTTTAACCCTCCTATTATGTTGCGGGTCAATTTGACCCATTTCCACCTTTGAGTTGTCTAAAATACTAGTTAGCCTCTCCTTTTCTTCATGAAATGAAATTACTTTTCCTAATTTATGGTCATGAACCTAACTTCAAAAGGTGGACACACTGATGTGTTGTGGAATATCTGTGTAGATTTTGTGTACGAACATGATGTTGTGGGTCATTTTGACCAGGAGGCTTTCATGTGTATAGATATTTGCGCAGGTCCAAAATAAACAAGTGTCTTTGATGTATTTTGTTTTGACTGGTTCTGGTTGCACTTTTAGAATTATGTTTGGGTGAAAAGGAGCTTTCCCAAGCTTCATCTCAATGCGAGAGCAACAGATCTCTGATGGATGCAGTGGATACACGTGTTGACAAGAAATGGAAAAGATGCCATTGTCGAAGAGACAATAAAACCAGCACCACTTGTGTAGAATGCAATAAATACATCTGCAGAAAGCACACACGTACATTGTGTTCAACATGTGGAGAGAAAGACTGAGTGTTACTCTTACTGGGAAATACAAAAGGATGCCTACTTGGGGAAAGAGAAAATGCTTGTTCGTGAGAAAGGAAATATGTTTAACAAATAACAAAATTAAACGGGCATATTTATATAATGAATATGAATTTGGGGGGCAGAAATGATTAAATATTAAAGCATTAGACTTCTCACTAAAGGCTTCAGTCATACAAAAGTTATACTTAAATCGGAACTGGTTCTCTAGCAAATTAGTAAGAATGTCTCACCCTATATTCAAGAAAGGCCCTTTTCCCTTTATTCAGATTACAATCTCTCACTTTCAGTTATTTGAAAAGGAAATCATCTCCCAAATATTGCTATTTTTTAAGACAAGCCTTAGAAAGTTGGTTGCAATTTCAATTTAATCCACCAGTGTCATGCCTTGGCCATAGAGAGGCTTTAATTCTCTATTTTGGTTAGGCCAGGGTGTGACTAGCGTGGGCATTCTAGTTTCTTTATTTATATGTTTTCTATTTCGTTGTGTTTGGCCGGGTGTGGTTCTCAATCAGAGACAGCTGTCTATCGTTGTCTCTGATTGAGAACCATACTTAGGTAGCCTTTTTTTCCACCTGTCTTGGTGGGAAGTTGACTTTGTTTAGGTCACATAGCCGTTGAGCTTCACGGTTTGTTTTTGTAGTGTTTATTGTTTTGTTCAGCATTATTTAGATTAAAGAAAAGAAAATGTATGCTCACAACGCTGCACCTTGGTCCTCTCCTTTCAACAGTCGTGACAACCAGAAAAGACAGAACAAGTAATACAACAAATATTGTGGTTAAACTCAAATATACAAATTTTATGATATAATGTTTAAAAAATGTATAATCTCTGTAAATTATATCATAAATACGACTGGTGGAGTTATGTCACACATGCAGACAACAAAAACATGGAAATGTCTGCAATACCCAAAATTACAGCCAACTAATTGCAGCATTACCGCAAAAATGGAAGAGGAAAGTGGAAGGGGGAAAAAGTAAGGAACTTGTCTGTCAACCCTGCATTAAAGACCATAATTGGTTAAAGACAATTGTGATAAATAAAAAAGTTTACCAGTTTCATTTAAGGACCCAAAAAATTGACAGCCGTGCCATATAGATTGCAAAATAGTTGGGAAGAGATTTTTGACGTGCCGATTCCATGGCACATGGTTTATGAACTGATACGCAAAATGACGCCGGATTCAAAACTTAGAATTTTTCTATTTAAATTGTAATACTAAATTCTTGCAAACAATATATTTATTTATATGGGGGATACAATCTTCCCAGCTCTGCAGATTTTGCTGCAAATAGGCAGATTCATTAGATCATTTATTTTGGTACTGTCCATTTGTAGCTTGTTTTTGATCACAGGTCCAGGAAAGCCTGAAGAATTGAAATATTTACCTGGAGCTTACCTTGCAGATAGCACTACTGGGTGATCTCAAAAGTCATAGTCAATAGATCAATAATATAATAATACTTTTAGCGAAAACCTTTGTTTTCAATTTACAATCTGTCGAAACAATGAGAATAGAAAGGTTCAGAACTTTTGTGAAACATCACAGCACAGTTGAAAAATATATGGCAAATAGAAATCCAATATGGATGGTGTTAAGAGATAGACGGGAGGGGTTGAATTGAGCTGAAGGTTGGGACTAATAACTAATAACAACAAGATAACTAATGTGAAAGAACACAGTTTGAAAGCTATTGCAAATAGAAATCAAACTGGATGGACATCAGATATGGATAGGAGAGGTTGAGCGTAGAGGAAGGACAAGAGAAAAACAAACAAAACATAACTATTGTAATAGGTTGTGTCCATAAAATGTGTATAGTATGTATACGCTGGAAATACAGGCCTCAGCGTTGTTGTTCACTAGTTTGCTCCAATTGGGGGAGGGGTGGTGGGTTTGGAGAGTAATAAAGGAAAAATATACATTTTTAAAATATATGCATTTGTATGTATGTATGTATGTATATACAGTGGGGCAAAAAAGTATTTAGTCAGCCACCAATTGTGCAAGTTCTCCCACTTAAAAAGATGAGAGGCCTGTAATTTTTTATCATAGGTACACTTCAACTATGACACAAAATGAGAAAATCAAATTTTTAATGCATTTTTTTGCAAATTATGGTGGAAAATAAGTATTTGGTCAATAACAAAAGTTTATCTCAAGACTTTGTTATATACCCTTTGTTGGCAATGACAGAGGTCAAACGTTTTCTGTAAGTCTTCACAAGGTTTTCACACATTGTTGCTGGTATTTTGGCCCATTCCGCCATGCAGATCTCCTCTAGAGCAGTGATGTTTTGGGGCTGTTGCTGGGCAACACGGACTTTAAACTCCCTCCAAAGATTTTCTATGGGGTTGAGATCTGGAGACTGTCTAGGCCACTGCAGGACCTTGAAATGCTTCTTACGAATCCACTCCTTCGTTGCCCAGGCGGTGTGTTTGGGATCATTGTCATGCTGAAAGACCCAGCCACGTTTCATCTTCAATGCCCTTGCTGATGGAATGAGGTTCTCACTCAAAATCTCCAAATACATGGCCCCATTCATTCTTTCCTTTACACGGATCAGTCATCCTTTGCAGAAAAACAGCCCCAAAGCATGTTTCCACCCCCATGCTTCACAGTAGGTATGGTGTTCTTTGGATGCAACTCAGCATTCTTTGTCCTCCAAACACGACAAGTTGAGTTTTTACCAAAAAGTTATATTTTGGTTTCATCTGACCATATGACATTCTCCCAATCTTCTTCTGGATCATCCAAATGCTCTCTAGCAAACTTCAGACGGGCCTGGACATGTACTGGCTTAAGCAGGGGGACACGTCTGGCACTGCAGGATTTGAGTCCTTGGCGGCATAGTGTGTTACTGATGGTAGGCTTTGTTACTTTGGTCCCAGCTCTCTGCAGGTCATTCACTAGGTCCCCCCGTGTGGTTCTGGGATTTTTGCTCACCGTTCTTGTGATCATTTTGACCCCACGGGGTGAGATCTTGCGTGGAGCCCCAGATCAAAGGAGATTATCAGTGGTCTTGTTTGTCTTCCATTTCCTAATAATTGCTCCCACGGTTGATTTCTTCAAACCAAGCTGCTTACCTATTGCAGATTCAGTCTTCCCAGCCTGGTGCAGGTCTACAATTTTGTTTCTGGTGTCCTTTGACAGCTCTTTGGTCTTGGCTATACTGGAGTTTGGAGTGTGACTGTTTGAGGTTGTGGACAGGTGTCTTTTATAGTGATAACAAGTTCAAACGGGTGCCATTAATACAGGTAACGAGTGGAGGACAGAGGAGCCTCTTAAAGAAGAAGTTACAGGTCTGTGAGAGCCAGAAATCTTGCTTGTTTGTAGTTGACCAAATACTTCCATTTTCCACCATAATTTGCAAATAAATTCATAAAAAATCCTACAATGTGATTTTTGTCTGTCATAGTTGAAGTGTACCTATGATGTGGTGTAATCCTCAATGCCATCGGAAGAATCCTGGAACATATTCCTGCCTGTGCTAGGTCTTTTTTTATGTAGTGTTGTGGTGTCTTTCTTGTCGTGATGTGTGTTTTGTCCTATATTTTTAATCCCAGCCCCCGTCCCCGCAGGAGGCCTTTTGCCTTTTGGTAGGCAGTCATTGTAAATAGGAATTTGTTCTTAACTGACTTGCCTAGTTAAATAAACATAAATATATATGTAATAATAACGATCATATCTGATGTACACAATACATTTTTATCTGAACATTCTGTAAATTTCAATTCTCCTGAACAGGCCCCAGGTGTACAAAACCAATGATATTGGAAATTTAATCAAAGCCTATCGGATAACTTGTTTTTAACTAGGACAGAGGAATTTATAACTTAATTTTTCCGACATTACATAGGTACAGCAAATCCCCTTAGTGTATGGGACACTTTTAAAGTGTTCAGTATTCATTTCTAAAACAAAAGCAATGTAGGTCAAAGGAGTCCATACTAACAAAGGAAACAGGTCTAACAGAACAGATGGAGAGCAATAAAAACTGTACCATAGAGGCTCAGAATAGGTTAGAGGAAAAACTAAAATAAATGGTAATATATTATAATATTAAAGCAAACTGGATAGAATATGGGGAGAAATGCACCAAATTCTTTTTTAATCTTCAACATAGAAATGCTACCAAAAATAATTTACTGAAACTTGTTACAAATGATGGAGTTTCCCATGATTCACCAAATTATATTTTGAAAGAGGAAGCAAAGTACTTTAAGCATATGTTTTCATTTCAGTCTCCTCCATCTCCTCTAAATGAAGCTAATTATATAGATTTGTTTCAATTAATAATATAAAATTAACAGCCATACAGAAAGAGTCATGTGAAGGTGAAATTACAGAGGAGGAATTTATTGACGCAATTAAAGCCTTTAAGTCTGGGAAAACTCAAGGGCTGGATGGCATACCAGTTGAGGTATACCAAAACTTTTTTGATATACTCAGAGGACCGTTATTAGCATGTTATAACAACTTCTATGTAAATGGTAGATTATCAGACACTCAACAAGAATGTATGAATGAATTATTACTGAAACAGGATACAAGTGGGAAATATAAAAATTCGAGGCCCGTTACACTTCAGTGTCGTGATGCAGAAATTCTTGCAAAATGTATATTGTTGGACATTATTCATTCTAACCAGACAGGTTTTTTACATGGAGGATACGTTGGAGATAATATAAGTCAAAAACTGGAAACAATAGAACACTGAAAAATCTGGGAAACCAGGACTGCTATTCATTGCTGACTTTGAAAAGGCTTTTTATATAGTACGACTGGAGTTTATATAGAAATGCCTGGAACATTTACATTTTGGAGAATCTCTTCTACAATGGGTTAAAATGATGTATAATAACCCTAGGTGTAAAATAGTAAATGATGGCTACTTCTCAGAAAGTTTCAAACTAGTAAAACAAGGTTGTCCACTATCGCCATATCTATTTATTATGGCCATCAAAAACAGATCCAACAGTAATATCAAGGGATTAGAAATACAGGATTTAAAAACTAAGATGTCATTGTACGCTGATGATTCATGTTTTCTTTTAAATCCACAACCTGGATCCCTCCATAGGGATCTAGATCATTTTTCTAACCTCTCTGGATTACAACCAAATTAATATAGTATCAAATGTACTGTATTACGTATTGGATCACAAAAAAATATACATTTTACATTACCGTGTAGTTTACCAATAAAATGGTCTGATGGTGATGTGGATATACTCGGTATACATCTCCCGAAAGAAAGAAAGGATCTCACTCCAATACATTTTAATAGAAAGTTGGCAAAAATAAATAAGATCTTGCCACCATGAAAAGGTTAAATACCTTTCTATTTGTGGAAAAATCACCCTGATTAACTCTTGAGTAATATCCCAGTTTACCTATTTGCTTATATGCTCTTTTAGTTTTTTAACCCTCCTATTATGTTGCGGGTCAATTTGACCCATTTCCACCTTTGAGTTGTCTAAAATACTAGTTAGCCTCTCCTTTTCTTCATGAAATGAAATTACTTTTCCTAATTTATGGTCATGAACCTAACTTCAAAAGGTGGACACACTGATGTGTTGTGGAATATCTGTGTAGATTTTGTGTACGAACATGATGTTGTGGGTCATTTTGACCAGGAGGCTTTCATGTGTATAGATATTTGCGCAGGTCCAAAATAAACAAGTGTCTTTGATGTATTTTGTTTTGACTGGTTCTGGTTGCACTTTTAGAATTATGTTTGGGTGAAAAGGAGCTTTCCCAAGCTTCATCTCAATGCGAGAGCAACAGATCTCTGATGGATGCAGTGGATACACGTGTTGACAAGAAATGGAAAAGATGCCATTGTCGAAGAGACAATAAAACCAGCACCACTTGTGTAGAATGCAATAAATACATCTGCAGAAAGCACACACGTACATTGTGTTCAACATGTGGAGAGAAAGACTGAGTGTTACTCTTACTGGGAAATACAAAAGGATGCCTACTTGGGGAAAGAGAAAATGCTTGTTCGTGAGAAAGGAAATATGTTTAACAAATAACAAAATTAAACGGGCATATTTATATAATGAATATGAATTTGGGGGGCAGAAATGATTAAATATTAAAGCATTAGACTTCTCACTAAAGGCTTCAGTCATACAAAAGTTATACTTAAATCGGAACTGGTTCTCTAGCAAATTAGTAAGAATGTCTCACCCTATATTCAAGAAAGGCCCTTTTCCCTTTATTCAGATTACAATCTCTCACTTTCAGTTATTTGAAAAGGAAATCATCTCCCAAATATTGCTATTTTTTAAGACAAGCCTTAGAAAGTTGGTTGCAATTTCAATTTAATCCACCAGTGTCATGCCTTGGCCATAGAGAGGCTTTAATTCTCTATTTTGGTTAGGCCAGGGTGTGACTAGCGTGGGCATTCTAGTTTCTTTATTTATATGTTTTCTATTTCGTTGTGTTTGGCCGGGTGTGGTTCTCAATCAGAGACAGCTGTCTATCGTTGTCTCTGATTGAGAACCATACTTAAGTAGCCTTTTTTTCCACCTGTCTTGGTGGGAAGTTGACTTTGTTTAGGTCACATAGCCGTTGAGCTTCACGGTTTGTTTTTGTAGTGTTTATTGTTTTGTTCAGCATTATTTAGATTAAAGAAAAGAAAATGTATGCTCACAACGCTGCACCTTGGTCCTCTCCTTTCAACAGTCGTGACAACCAGAAAAGACAGAACAAGTAATACAACAAATATTGTGGTTAAACTCAAATATACAAATTTTATGATATAATGTTTAAAAAATGTATAATCTCTGTAAATTATATCATAAATACGACTGGTGGAGTTATGTCACACATGCAGACAACAAAAACATGGAAATGTCTGCAATACCCAAAATTACAGCCAACTAATTGCAGCATTACCGCAAAAATGGAAGAGGAAAGTGGAAGGGGGAAAAAGTAAGGAACTTGTCTGTCAACCCTGCATTAAAGACCATAATTGGTTAAAGACAATTGTGATAAATAAAAAAGTTTACCAGTTTCATTTAAGGACCCAAAAAATTGACAGCCGTGCCATATAGATTGCAAAATAGTTGGGAAGAGATTTTTGACGTGCCGATTCCATGGCACATGGTTTATGAACTGATACGCAAAATGACGCCGGATTCAAAACTTAGAATTTTTCTATTTAAATTGTAATACTAAATTCTTGCAAACAATATATTTATTTATATGGGGGATACAATCTTCCCAGCTCTGCAGATTTTGCTGCAAATAGGCAGATTCATTAGATCATTTATTTTGGTACTGTCCATTTGTAGCTTGTTTTTGATCACAGGTCCAGGAAAGCCTGAAGAATTGAAATATTTACCTGGAGCTTACCTTGCAGATAGCACTACTGGGTGATCTCAAAAGTCATAGTCAATAGATCAATAATATAATAATACTTTTAGCGAAAACCTTTGTTTTCAATTTACAATCTGTCGAAACAATGAGAATAGAAAGGTTCAGAACTTTTGTGAAACATCACAGCACAGTTGAAAAATATATGGCAAATAGAAATCCAATATGGATGGTGTTAAGAGATAGACGGGAGGGGTTGAATTGAGCTGAAGGTTGGGACTAATAACTAATAACAACAAGATAACTAATGTGAAAGAACACAGTTTGAAAGCTATTGCAAATAGAAATCAAACTGGATGGACATCAGATATGGATAGGAGAGGTTGAGCGTAGAGGAAGGACAAGAGAAAAACAAACAAAACATAACTATTGTAATAGGTTGTGTCCATAAAATGTGTATAGTATGTATACGCTGGAAATACAGGCCTCAGCGTTGTTGTTCACTAGTTTGCTCCAATTGGGGGAGGGGTGGTGGGTTTGGAGAGTAATAAAGGAAAAATATACATTTTTAAAATATATGCATTTGTATGTATGTATGTATGTATATACAGTGGGGCAAAAAAGTATTTAGTCAGCCACCAATTGTGCAAGTTCTCCCACTTAAAAAGATGAGAGGCCTGTAATTTTTTATCATAGGTACACTTCAACTATGACACAAAATGAGAAAATCAAATTTTTAATGCATTTTTTTGCAAATTATGGTGGAAAATAAGTATTTGGTCAATAACAAAAGTTTATCTCAAGACTTTGTTATATACCCTTTGTTGGCAATGACAGAGGTCAAACGTTTTCTGTAAGTCTTCACAAGGTTTTCACACATTGTTGCTGGTATTTTGGCCCATTCCGCCATGCAGATCTCCTCTAGAGCAGTGATGTTTTGGGGCTGTTGCTGGGCAACACGGACTTTAAACTCCCTCCAAAGATTTTCTATGGGGTTGAGATCTGGAGACTGTCTAGGCCACTGCAGGACCTTGAAATGCTTCTTACGAATCCACTCCTTCGTTGCCCAGGCGGTGTGTTTGGGATCATTGTCATGCTGAAAGACCCAGCCACGTTTCATCTTCAATGCCCTTGCTGATGGAATGAGGTTCTCACTCAAAATCTCCAAATACATGGCCCCATTCATTCTTTCCTTTACACGGATCAGTCATCCTTTGCAGAAAAACAGCCCCAAAGCATGTTTCCACCCCCATGCTTCACAGTAGGTATGGTGTTCTTTGGATGCAACTCAGCATTCTTTGTCCTCCAAACACGACAAGTTGAGTTTTTACCAAAAAGTTATATTTTGGTTTCATCTGACCATATGACATTCTCCCAATCTTCTTCTGGATCATCCAAATGCTCTCTAGCAAACTTCAGACGGGCCTGGACATGTACTGGCTTAAGCAGGGGGACACGTCTGGCACTGCAGGATTTGAGTCCTTGGCGGCATAGTGTGTTACTGATGGTAGGCTTTGTTACTTTGGTCCCAGCTCTCTGCAGGTCATTCACTAGGTCCCCCCGTGTGGTTCTGGGATTTTTGCTCACCGTTCTTGTGATCATTTTGACCCCACGGGGTGAGATCTTGCGTGGAGCCCCAGATCAAAGGAGATTATCAGTGGTCTTGTTTGTCTTCCATTTCCTAATAATTGCTCCCACGGTTGATTTCTTCAAACCAAGCTGCTTACCTATTGCAGATTCAGTCTTCCCAGCCTGGTGCAGGTCTACAATTTTGTTTCTGGTGTCCTTTGACAGCTCTTTGGTCTTGGCTATACTGGAGTTTGGAGTGTGACTGTTTGAGGTTGTGGACAGGTGTCTTTTATAGTGATAACAAGTTCAAACGGGTGCCATTAATACAGGTAACGAGTGGAGGACAGAGGAGCCTCTTAAAGAAGAAGTTACAGGTCTGTGAGAGCCAGAAATCTTGCTTGTTTGTAGTTGACCAAATACTTCCATTTTCCACCATAATTTGCAAATAAATTCATAAAAAATCCTACAATGTGATTTTTGTCTGTCATAGTTGAAGTGTACCTATGATGAAAATTACAGGCCTCTCTCATCTTTTTAAGTGGGAGAACTTGCACAATTGGTGGCTGACTAAATACTTTTTTTGCCCCACTGTATGTATGTCAAGATGGCGCCGAAGAACATGGCTGACTTTTTACATTCTCCCAACCAATTGTGATATTTTGTTATTTTGGTCTGGGTGAGAATTTTGTGTAATTTATTTGTTAACTTATTGTGTACACAATGTTGCCTCTACCGTCTCTTTTGACCAAAAATAACATCTGGACATCAGAACAGTGATTACTCACCGTGAACTGGAAGAAACTTTTTCCTTTAACGAGTCCGACAAGAAGGATATCCTGCTTTCACTGGAACAGGCCCAGATTCACGCCTTTTGCGTGAAGAAAAGACACAGGAAAAGGGGCCGCAGATCGGGCAGCCTTCTGAGAATCCGTAGGCGAGCGAGTAAACTCACACGGCCATCCATTCTTCTTGCTATTGTGCAATCATTGGAAAATAAAATGTATGGCCTACGATTAAGATTATCCTACCAAAGGGCCATCAAAAACTGTAACATCAAATGTTTCACCAAGACGTGGCTGAAAAAGAGATGCATACAAAGCTCTCCCCCGCCCCCTGTTTGGCAAATCTGACCATAATTCTATCCTTCTGATTATATATAGCAAATTCTCCAGTGTTATTTAGTCTTCCCAACTCTGGCATGATAACAATAATTTAAACAGGTTAAGAATCACAGATGGAATCCCAGGGCACGTTCTCAAAGCATGCACAGGCCAGCTGGCAGATGTCTTCCCAGACATTTTCAATCTCTCCCTGTCCCAGTCTGTAATCCCAACATGTTTTAAGCTAACCACCATTGTCCCTGTTCCCAAGAGCTCCAAGGTAACTTGCCTAAATGACTATCGCCCTGTAGCACTCACTTCTGTAATTATGAAGTGCTTTGAAAAGCTGATCATGGCACACATCTACACCATCATCCCAGACACCCTAGACTCACTCCAATTCACATACCACTCCAACAGATCCACAGAATACGCCATTTCAATTGCACTTCACACTGCCCTCTCCTTCCTGGACAAGACGGGAAATAACTATGTAAGAATGCTTTTCATAGACTACAGCTCAGTGTTCAACACCATAGTACCCTCCAAGCTCATCACCAAGCTAGGGCCCCTGGGACTGAACCCCTCCCTCTGCATCTGGATCCTGGACTTCCTGACGGGCCAGCCACAGGTGGTAAGCGTAGGCAACAACACCTCCCCCACGCTGACCCTCAACACAGGTGTCCCTCAGGGGTGTGTACTTAGTCCCCTTCTGTACTCCCTGTTCACCCATGACTGTGTGGCTGTGCATGATTCCAACATCATCAAGTTTTCTGACGATACGACATTGGTAGGCCTGATCACCAACTGCGATGAGTCAGCCTACAGGGAGAAAGTCAGAGACTTAGCCGTGAGGTACCAGGACAACAACCTCCCTCTCAACATCAGTAAGACCAAGGAGCTGATTGTGGACTATTGGAGAAAGAGGGGAGCGAACACCCCATCCACATCGACGGGGCTCTTGTGGAGTAGGTCGAGAGCTTCAAGTTCCTTGGCGTCTATATCACTAAGGACTTAACATGGTCCACCCACACCCACACAGTTATGAAAAGGACATGGGAGGGCCTCTTCCCCCTCAGGAGGCTGAAAAGATTTGGCATGGGCCCTCAGATCCTCAAAAAGTTATACAGCTTCACCATCAAGAGCATTTTAACTGGATGCATCACCGCCCTTGACTGCAATGCGCTACAAACGGTGGTGCAGACAGCCCAGTACATCACTGGCACCAAGCTCCCTGCCATCCAGGACCTTTACACCAGGCAGTGTCAGAGGAAGGCCCAAAAAACTGCCAAAGAATCCAGCCACCAAAACCATAGACTGCTCAATCTGCTGCCCTCTGCAAAACGATACCGGAGCATTGGCTCTTGGACCAAAAGGCTCCGAGACAGCTTCTACCCCTAACCAATAAGACTGCCAAATAGCCTAATTTGTAAATTGCAAATGTTGTGCAAAGCTGTCAACAAGGCAAAGGGTGGCTATTTGAAGAATCTCAAACATAATATCTATTTTGATTTATTTAACACTTTTTTGGTTACTACATGATTCCTTATGTGTTATTTCATAGTTTTGATGTCTTCACTATTATTCTACAATGTAAAAATATTAAAATGAAAGAAAAACCCTTGAATGAGAAGGTGTTCTAAAACTTTTGACCGGTAGTGTATACAGTTGAAGTCGGAGGTTTACATACACCTTAGTCAAATACATTTAAACTCACTTTTTCACAATTCCTGACATTTAATCCTAGTAAAAATTCCCTGTCTTAGGTCAGTTAGGATCACCACATTATTTTAAGAATGTGAAATGTCAGAATAATAGTAGAGAGAATGATTTATTTCATCTTTCATCACATTCCCAGTGGGTCAGAAGTTTACATACTCTCAATTAGTATTTGGTAACATTGCCTTTAAATTGTTTAACTTGGGTCAAATGTTTCGGGTAGCCTTCCACAAGCTTCCCACAATAAGTTGGGTGAATTTTGGCACAGTCCTCCTGACAGAACTGGTGTAACTGAGTAAGGTTTATAGGCCCCCTTGCTTGCACATGCTTTTTCAGTTCTGCCCACAAATTTTCTATAGGATTGAAAAAGTCCCTCTTTGCCATGCAAATGAACTGAATCCCCCAAAACATTTCCCCTGCATTTCTGCCCTGCCACAAAAGGAGCAGCTGACATCATGTCAGTGATTTTCTCGTTAACACAGGTGTGAGTGTTGACGAGGACCGGGCTGGAGATCACCCTGTCATGCTGATTGAGTTTGAATAACAGACTGGAAGCTTCAAAAGGAGGGTGGTGCTTGGAATCATTGTTCTTCCTCTGTCAAACATGGTTGCCTGCAAGGAAACATGTGCCGTCATCATTGCTTTGCACAAAAAGGGCTTCACGGGCAAGGATATTGCTGGCAGGAAAATTGCACATAAATCAACCATTTATCGGATCATCAAGAACTTCAAGGAGAGCAGTTCAATTGTTGTGAAGAAGGCTTGAGGGCGCCCAAGAAAGTCCAGCAAGTGCCAGGAGCGTCTCCTAAAGTTGATTCAGCTGCGGGATCGGGGCACCACCAGTACAGAGCTTGCTCACCCTCTGAGAGTACAGTCTGTCTCCGTCTCAAATGATACCATATTCCCTATATAGTGCACCACTTTTGACCAGAGCCCTTGTAAAACGTAATGCACTATATAGTGACATTTGGGACGCACACTGTTGTTGTTTGTCATATTGAGGTGTCATAGCCATCCAAGTGAAAACAGATGAGAATATATGAGTTTGGTTTATCCCACAAACACATTATGTAGCAGGCCAACCACTCTGTCTCCAGAGACACTGGGTCTGTCCCCAACTTCACCAATTATGTAGTAATCACTGTCCTAAAGAAAGAAAGAAAGAGGTCTATTCATGGCAAAACTAAAGTGCAGAACAACCATTATTTTTTTTTATGGATGAATCTCAATTGTATCTCCTTGCTTTCCTGTGTCCTCTCTCCTCATCTCCTTCTCAAAGTACATTGGAGAAGATATGGAGTTAATTACCATATGTCAATCACTTCCTGATTATGACTCATGTCACTTCCTGTTTCCCGAAGATGACAGTGTGGGGTGGGCATACGCCCTCTGCCCTGTGTGCGTGGGTGGTACTGCTCCTGTTGGTGGTCTCAGGTGAACCCTACCGGACCCCCTACGACCAGGAACAAGACCAGAACAGAGACAGGGACAGTGAGACAACAGACCTCAGGACAGACCCTAGGACAGACCCCAGGACAAACACCAGGGTCTACCACAGAGATGTCAGGTACTACTGCATACTACTACTATATACTACCCCTCTGAGTGGCACCCCATTCTCTATATAGTGCACTACTATTGACCAGGGTCCCTATATGGGCCAAAAGTATTGCACAAAATAGGGAATAGGTTGCTATTTGGGATGTATCCATTGACATTGTTTTCTATTGCCCCTGGTAGTGAAGTGAGGGGTAAAGACTGTCGGCGGTGTTGTGACCCTGGAGAGCAGCCCCCTCCTCATTATTCCAACCCCCACTACCCACAACAGTACCCACAGTACCAAGCGGTGCCACAGATCAACATCACCATCCTCAAAGGTAGGTTGGTCACCTGCACTACTACTGACTACCACATTAAGTTAAGTGAACGTACGTACTTAAACTTAACCTTGTTCCCAGGCTCAATTTCTGAGGAGAGATGGTTGGTGGACGCAATTAACTTGAACTTAACCTCAACCGTTTGGAGAACCTGAATCACTGGGGTACAGCACTTTCCATTTAAAGAGTTGCAAGAACATCAAATTAGTGGTCCAGTGTAGCAGAAAGCAGATTGGTTCATTTGCCTTAAAGGTAAAGGGCCGAATAGCAAATGGGTCTGAAGTTAGCAACTGAAGCAACTAGCAACTACACACAAGGCTTTCGAGAGTCAGCGAGCCTCTCATACCTTTCTAACCAGAATAATGTCTCTGCCAAGATCAGTTCAGGGTCAGGCTAAACCACACAGGCATGCAGGGTCTTTGGCAAGCAGGATGAGCTTGGTGACTCTCCACAAAGATGAGAGGGGACAAACGCTTTGGGTTTGTGGGTAAGTAAATTGTTCCCCAGGGTTAGGAAAAGTAGTGGGTTAGGACTCACTGGTGGGCTGTGAAATGTTTTACTGGGTCTCAGCTTTAAAACTGGACTGTGTCTGCATTCCAAATGGCACCCTATTGCAGACATAGTGCCTATGGGCCCTGGTCAAAATAAGTGCACTATATAAGGAATAAGGTGTAATTTGGGACTCAAGTTGTGTCTTGGGGGATAAGGATGAGGCGATTAAAGGCTTTGGGTGAAAACATGTTTGGGAACCAGTGGGTTAGGAGAGGGGACAACAGCTGTGGGTATTTGTATCTGCCACGTTGTACATCTTGGATGCTGAGAATGTGAAAACAGATGTGGTACTGTAACTGTTATGGTGACCACTAGCTATGCAAAGCAGTGGGCAAATCTGTGTCAGACACAAACACAATAATTTATCTGTAGTCTTACCTTAAACCACGACCTTTGACTGCATTCACTGACCTGAGGTATTCTCTTCTTATTGCCTTGAAAAGTTACATGTACTGAAGTTTTACTAACATTTCTACTTCTTCCTCCTCCAGGTGAGAAGGGGGACAGCGGCCAGCGAGGACCGTACGGTAAATCCGGTAAGTCTGGCCAGTCCGGTCCCCGAGGGCCCAATGGCATCAGGGGCACCAAAGGGAGCATAGGGACCCCGGGTGAACCCTGCAAGGCCCAGTACGCTGCTTTCTCCGTGGGCCGCAAGAAGGCCATCCACTCCAACGACTACTACCAGACCTTAGTGTTCGACACTGAGCTCGTCAACCTCTACGGCCACTTCAACATGTTCACCGGCAAGTTCTACTGCTACGTGCCAGGGATCTACTACTTCAGCCTGAACGTGCACACGTGGAACCAGAAGGAGACGTATGTGCACGTGATGCATAACGAGAGGGAGGTGGTGATCCTGTACGCTCAGCCCAGTGACCGGAGTATCATGCAGAGCCAGAGCCTGATGCTAGAGCTGGAGAGAGAGGACCAGGTGTGGGTCAGGCTGTTCAAAGGGGAGAGAGAGAACGCCATCTTCAGCGATGACTTTGATACCTACGTCACTTTCAACGGACACCTCATCAAGCCAAAGAGCGAGGGGTAGGAGGAGAGGGATGGTTGCGTCTATGTCCCAGGTGGCATCCTTTTCCCCATATAGTGCACTACTTTTGAGCAGAGCCATATGGGCCCTGGTCAAAAGTAGTGTACTATATAGGGGAGAATAGGGTGCAATTTGAGATGCAGACAGGGTTGTGGGCTTGTGCGATATTATGGACATGTGTGAAACGAGATGGAGACACAATCAGAAGAGTGATTGGTTCACAGTTCATAGTAGAATATCTCTTTAATTTTCTTATTGTGTCTTTTAATAAATGTATTTTATATAACATAATCCAAATAGCAAAATATATATTTTGAGAAGTAAACCAAACCAAGTCTTAATCTAGCAAAAACATGTTGCACACACAGTCCAATAAAGATTGAGGATCTTTTGGATGTTTTGTCAGGAACCAAACAAAAAGAATTCAAGATTGTCACTGTTGTGTTGTTGAGTTTAAAGTGCCTTGAGGGTGTGAAGAAGTGTCCTACATCTGCAGCCATCACATAGCTGTACTGATGTCCCTTTGGCCAGTAAACCTTAAAAAGTACTCCATGTCCCCTGGCAGCACTAAGTGTACATCCCAAATGGCACCCTATTCCCTATATTTTGCACTACTTTTGACCAGAACCCTATGGAGCCTGATGAAAATTAGTGCACTAAATAGGGAATAGGGTGCCATTTGGGATGAAGACCATTTTATGAATTATGTATTTTGTGTGATGGAAAGTATTATAATTCTTACCAAGTTTGCACTCAGATAAACCATATGTTAGGTCATAGCTTTCAAATGCAGATGTAGCGATAAATCATATTTTTGAGTTACACCAAGATTGCTATTAAATTACACTGTAAACATATCCTAAAACAAGTATTGATAGGCCTTACCCAGGAAAAACTTCCATAAAGGACCAATTCACAGTGAACAGGAGATGGAGCACTTTATATCTTGTTATTCAGGCTTTATTCCCTGACTGGATGAACTACACAGGTATACTTCATATATCATAAAACATTTCATACAACCTGGACTAGATAAAGCAACAGGTGCTAGAAGTGAATGAGACAAAGCATGGCATAGCTGTACATTCATTCACATAGCTGCATTCTGGTTGTTCAGTGACTGTGGACATTCAAAACCTGGAAGCAAACCTCTTTCCATTCAGATAGAAAAGGTCACTCCATTTCTGCAGTGTTGTCTGTCTGACATTTGTAGACTGTAGTCAGCCCTGTCTGTGGAGTTATTGTACTAGGGTGGGGTTGCCCTTTGATTATTTGAATAAAAAACCCAGCGCCAATATTGACAACATTGGTCCAGTGTGGATGTAACCCAGTCTCCATAATACAACAATAGACTCAGATTTACTGAAGATACAATATCGGTTTAGCAAAAATGGAAATGATAATCGCATAGGGCAAAATCAGTTACATATTCAATAATAATACTACATGGTGCTTTAACTGTTCAATGGTGCTGTTTAGATTTGAGCAACAATCAATATGTATATTATTGAGTTGTGCAAAGTATTTGATACAGTATATACTATGTTTTTATGTTAGACCTCAGTGGTGTAGAAAATATCTACCAAAATATGAATATCTTAAACAAAATATTTTTCCACAAGCCAGTATTCACTTTCCATGAAACCTTGAGTCATTGAAAATGTCCAGGGTGATTTCAGAAATATTATATTTTTATATACGAGTTGACGTCCCTAGAGCTCACTGTTAACTGCCAAGGCCCTGTTCAAAACCAAACCCCCACACCCTATCCCTGTGTCCTAGATGGTCCTTGTTCCAAACCAAAACAAACCCTCACAACCTATGTCCTAGTTGGGCCCCGTTCCAAACCAAACCCTTATACCCAATCAATGGGTCCTAGTTCGGTCCTTGTGCAAACCAAACCCTCACACATTTTTAACATTTATATTTTAGTAGACGATCTTATCCAGAGCTACTTAATGAGTGCATGCATTTTCATACTGGTCCACCGTGGGAGTCAAACCCACAACGCTTTCATGCTCTACCAACGATCCATGGGTCTTAGTTGACTGTCCCTCATGGTTCTGAAGGGCCTCTTTTCAAACCAAACCATCACATGAAAAGATGATCTAGGGAGAAAGGCCAGATATTGAATTTGGTCTGGAATTAGATCCCAGGAAATACTTAGCCGAGACCAGAATTGCCAGAAAATGTTTTAGTGCCTGCAGACATACATGTTTTCTATAGTAGACTGTTTGACTAAGGCTGTTCAGCCACTATGCATTGTTTTAAAGTAGTTTTGATACAATCAAGTTGAATATGTATATGGATCATATTCATTAAAAATAAAAATAAATAATTTCTGTTGTTTGAGTGATAGGGTGCATGAGATATATGGTGGTTTTGCATGCTTGTTTAGTTGTGTGTGTGTGTGTGCCTGTATTATATAGGGTGTGTCTCTATTTCTTCTGGCTATTTGATGGTGTGTACCTGCCAAACTTTCTCGGTGGACACAGAGGAATGTGCTTGGGAGAACAAAGCACACCAACCCAAACCCAGACCCAACCTGTAGACAGCAAATATTATGTCTCTGTCTTTCTTAGTTACTACTTCCTCTCTCTATCCCTCTCTCTGTCCCTCTCTCTCATTCTCTATGCCCACATAGGCACATATGCATGCAGTAGTCATGCACACACACACACACAGAAATAAGAGCAATTTTGAAATGTCATAACTGTTTTGCGACAGTAAAACCATTGAATCATTTCTATGGGCTCCTGGTTTTGCAGAGGTCTTCTTCTGCCCTCTTGTGGCTTGGATTGGTAAAGCAGCTCTGTGTTTGATCCTGACCAATTCCCTGTCCTATCCTGGCCTGTCTTGGCTCAATCCCAGCACTCCTCCTGTTCAACACACACACACTTCACAAACACACTGTCAGCACTACACTACCCCCCCCACCCCCCGTACACCCTCGCCTCAGTATCTCTGGCCTCCAGCCATTTAGCCACTAGCAAGAATGAGCTGCAAAATACAAGCATAAAAAAACTGGAAGAAAAGGAAACACCAGTAGTCTTTTTTTTCCTCCCCTCCTCCTTGTCTCACTCTCTCCTTCTCTCTTCCCTTGATGAAGATAAGTGATTTAAAAAGCTTTTACCCGTGGGGGTAGAGTGAACCGAGTATAAATAAGCTATGAGAATAGATTAGTGTGTAGGGGTAATCAGCAGATGCCGGAGCCAGGGAATCTCCCAAGCGCAGCATAAATGCATAGAGAAAGATGGCAGCTAAAATGGCTGACACCATTTTAGCTGACCACATCACTCACACAGGGAGATATCACTGTCTGTACGGGGTGGTTAGCAATGGGGTCTACGTTTTGTACTACCTACCAGTAGAGCTGTTAGCTTTAACTCTCTGAATTTACTCTAATCTTTTTCTATTGGAGTAAAATGGTCCTGTATTTACTTACAGGTGAAATGCTGAAGTTGTGGTTGGAAGATTCTCTGACAATGCAGAGTGAAGAGTATAAGAAACGTTTTTCCCTCTGAGTGGCAGTGTTGGGTGTTGTAATGAGCTTCAAATGCTAGGTTTAGTGTTCAACCAAAACCCAAGCCTCAACACTAGCGTCATGTCCACCTCCCAGTTCAACCCTGACCCTCAACCCTTATGGTAATCCTCTCCTCTCAAGCTATCATATAGAGAAATCCATGACTTTTAAATAATCATAACCACACTCTCACTTCAGGTGGTATACCGTATTTTACTATATACCGGTATTGATGCACGGACCAGTTTGGGTTTTTACTCCACCTTGTATAAGTGTGTGTCAAAGTTTGATTTGTTAAATGTGTTACGCTACTCTGCCGTGTGTAATGTCTGTTTTTATATTTGATTTGTTTGCTACTTGAGTCATCTCTCTCCTATCTCCTTCCACACACGCCGAGCCCCGCCCCCTTTCACTCAACCGGTCACAACCACTTGCAGTGATAGTCTGCATGGTCAATGCCGCAGATGCAACAATATGTTGGTGACAACAATGCTGCTTTCCACTTTGCTTATTAATATATATATATATATATATATCCATGAGCATTCTATAATTACACAATTCATTTCTGTATCTCACTGTCTGCAAACACCTAGCTAGTTTGGATTTTCTTAGCAAGTTGTAGCTAAAATAAATTGTGGTAACCACTAATGTTAATCTATAGTTAGCTTGATAGCTAGCCAGCTGGCTAGCTAGCTAAATGTACTTAGAGCAAACGTAGCTAGTTGATACAGCCTGGTACCAGTGCCGAGGAGTATTCTACGAAACAAGCTAGATCTATTCAGGGTTTTCTAACCAGCTTCACGTTCCTTAAATCACGGCTCAGTGATTTCATGCAGGGTAAGTGGAGGTAGCCGTGAGTTAGCCTGCCCTGGAACAGGGTAGTTCTGAAGGATTCGTTGCCATAGAAATATGCCTGTCTAAAGGTGAGTCACTTTCGTATGACCCATTATCGTTGATCCAGAAAGGAAAAGGCAAAGCAAGAGGGATATTGTAACTGGGAGGTCAATTAGAGAGTCAATTGGCTTATTTCCTAAGTGTAGCTTATTTGATCGAATAGAAGTTTCGTAATGATTAGGCTGTTACAAGTGTTCTGATATAAGTAGGACCCGTGACATACTGGCAACTTGGAGAAAAAACATTTTATATTGGAGTTGTGCCTAGTCGTCACTAGTTACCTCAGTCACAAAGTCATAAACCCCGTCTATTTCTACAATTCCTTTTCTTGAGATGTGATTCTAACCCTAACCTTTACCTCACTGCTCACCTTAGCTTTCCATTCAGACCAAAAATAACATTTTTGTTTTAACAATGTATAACTTCATTAGGCCCTAATCTATGGATTTCACATGACTGGGAATACAGATATATTTATCTGTTGGTCACAGATGCATTCAAAAAAAGAAGGGGCATGGATCAGAAAGCCAGTCAGTATCTGGTGTGACCACTACTTGCTCATGCAGTACAACACATCTCCTTAGCATAGACTTGCTGGATATTGGCGGGAACTGGAACACGCTGTCATGCACGTTGATCCAGAGCTTTCCAAACATGCTCAATGGGTGACATGTCTGAGAATGCAGGCCATGGAAGAACTGGGAAATTTTCTGCTTCCAGGAATTGTGTACAGGTCCTTGTACATGAGGTGATCGCTGCAGATGAATGGAACAACAATGGGCCTCAGTATCTTGTCACGGTATCTCTGTGCATTAAAATTGCCCTCGATAAAATGCAATTGTGTTTGTTGTCCGTAGCTTATACCTGCCCATACCATAACCCCACCGCCACCATGGGACACTCTGTTCACAACGTTGACATCAGCAAACAGCTTGCCCACACGACGCAATACACAATTCTCTAAAACAACTTTGGAGGCAGCTTGCCAATTGCACACTCACTCAAAACTTGAGACATCTGTGGCATTGTGTTGTGTGACAAAATTGCACATTTTAGAGTGACCTTTTATTGTTGCCAGCACAAGGTGCACCTTTGTAATGACCATGCTATTTAATTAGCTTCTTGATATGCCACACCTGTCAGGTGGATGGATTATCTTGGCAAAAAAAAGAAAAGCTCAACATTTGAGAGAAATACACTTTTTGTACATATGGAACATTTCTGTGATCTTTTATTTGGGCTCAGGAAACACGGGACCAACACTTTAAATGGGGAATTTATATTTTTGTTCAGTGTAGGTACAAATGAAATACTTACTCATGATATACTGTACTGCCAGGTACAGTTGAAGTTGAAAGTTTACATACACCTTTCCGTTTTTCACAAGTCCTGACATTTTATCCTAGTAATAATTCGCTGTCTTAGGTCAGTTAGGATCACCACTTTATTTTAAGAATGTGAAATAATAATAATAGTAGAGAGAATTATTTCAGCTTTTATTTCTTTCTTCACATTCCCAGTGGGTCAGAAGTTTACATACTCTCAATTAGTATTTGGTAGCATTGCCTTTAAATTGTTTAACTTGGGTCAAACGTTTTGGGTAGCCTTCCACAAGCTTCCCACAATAAGTTGGGTGATTTTTGGCCCATTCCTCCTGACAGAGCTGGTGTAACTGAGTCAGGTTTCTAGGCCTCCTTGCACACATACACTTTTTCAGTTCTGCCCACAAATCTTCTACAGGGTAGAGGTCAGGGCTTTGTGATGGCCACTCCAATACCTTGACTTTGTTGTCCTTAAGCCATTTTGCCACAACTTTGGAAGTATGCTTGGAGTCATTGTCCATTTGCGACCAAGCTTTAACTTCCGGACTGATGTCTTGAGATGTTGCGTCAATATATCCACATCATTTTCCTTCCTCAAGATGCCATCCATTTTGTGAAGTGCACCAGTCCCTCCTGCAGCAAAGCACCCCCACAACATGATGCTGCCACCCCCTTGCTTCACGGTTAGGATGGTGTTCTTTGGCTTGCAAGCCTCCCCTTTTTTCTTCCAAACATAACAATGATCATTATGGCCAAACAGTTCTATTTTGGTTTCATCAGACCTGATGACATTTCTACAAAAAGTACAATCTTTGTCCCCATGTGAAGTTGCAAACCGTAGTCTGGCTTTTTTATGGCAGTTTTGGAGCAGTGGCTTCTACCTTGTTCAGCGGCCTTTCAGGTTATGTCGATATAGGACTCGTTTTACTGTGGATATAGATACTTTTGTACCGGTTTCCTCCAGCAGCTTCACAAGGTCCTGTGCTGTTGTTATGGGATTGATTTGCACATTTCGCATCAAAGTAAGCTCATCTTTATGAGACAGAATGTGTCTCCTTCCTGAGCGGTATGACAGCTGCGTGTTCCCATGGTGTTTACACTTGCGTACTATTGTTGTTACAGATGAACGTGGTACCTTCAGGCGTTTGGAAGTTGCTCCCAAGGATGAACCAGACTTGTGAAGGGCTACAATTTTTTTTCTGAGGTCTTGGCTGATTGTCCCATGATGTCAAGCAAAGAGACACTGAGTTTGAAGGTAGGCCTTGAAATACATCCACAGGCACACCTCCAATTGACTCAAATTATGTCAATTAGCCTATCAGAAGCTTCTAAAGCCATGACATCGTTTTCTGGAATTTTCCAAGCTGTTTAAAGGCACAGTCAACTTAGTTTATGTAAACTTCTGACCCACTGGAATTGTGGTACAGTGAATTATAAGTGAAATAATCTGTCTGTAAACAATTGTTGGAAAAATGACTTGTGTCATGCACAAAGTAGATGTCCTAACTGACTTGCCAAAACTATAGTTTGTTAACAGCACATTTGTGGAGTGGTTGAAAAACAAGTTTTAATGACTCCAACCGAAGTGTATGTAAATTTCCGACTTCAACTGTAAGCCTACTTCTCAGTTAACACTTAGTATTTCTGTCAACCCACAAGATGGTAATCACATCAACTGGTTGGCTACATACATAGTGATAGACAAAAGCGCGCACCACACAGACAGACAGGGGCAATAATGCTGGAAATGTATTGGCAGAAATTGTGTTAGGTTTGGATTTTTAAGCCAATAGTGGCTAACCAGGGGTGGGACAATTGCATCCCACCATTCATATGGTGCCTCCGACCACATTGTCGGATCAAGCATTAATTGGCTCTGATACTTGTGAAATTTGTTTTTGACAGTTTGCGCTGTAACACTTGAAAATTGCATGTACTTTCAGAATTGATTGGCGAGTTACTCATAGGTGTGCTGCAAACTACGGGTAGCTAGCGATCGACCTGTTGGAGACCATTAGCAAAAAGCCTAAAATAGAAGAGACACATTTATTATTCTAAAGCTCCAGCTCGTAGTTGGAACACATATTTCCCTGCGTTAATCAACCAGTACATTTTGAATTAGTGATAAACTGTCATGATTTGGCAAGGAATGTAGCTTGTCTGCAGTTTTGTTTGTTTTGTTTGTGTTATATATCAGTTATATATGTTTTTATAGGCAGTCATTTCTATAGGCCTAATGGGAGCTGTGTGTAGGGAGCAGTCGGTTCCAAATGGAGTGCAAGACAAATAATGGGGGAAAATAGAATGTAGGTAGAACTGTGATCACTTGGCTAGGTATATTTTTTTGTTGTGAGTCGCTAATGCACATAAAAAATGGAAGGAACACTGGAGTCAAAGTTAATTAAAACCTCTTAAGGATCTCTACAGATCGGTGTCCCACCCTCGGGACGGTTGAGCTAATGTGCGCTAATGTGATTAGCATGACGGTTTAAGTAACAAGAACATTTCCCAGGACATAGACATATCTGATATTGGCAGAAAGCTTAAATTCACAGTAGCAGTAGCTATTACAGTGAAAGAATATCATGCTATTTGAGGAGAGTGCACAGTTATGAACTTGAAAAGTTATTAATAACCCAATGAGGCACATTTGGGCAGTCTTGATACAACATTTTGAACATAAATGCAATGCTTCATTGGATCAGTCTAAAACTTTGCACATACACTGCTGCCATCTAGTGGACCAAATCTAAATTGTGCGTGGGCTGGAATAATACATTATGGCCTTTCTCTGCATTTCAAAGATGAAGGTACAAAAAAAACACGTTTTTTTCTTTGTATTATCTTTTACCAGATCTAATGTGTTATATTCTCCAATATTAATTTCACATTTCCACAAACTTCAATGTTTTTCCTTTCAAATGTTATCAATAATATGCATATCCTTGCTTCAGGTCCTGAGATACAGGCAGTTCAATTTGGGTATGTCATTTTAGGCAAAAATTTGAAAAAAAGGGGAGGAACCTTAAGAAGTGTTAACTGTTGTGTTCAGAACAAAATGTAACCTACCCGAGCAGATTCCAGATGCCGCCTACTGTATGACTGCAGTAAAACTTCATTGCACCCTAGCGGTCGTACCACGCAATAGGATTTGACATGGAATTTTATAAAATGTCCTTATTGTTTTTATGGAAAACCTTTTTTTCAATTTGTCACATCCCTAGCCTCTATAGGCCTATAGTTACTAGTGCGCAACTCAACCAGGCAGTTAAAATATATCACGCACACCTATGATCAAAACGCCTGTGACGTTCACACCGGGGAACATAACAACAGGTCCCCGGGGGGGGGGGGGGGGGTCTGTTCGATGGTGAAGTACGGGGGGCTATCAAGGCGCTGGATACGAAGGAGTATATATATATATGAGGGCCACAAGCAGTATACATTTTTAATTCAGAGTTCACTTTGAATACCCACACATCGCAGTATATGTATTAGCATATGCCGACATAGCCTAATAAATAATCTACCTCCCAAGGCAGGCAGCGCAACATTAATATTTTATGTGAGAAGTAGGCTCTACCTCAATGTATCCCTGCATTTTTAAACATATATTCTTGTGGGTTTATTTTTCATTATGGTTTATGTTATATTAAAGATTGAACTCCTGCTCGCCTATGATTCACATGGGGATGAGACGTCAATTCGCCGGACAAGACCACTCTTTACTGGAGAGACACTCTCTGCTCACCATACCTGCAGGGTGATATTCCATAAGACAACACATGAGAGAGAGAGAGAGAGAGAGAGAGAGAGAGAGAGAGAGAGAGAGAGAGAGAGAGAGAGAGAGAGAGAGAGAGAGAGAGAGAGAGAGAGAGAGAGAGAGAGAGAGAGAGAGAGAGAGAGAGAGAGAGAGAGAGAGAGAGAGAGAGAGAGAGAGAGAGAGAGAGAGAGAGAGAGAGAGAGAGAGAGAGAGAGAGAGAGAGAGAGAGAGAGAGAGAGAGAGAGAGAGAGAGAGAGAGAGAGAGAGAGAGAGAGAGAGAGAGAGAGAGAGAGAGAGAGAGAGAGAGAGAGAGAGAGAGAGAGAGAGAGAGAGAGAGAGAGAGAGAGAGAGAGAGAGAGAGAGAGAGAGAGAGAGAGAGAGAGAGAGAGAGAGAGAGAGAGAGACTAAAAAGGTCTGTCATGTTCCAGCGGGTCTGGTTGGTCACCGCATTGCTCCCATATAAATCCTGGGGACAGTGACTATTTAAGTCATATTAATGCAGAATCAATACAGCGCACACCAACCAGGCTATTCCTTCAGTACCAATCTCTCTCTCTCTCCCTATTTCTCTCTCCCTATCTCTCTCTCTGGTCAATCGATACAGGGACAGCGGCAGCTGTGTCAGCTCCACGGAAAGCACCCTGTGTGCACTAGACGACATCAATGCCGCTTGTCAGGTGTGTGAGCGTGTGTGTGAGTGTTTGTGTGCATCTGTGTATTTATATCAGGGGTAGAAATGGTATGTTGACAAAGAAAGAAAGGGAGAGAGTGCAGTGCAGTGCTGTTCTCCACTCTTCGTCTGCAGATGTGAGCATTGTTGTTAATTATGCAACAGCAATCAGCGCAGGTAAAAGATCCACTCCCTTTCTCTTTAATGTCTCTACATCAGTCAGGGAGTTTGTGACAGAGAGAGAGAGAGAGGTGAGGTTTAATGTGATCAGTCATTATTTTTTGTAATATTCCTCAGGATTATGTGCCAGTTGCCAGCGATGTAGTTACAGAAACAGTGATTTTAAGCTTTATAGCCATTGGCTGAGGCTGGGTTCACCTTTGACCCCTTTCGTTCAGTATGTCACCATTCCATGTAAGACACAGCATCTCCGGGCCCTGATGGTGATAGCAGCACTGGTCAATTACCATCCACAGAGCTTCCAGACAAAAGCCTTCTTTCTCTCTCTCTCCCTCCCTCCCTCCCTCCCTCCCTCCCTCCCTCCCTCCCTCCCTCCCTCCCTTCCTCTCTCTCTCGCTGCCTGCCTAGTACACATCCCTTCGTTTCTCTCTCCCTCCCTCTCTCTCTCTCTCTCTCTCTCGCTGCCTGCCTTCCTGCCTGGTACACATCCCTTCGTTTCTCTCTCCCTCCCTCCCTCCCTCTCGCTGTCTGCCTTCCTGCCTGGTACACATCCCTTCTTTTCTCTCTGTCCTTTTTCAGAAAAAATTTATAACAAGGAACAAAAATGCCTGAATGATTAAAAGTTTCAGTTATGCAAGAAAAATATTAAACCGGAGAGAGATAGCTGGGAAAGAGACAGAGAGAGAGACTAACGGAAAAACTACATGATTTCACGTGACATTTCCACACGTTTTGCACCTGTTTCACCTGTATTCCTACACTTTGGACTTCAAAGTAAATCTCAGCTTTGTTACAAATACACTCATTAAAACAGAATAATATGGCCCACCAACATTAGACAACTATACAGAACCCTAAAATAGCTGAAATAATACAATTAAATCAATGATGAGAGAATAGTCAGAATAACCGATTTGCAGTACAGATGGCACTCTGTGCAAAAGAGTATAGGTAATGAATTGTATGGTAATGCTACAGACTTTCCGGTGCAGCTGAGAGGTCAGTGTACCATCACTGAAAAGGTTGTGATTTCAAATCCCAGGTTGGGTCTACTTTTCACATGTGAAGTGTTACAAAAACACATATTTTCACATGTTAAATGTCACATGAAGCATTCCAAAAACACGTGTTCACATGTAAAATGTGAAGTGTTACAAAAACTAATTTTCACAAGTGAAATGTCAGCTATGAAGTCTTCCAGAAACACATATTTTCAAATGTGAAATGTCACGTGAAGTATTCCAAAAACGTGTTCACATGTGAAGTGTTCCAAAAACACGTTTTCATATGTAAAATGTCACCTACAGTGTATTCGGGAAGGTATTCAGACCCCTTGACTTTTTCCACATTTTGTTACGTTACAGCCTTATTCTAAAATTGATTAAATCATTTTTTTCCCCTGATCAATCTACACACAATACCCCATAATGACAAAGCAAAAATTGTTTTTTAGAAATGTTTGAAAATGTATTAAATAAAAAACAGGGCTATCACATTTACATAAGTATTCAGACCCTTTACTCAGTACAAGGTCTCTCCAGAGATGTTCGATTGGGTTCAAGTCCGGGTTCTGGCTGGGCCACTCAAGGAAATTCAGAGACTGCTTAGGGTCGTTGTCCTGTTGGTAGGTGAACCTTCGCCCCAGTCTGAGGTCCCCTCTAGAGCAGGTGTTCATCAAGGATCGCTCTGCACTTTGCTCCGTTCACCTTTCCCTCGATCCCGACTAGTCTCACAGTCCCTGCCACTGAAAAACATCCCCACAGCATGATGCTTCCACCACCATGCTTCACCGTAGGGATGGTGCCAGGTTTCCTCCAGACGTGACACTTGGCCTTCAGGACGAAGAGTTCAATCTTGGTTTCATCAGACCAGAGAATCTTGTTTCTCATGGTCTGAAAGTGCTTTAGGTGTCTTTTGGCAAACACCAAGCAGGCTGTCATGTACATTGTGGCTTCCGTCTCAACCATAAAGGCCTGATTGGTGCCTTTATGGTGCTGCAGAGATGGTTGTCCATCTAGAAGCTTCTCCCATCTCCACAGAGGAACTCTGGTGCTCTGTCAGAGTGACCATCGGGTTCTTGGTCACCTCCCTGTCCAAGGCCCTTCTCTCCTGATTGCTCAGTTTGGCTGGGTGGCCAGCTCTAGGAAGACTCTTTGTCATTCCAAAGTTCTTCCATTTAAGAATGATGGAGGCCACTGTGTTCTTGTGGACCTTCAAAGCTGAAGACATTTTTTGGTACCCTTCCCCAGATCTGTGCCTCAACATAATCCTGTCTCGGCGCTCTACGAACAATTCCTTCGACCCCATAGCTTGGTTTTTGCTCTGACATGCACTGTCAACTGTGGGACCTTATATAGACAGGTGTGTGCCTTTCCAAATCATGTCCCATCAATTGAATCCAATCAAGTTGCAGAAACATCTCATAGATGATCAATGCAAACAGGATGCACCTGAGCTCAATTTCAAGTCTCATAGCAAAGGGTCTGAATAATTATGTAAATAAGGTATTTGTTTTTTATTTCTTATAAATTTGCAAAAATGTATAAAAACCTGTTTTCACTTTTTCATTATGGGATATTGTGTGTAGATTGATGAGGAAAAACATTAATTTAATACATTTTCGTATGAGGCTGTAACGTAACAACACGTGGAAAAAGTCAAGGGGTCTGAATACTTTCCGAATGCACTGTATGGTGGTTGAAAAACACGTGTTCGCGTGAAATGTCACGTGACGTGTTCCAAAAACACATGTTTTCAAGTGTGAAATGCCACGTGTTCCAAAAACACGTTTTCACATGATTTCACATGTTAATTATCACATGAAATGACACATAAAGTATTCCATAAACACATTTTCACATTTCAAATGTCATGTGAAGTCATCCAAAGTTTTCAAGTGAAATCATGTGGTTAAACATGTGATAACATAAAACTACACTGTTGGCCATTGCTGTTAATTTTGCGGTAAATATTTGTCATTTTACAGTACATTTCTACAGTAATAGTGTTTTGCTATATACACTACCGTTCAACATTTTGGGGTCACTTAGAAATGTCCTTGTTTTTGAAAGAAAAGCACATTTTTTGTACATTAAAATAACATCAAATTGATCAGATATACAGTGTAGACATTGTTAATGTTGTAAATGACTTTTGTAGCTGGAAACGGCAGATTTGTTATGGAATATCTACATAGTCGTACAGAGGCCCATTATCAGCAACCTTCACTCCTGTGTTCCAATGGCACGTTGTGTTAGCTAATCCAAGTTTATAATTTTATGTAATGATGTGCGTTGAGAGTCGGGAAGCAAGTTCAGGGAGTGAGTGTTTTAATAAAATAAACATAATACAAAACATGAGACACTAACAGCACACAAACCAGAAACAATAACACCTGGAGAAAGAACCAAAGGGAGTAACATATATCGGGAAGGTAATCAGGGAAGTGATGGAGTCCAGGTGAGTCTGATGGTGTGCAGGTGGCGTAATGAGCAGCCTGGTGACCTAGAGGCCGGACAGCACACGACATTTAAAATGGATAGTTGATCATTACAAAACACGTTTTCAATTATGTTAGCACAGCTGTTGTGCTAATTAATGAAGTAATAAAACTTCTTTAGACTAGTTGAGTATTTGGAGCATCAGCATTTGTGGGTTGGAGCACACGCTCAAAATGGCCAGAAACAAATCACTTTTTAGGGTACCAGTGCAGACAATCTAGTATAATGGTACATTTTTCTACTCAATAGATTCAATATAATGCTACATTCGTAACTATGTGGGCGGTGGGAATTTATCAGTTTTTAAGTTATAAATACCTGACAGAGCTCAGGGATTATAGCCTCATTTCCCACAAGTAATTACTTTTTGAGGGCTGTTCTAGTGGATTTTTCCCAACCATATGTGATACATTTCTATTTCCCACTTGGTTACTAACCCAGGATTGATTAGGTACAATCATTACTGCACTTTGAAATGTGGGTGGGGCAATGTGCTTGTAGGGGACTCATTAGCATATTTCGGGGCATGGTCTAAAATATGTATTTGTGCCACCCATCAGTGGAAATGTTTTACCAGTTTAAGTGATTTTATTGCTACCTTGATGGATTTAGAACCTATTTTGACACTGTCGTTTCTGCAATCTTTGTAAGAACTCACGAACTGCACTGTTAAGAGGTTACTCTTCCAAAAGTAATCAGCGTACTGTCCATAAATGTTGACACATTGATTTAGCTGTGAAATTACAGTAACTAGTTGTAGAGTTACTGTATTTTCACCATAACTTGACAAAAAACTCCAGGGCACCATAACACAATGTTCTGAGAAAGTCCTTAAAATGTCCTTGGGTTGTCCCTGGATAAAACCATGAACTAGATCAAACCTGCAGGAAACAATAAAAATGAATGAATGTAAATGTAAAGTTAAGTATTCTAAATTAAATTTGACATTTCGGCTTTCACATGTGCTCAAATGTTTGCACGTTATTTAATGGTATCACATGTTGAGAGAGAATTAAGGAGATCAGTCAGTCTCTGTCTATCTATTTGTAATATTCTACAGGCTTATGAGGTTGGTACGGTCCCTGAGGTTTATTTTGGCGCACGCACGCACGGATGCACAGACACACACAGACTTTTGGCTGATTCCACTTTAATTGTGGCCGATTAGTGGCATGGGGCTTGGAGACAAAGATGGTATCTATGTGTTTGTGTGTATAATGTGTGTTAGTGTGTATGAATGTGTGTGTATAATGGTGTGTATATGTCTGTGTGTTTGTGTGTATGAATGTGTGTGCTGTGAGCAGGATGGGGGGACTCTCTCCAGTGGCCTTAGCGCCATAAAGCGTTTATGATCCACCACATTTGGGTGTGTGTGTTTGTGTGGTGTGCGCGTTCTCATCGAGGGGACAGGAAGTACACAACAGGGAGGTGTAAAGCAGGGCCTCCCATTTTTAACGCCTCTTTTATGGGTGTTAAAACAGCGGAATAGGCTTTTAATGCTCGCCACGGCCAGATGCCACCGTCACTTTGGGCTTGCTCTCTCCTCTCCTGAGTCCCCTGTAGACTTCATTAATTGGGACGTTAAAATATTTATCAGGGAGTATTCTGTCTTCAGCTCCTGTTGTATTATTTTGTAATCAACTGGTTCGGGATGCCACCTCACCTGTCTGTGTAGTGCGGAGGGACTGTATGTGTGTTTGTGTGTGTGTGTGTGTGTGTGTGTGTGTGTGTGTATATATATCTGTGTGCGGAGGGCCGAGCACGCCTCTATTCACATTGACTGTGAATGGAGCGGGTCGAGAGCATCAAGTTCCTCGGTGTCCACATCACTAAGGAGCTATCATGGTCCAAACACATAAACACAGTCGTGAAGAGGACCCGACAACGCCTCTTCCCCCTACGGAAGCAGAAAATATGCAGAATGGGCCCTCAGATCCTCATTTAAATCTACAGCTGCACCATTGACAGCAATTTGACTGGCTGCTTCATCGCTTGGTATGGCAACTTCTTGGCATCCGATCGCAAGGCGCTACAGACGATAGTGAGTAGGGCCCAGGACATCACTTGGGCCAACCTCTACATCAGGCAGTGTCAGAGGAAGGCTCTAAAAATGGTCAAAGACTCCAGCCACCCAAGTCATTGACTGTTCTCTCTGCTACTACAAGGCAAGCGGTACCGATGCGCCAAGTCTGGAACCAACAGGACCCTGAACAGCTTCTACCCCCAAGCCATAAGACTGATAAATAGTTAGTCAAATAATTAACCAAATAGCTACCCTGCATTGACCCTTTTTGCACTAACTTTGACTCTTCACATACACTACTGCTACTGTTCACTATCTGTCACTTTATTCCTAGTTATATCTTCCTCAATTACCTCATACCACTGCACATCGACTCAATACTGGTACCCCTTGAATATAGCCAAGTTATTGTTACTCATTGTGTATCTATTGTTATTTTTATTATTATGTGTTTTACTTCTCTATTATTTCTCAATTTTCTTTCTCTCTGCATTGTTGGGAAGGTCAGTAAGTAAGCATTTCACTGTTAGTCCACATCTGTTGTTTACGAAGCATGTGATGAATATAATGTCATTTGATTGGTGCGTGAATGTGTATAGAGGTAGGAAGGCAGACATTTTCCTTGCTCGCTGCAGTCTCGTTCCCTTTGCAGCAGATGCTTCAGGTTTCCAACTTAATTAACACTAAATAATTAAGTAAATAAATACGCTAAGCACCACACATACACACACACACATACACCCTGTTAGTGCACTATGTAGAGAATAGGGAAACATTTTGGACACAGACTTGGAGTAATGAAACAGACTTGTTTTCTAATCAAGCTACTAATTCATGTTGTTAATGTCCTCATTAATCATGTTGTACAGTACAGGTAACAACCAGATGCCCCAATGGCACCCTATATCCTATGTAGTGCACTACTTTGACTAGGTTGCCATTTGCCATTTGGGACGTACCCTCTGATTGTCACATCTCCATGGCAAAAAAAAAAACATTAAATGATGTCACTTGAGTGGCCTGAGAGACAGCTACAATAAATAAAGTACATTAGATAAACAATTTAATTAATTAATTAAATTGATAAAGCTGTTAGCTTCTGTTCTCTTTATATGCATTCAGGGCCCTACCAATAAGCTAAATATTTTAGTACATTTTCGGGGTGTCAACTTACTGTTGAGAGTTTAAAAAAAAAGTAGAATAGACAAGGTGCAATTTCAAAATTTGGTTGTGCATCAGTTGTTTTCTACAGTTTTACTTGCGTCAGTCACTGTCAGTCACTCAATTAGCTCATGTCAGCTAACATACAGTGGGGCAAAAAAGTATTTAGTCAGCCAACAATTGTGCAAGTTCTCCCACTTAAAAAGATGAGAGAGGCCTGTAATTTTCATCATAGGTACACTTTAACTATGACAGACAAAATGAGAAAAAAAATCCAGAAAATCACATTGTAGGATTTTTAATGAATTTATTTGCAAATTATGGTGGAAAATAAGTATTTGGTCACCTACAAACAAGCAAGATTTCTGGCTCTCACAGACCTGTAACTTCTTCTTTAAGAGGCTCCTCTGTCCTCCACTCGTTACCTGTATTAATGGCACCTGTTTGAACTTGTTATCAGTATAAAAGACACCTGTCCACAACCTCAAACAGTCACACTCCAAACTCCACTATGGCCAAGACCAAAGAGCTGTCAAATGAAACCAGAAACAAAATTGTAGACCTGCACCAGGCTGGGAAGACTGGATCTGCAATAGGTAAGCAGCTTGGTTTGAAGAAATCAACTGTGGGAGCAATTATTAGGAAATGGAAGACATACAAGACCACTGATAATCTCCCTCGATCTGGGGCTCCACGCAAGATCTCACCCCGTGGGGTCAAAATGATCACAAGAACGGTGAGCAAAAATCCCAGAACTACACGGGGGGACCTAGTGAATGACCTGCAGAGAGCTGGGTCAAAAGTAACAAAGCCTACTATTAGTAACACACTACGCCGCCAGGGACTCAAATCCTGCAGTGCCAGATGTGTCCTCCTGCTTAAGCCAGTACATGTCCAGGTCCGTCTGAAGTTTGCTAGAGAGCATTTGGGTGATCCAGAAGAAGATTGGGGGAATGTCATATGGTCAGATGAAACCAAAATAGAACTTTTGGTAAAAACTCAACTCGTCGTGTTTGGAGGACAAAGAATGCTGAGTTGCATCCAAAGAACACCATACCTACTGTGAAGCATAGGGGTGGAAACATCATGCTTTGGGGCTGTTTTTCTGCGAAGGGACCAGGACGACTGATCCGTGTAAAGGAAAGAATGAATGGGGCCATGTATCATGAGATTTTGAGTGAAAACCTCCTTCCATCAGCAAGGGCATTGAAGATGAAACATGGCTGGGTCTTTCAGCATAACAATGCTCCCAAACACATCGCCCGGGCAACGAAGGAGTGGCTTCGTAAGACGCATTTCAAGGTCCTGGAGTGGCCTAGCCAGTCTCCAGATCTCAACCCCATAGAAAATCTTTGGAGGGAGTTGAAAGACCGTGTTGCCCAGCAACAGCCCCAAAACATCACTGCTCTAGAGGAGATCTGCATGGAGGAATGGGCCAAAATACCAGCAACAGTGTGTGAAAACCTTGTGAAGACTTACAGAAAACGTTTGACCTCTGTCATTGTCAACAAAGGGTATATAACAAAGTATTGAGATAAACTTTTGTTATTGACCAAATACTTATTTTCCACCATAATTTGCAAATAAAGTCATTAAAAATCCTACAATGTGATTTTCTGGATTTTTTTTCCTAATGTTGTCTGTCATAGTTGAAGTGTACCTATGATGAACATTACAGGCCTCTCATCTTTTTAAGTGGGAGAACTTGCACAATTGTTGGCTGACTAAATACTTTTTTGCCCCACTGTATTTAGATTACTAGGTAAGTAAGTCTAGCCAGCTATCTAAACCTTGTAGCGCTCATGTCTGAATTACCGGCCGGGCACACTGGGCCATGACCTCCAGGGGGCACATATTTATTTTGTTAGTCACTCTCACCCAGATATTGTATGAACATGTCATAAGTCATGGCAAAATGTGTAGACCAAATGTTGTTTTTTATATGCACTTCTAGAGGCTTTACAGGACTTGAACAGTTATTCTGTTTCCCGTGTAAAATAGCCTTTTGTGTGACTAAAACATCACCCATTATTTTCTCCCAATATACATTCTCAAACTTTGAGAAAAATGACTTTTTCTCTCATGTCAAACTACCAGGAAGTCTGAAAAGACAGGCTGAGTGGACGGGGAGTTGATAGGCTGAGTGGGCGGGGAGCTCACTTTTGACTGACAGTTCCTTGAAAACGCCTATGTCAAGCAACATGGACGCAGTGTTGCAGTGAGAATATCTCAAGCAAATTTGCTGGAACACAAACCATCTGACACCATGAATTCACAAAATATTTGTTTATCCTGTTTGGTTATTGCAACAGAATCAATATAGAGAAACGTTGGCTATATAATTCAGCTAGCTAGCCCAAATGGAATTGTCAGCACTGTTTATCAAGCTAGCTAGCAAGTACATCTTAGACAATTTTAGTTGAAACTTTGCAGAGTACATTACATATTTATATATTAACAGTATGACAATGTTTATATATCATGACTGTCAAGAAGTTTGTTACAATCTCCTGTTTGGCATGTGTCTTTAATGACATGACAACTGTGTCGGAGTTTGGGCAACCCTTCCCCCGCTTTTGTTCCATGCTGGCTGAAGCCCTAGTTAGACAGTAACTAGCTACCACTAGACACAGATGAAAGCGGAAACCTAGAACTATATTTTAGGCAGCTAGCTAGCTTGAGAAACAGTGCTGCCAATCCCATTTGCGCTACTAAATTATATAGCCAACATTTTGTCTATATTTTTGCTGTAACAGTAACAAAACAGGATAAACAAATCATTTGTGGAACCGTGATGTACAACAGGATTGGATATTGCATGCAATTTAAGTGTTGTTTGAGTTGCTTTTTGTATCAGCAAATTGGATTCAAAGACCACAGTGCCTGGTTTTGGGGCACTAGATTTACTCGTAATTACTGATAATATGTTTACATTGCTGATTTTATTCATTTCCCACTGTTTTGTAAGTCAGAACACAAACAACTAGACAGTTCTAGGACACTCGGAGGCTTCTCTGTGGAATAAACATGTCACTGGCTCTGTCCAGAGGTTAGCTGCATCATTACAATCCATTTTGTAAGCTCTTCGCCACATCAGGTCAAAGGGGCGGTCCTTAGAAAAGCATCTCTTTAGTGCGGCTCGCTCGTAACTCAGGCATGATTCCTATCGAGCAAGTTGCTCTAAGTATATAACTTTCATAGATGTACGATAAAGAATGTGACCTATACACTTCCTTAAACCTAAAATAAGTAAATAACTAATTGTGTGTGGAAGTCCAATTTTGTTTTACTTATCAATAGGGTGGAAACACTGATTAAATGGCCAAAATGTTTGATTTAGACATTCAAAAATGTAATGATATTTTGGGTAAATTAATAAAGGTGAAATATTTTGGGTAGATGTTCCTAAAACTGATTTAACTATATATAGACATATTATAAAGTATGAAAAGGTTTGTTCATTCACGTCATGAATTCACTATTATACATTTATTATGTACTAGATGATACAGGTTGAATGTTTTCTCTCTCAGACAAAAATAAACAATTTCAGGTGAAAGCCAAAGGCCATAGCTTTTTGAGGAGGGAAGGGGTGAAACACTACTACACTATTCAAAATATTGCCTTATTTCTAGATTGATGAATAAAGCCATAGCAAAACAGTGCAAAACGGCTCTCAGCTAAAGAGGTTTTTAAAGATGATCTCACTGTAACACTAATCACTGCGTCCATGTTGCTTGACATAGGCGTTTTCAAAGAACCTCTAGTCAAGGTAAGCTCCCTCCTTAGCCAACTAGATCCCCGCCAACTCTGCCTGTCTTTTCAGACTTCCAGTTAGTTTGACATGAGAGAAAACATAATTTTTGTTTTAAATCAAATCAAATTGTATTTGTCACATACACATGGTTAGCAGATGTTAATGCGAGTGTAGCGAAATGCTTGTGCTTCTAGTTCTGACAATGCAGTAATAACCAACGAGAAATCTAACCTAACAATTTCACAACAACTACATTATACACACAAGTGTAAAGGGATAAAGAATATGTACATAAAGATATATGAATGAGTGATGGTACAGAACGGCATAGGCAAGATGCAGTAGATGGTATCGAGTACAGTATATACATATGAGATGAGTAATGTAGGGTATGTAAACATTATATTGAGTCAGTATGTTGGCAGCAGCCACTCAATGTTATTGGTGGCTGTTTAAGAGTCTGATGGCCTTGAGATAGCTGTTTTTCAGTCTCTCGGTCCCTGCTATAATGCACCTGTACTGACCTCGCCTTCTGGATGATAGCGGGGTGAACAGGCAGTGGCCCGGGTGGTTGTTGTACAAGATGATCTTTATGGCCTTCCTGTGACATCGGGTGGTGTAGGTGTCCTGGAGGGCAGGTAGTTTGCCTCCGGTGATGCGTTGTGCAGACCTCACTACCCTCTGGAGAGACTTACGGATGTGGGCGGAGCAGTTGCCGTAACAGGCCCGACAGGATACTCTCGATTGTGCACCTGTAAAAGTTTGTGAGTGCTTTTGGTGATAAGCCAAATTTCCTCAGCCTCCTGAGGTTGAAGAGGCACTGCTGCGCCTTCTTCACCATGCTGTCTGTGTGGGTGGACCAATTGAGTTTGTCCATGATGTGTATGATGAGGAACTTAAAACTTACTACCCTCTCCACTACTGTCCCGTCGATGTGGATAGGGGGGTGCTCCCTCTGCTGTTTCCTGAAGTCCACGATCATCTCCTTTGTTTTGTTGATGTTGAGTGTGAGGTTATTTCCCTGACACTACACTCTGAGGGCCCTCACCTCCTCACTGTAGGCCGTCTCGTCGTTGTTGGTAATCAAGCCTAGCACTTTAGTGTGGTCTGCAAACTTGCTGATTGAGATGGAGGCGTGCATGGCCACGCAGTCATGGGTGAACAGGGAGTACAGGAGAGGGCTCAGAAAGCACCCTTGTGGGGCCCCAGTGTTGAGGATCAGCGGGGTGGAGATGTTGTTACCTACCCTCACTACCTGGGGGAGGCCCGTCAGGAAGTCCTATACCCAGTTGCACAGGGCAGGGCTGAGACCCAGGGTCTCGAGCTTGATGACAAGTTTGGAGGGAACTGTCGTGTCTTTGGCAATGCCGGATTAAGTGATATGACATGCTATTCTATAAAATAATTTCTCCGTAATTAATATCACCTGATTGAGCTAATCCTGTAAATTTAATTAACAAGAGAGTCGGGCACCACAAAATAATATTTATAGAGCTGTTATCTTCCGAATAAACTCTTAAAGACCTAGTAATATTTTACATCAATAGCAGTCAAAATTAATCGTCACCTTAATTCAGTCTCATCTGAAAGTTGTAAATTCTTGGTTATCTGCACGAACCCTGGCTAACAATTTGAGTCAGCAATACAAAATTGGGTTTAATTATTGATTTACTAAATACCTAACTAATCACACAGAATTACACATACACACTATAAAATCATAACTTGATTACACATTACGTCATAAAGGAAAACGGCCCTTGCGGGCGGAACAGAAATGACAGCTTGTTACACAAAAGAAAAGGGTCTGGGTTTGAGTGAAGGAGTGGGAAGACTGAGGGACACAGGGAGAAGCTGTGCTATCGTAATTACAGTATCTTATGCATTCTAAATTACCGCCCATTTGGAAAAGGGAAAATGCAATAAATATTTACTCTGAGCTGTGCTTCGGTAGGTTGGTGGTAGATGGAAGGCCGTGTTGCCAAACCAAGTCCTTTGAAGAATGTCTCTGTTTGTCAATCGAATACGTTGTAGTAACGTCGTTGGGTGATAGACGGGATACTCTGTCTGTTCCTTCCTAACGCTCGTTGCATCTGCTGTTGATAACTCAACGGCTATGATGTATCACTTCTGTAGTGAATACCATTCGCAACCAAAGCTCACGCTGATGTTGGCTTCTTTCTGTAGTTATTATCTGAACCATTCTGACATAGGACCGTCGTCCTACATCCTCAGAACAGGAGGTTATATTGTCGTCAAGGGCTTATATAGTAAGGGAGAGGAGGGCGTGTTTGAAATGTTTTATAGCCCATGTCCCTTCACAGGGGCGGGCCACTGATTGAGCAGAGACTTGTCTTATGAAAACCCAAATCTCACATTTTAGAAGCTAAAATCACATTTAATCCCATCACAAATAATTTAATATTCAAACATTTAAATTGAACAACAATTCCATGTGAATCCGATAACTCTGATGTGTAGACTTTCCACTGTAGAGTTTATGTCATCTTATCATTGATGAGAATGTCTCTGATGATAACCGAACTGACATCATATTCATTAAGTACCACCGCATATGTTCCATTGGTCGGATTACCAGAATATAGTTAATTTTCCCCCACCTTCTGACGTTCTCAGAATCTCTATTTTAACCAAGGGTTTTGCAAATGTAACCTCAGTAGGGTAGAGAGAGGAAAAAGGGGGGAAGAGGTATTTATGACTGTCATAAACCTATCCCCCAGGCCAACGCAATGACAGTACTATGGTGTTAAATACTGAGCTGTAGTCGATGAATAGCATTCTCACATAGGTATTCCTCTTGTCCAGATGGGTTAGGGCAGTGTGCAGGGTGGTTGCGATTGCATCGTCTGTGGACCTATTGGGGCGGTAAGCAAACTGGAGTGGGTCTATGGTATCAGGTAGGCTGGAGGTGATATGGTCCTTGACTAGTCTCTCAAAGCACTTCATGATGACGGAAGTGAGTGATACGGGGCGGTAGTCGTTTAGCTCAGTTACCTTAGCTTTCTTGGGAACAGGAACAATGTTTGCCCTCTTGAAGCATGTGGGGACAGCAGACTGGGATAAAGATTGATTGAATATGTCCGTAAACACACCAGCCAGCTGGTCTGCGCATGCTCTGAGGACGTGGCTGGGGATGCCGTCTGGCCCTGCAGCCTTGCGAGGGTTAACACATTTCAATGTTTTACTCACGTCGGCTGCAGTGAAGGAGAGGCCGCAGGTTTTGGTAGCGGGCCGTGTCAGTGGCACTATATTGTCCTCAAAGCGAGCAAAGAAGTTATTTAGTCTGTCTGGGAGCAAGACATCCTGGTCTGCGACGGGGCTGGTTTTCTTTTTGTAATCCGTGATTGACTGTAGACCCTGCCACATACCTCTTGTGTCTGAGCCGTTGAATTGCAACTTTACTTTGTCTCTGTACTGACGCTTAGCTTGTTTGATTGCCTTGCGGAGGGAATAACTACACTGTTTGTATTCGGTCATGTTTCCGGTCACCTTGCCCTGGTTAAAAGCAGTGGTTCGGCTTTCAGTTTCACGCGAATCCTGCCATCAATCCATGGTTTCTGGTTTGGGAATGTTTTAATAGTTGTTGTGGGTGTTGGACGCAATGCAGAACATATCCCAATCCACGTGATTGAAGCAGTCTTGAAGTGTGGAATCAGATTGGTCGGATCAGCGTTGAACAGACCTGAGCACGGGAGCTTCCTGTTTTAGTCTCTGTCTATAGGCAGGGAGCAACAAAATGGAGTCGTGGTCAGCTTTTCCGAAAGGAGGGTGGGGGACGGCCTTATATGTGTCACGGAAGTTAGAATAACATTGATCCAGGGTTTTACCAGCCCTGGTAGCACAATCGATATGCCAATAGAATTTAGGGAGTCTTGTTTTCAGACTAGCCTTGTTAAAATCCCCAGCTACAATGAATGCAGCCTCAGGATATGTGGTTTCCAGTTTACATAGAGTCAAATAAAGTTTGTTCAGGGCCATCGATGTGTCTGCTTGGGGGGGAATATATGCGTGTCTCGAGTGAGTCATGTTTCCGTGAAGCAAAGAACGTTACAATCTTTGATGTCTCTCTGGAATGCTACCCTTGCTCGGATTTCATCAACCTTTTAGTCACATCAACCTTTTAGTCACCTTTTAGTCGCTCAAAAGGCTATTTTACATGGGAATCCGAATGACTGTTTGGGACCTTTCAACCGTCGAGGTCTGACATGAATCCCAAAGTTGTTAATGTTGAAGTTGTTAATGTATTTATCTTTATCCTTTGAAAATAGACATGTAAAGTTTTTCTGGGGATGATTAGGCACATCTTCAATATGTACCCATTGTTCCTCTTTAGGACAAAGCCTTGGTTAGCAAGTTGATACAATTCCAAGTCTAGAAGGTTAAAATCACACTTTCCTTTATATTCTGTGAATTTTATTTGCCCATATAAAGTCTGTAATTGAAGAATGTCTTTGGTATTACCGAAAATAAATACCATGCCTTTCTAAAGAGGTTTATTCTTCCTGTAAGATTTATGTGAAGATTGTTCCATTTAATTACTTCTGCATTCATATACTGTAGTTAAGTTATGAAATACAGATATCTTTATACATTTGTTGTTTGTTGTCATTTATTGTGCATCCTAAGTGTTTTATATTTTTTGTGGTCCACTTAATGGATTGCTGTAGAGTTATTATTTTCCATCATTTTTTCCCCCACATACATTTTATATCCTGAGATTTTAGAGTATTCTGAAAATATTTTTAGCAAAGGGGGAATTGAGTTTTAAATATTGGTCAGGTATATCAGGATATCATCTGCAAATAAGTTTAATTTATATTAATGTTTACCAATACTGTTACGTTTGGGTATTGTCTAATTATTTCTGCAAGCAGTTCAATTGCCAGTGCAAAAAGGAGGGGGGAAGAGGGGACATCCCTGTCTTGTGCCCCTTTCTAAAGCAGTTTCATCAGGTAATGTATTATTTGTGTATATTTTTGCTTTAGGACATTTACATAATATTTTTTATTTATTATTTCAGCTGGAAAGTTGAAAGCTTCCAAAGTTTTGAATAGAAAAGGCCATTCATGCTGGTCAAAAGCCTTTTCAGCATCAACAGCAGTTGTTGACAAATCTAGATCTTGTTTTTTTGCGTATTGTGTTAAAATGACACATGATCTTGTATTTGTTTGTAACGGTCTATTTTTAAAAAACACTGTTTGATTGATATGTATCACATCTGGTAAGTCTTTTACCATTATATTGCATAAAAGCTTTGTTATTATTATATTGTCAGACTTTGTTAAATTTATGGGTCTATAATCTGTAGGGGACTATGTAGATTTTCCTGGTTTTATTCTAACTGAAATAGCCGTTTGATACATGGAACTAGGAAGTACTAAATTGAGTGTGTGTTGTCATTTGTAGGGGTGCTACTTTGTCCCAAAACGTTGAATAGATTTCTATGGGAAAGCCATCCATTCCAATAATAAATAAATTTAACAGTATTTAATATTTATTTTTGGGTGATCTCTGGTTTCTGCTGAACAATGGGTACATATTGAATTGCTTCAGGGTTGTTGAATCTAAGAAGGCTATATGATCCGTCCAACTGATGTTTAATTGGGGCGGCAGGGTAGCCTAGTGGTTAGAGCGTTGGACTAGTAACCGGAAGGATTTTGCAAATCTGTCGTTCTGCCCCTGAACAGGCAGTTAACCCACTGTTCCTAGGCCGTCATTGAAAATAAGAATTTGTTCTTAACTGACTTGCCTGGTTAAATAAAGGTAAAATAAATTCTGATTTTCATAGACACTTAAAATGGTCATTAATCACGTTGTTTTTTCCAATGACCTCATTTGAACCTTTATCTTTTAAATTTAGAACTGGTTTAGTGTGTATTTGTTTTGTGTGAGCTGTGAGATATTTACCAGGTTTATTTGCCATTAAGAGGTATGCTTTATTTAGTTCAACCTGTCTTCAAAAGTAAAATATCATATTCCTGTTTAAGTTCAGAAATTTGTATTTTCTTCTTTTCCTTGTAAATATTTTTTCATGGGCTTTTTCTAACATAGCAGTTTACATTATTTTTTATTTAATTTTAATTTTGAAATCATATTTAGCTTTTGTTGATTATGAGATTATCATTCCCCTAATGTATGCCTTATATCGGGGGTTGGATTTTCTCTATCCTCTATGTCTACATTTTATCACGATCGTTATAATGAGTGGACCAAGATGCAGCGTAATATGGTTCCATCCTGTGATGTGAAACTCAAAGAAAACCAAAAATGCAAACCGAAACGTGAAGCTGCTACAGTGCTCACAGGCACCTATACATAGTCAAGATTCCACAAAACACAAAGGGTAAATGGCTGCCTAAATATGATCCCCAATCAGAGAGAACGATAAACAGCTGCCTCTGATTGGGAACCATACCAGGCCAACATAGACATATAATTACCTAGATGACTCATCCTAGTTACACCCCGAACTAACCAACATAGAGAATAAAAAGCTCTCTATGGTCAGGGCATGACACATTTGGAAGGTTAAAGGTTTTATTTTTACATTTTGGGTTCAGAAGATGTTTTATTGCTATGTCTGTCAACCTTATCTAATGTATGATTTAGCTCACCTGCTAAATAAAATAATAGTTCCTGTCTGGATTTGATCTAATATAGCTTGAATTTGATCTAAAAACACCAGATCTGCCCCTGGTGGGTAAAACAATTAAATTTTTTATTGTATTTAATTATCCTTTATTTTACTAGGCAAGTCAGTTAAGAATAAATTCTTATTTACAATGGCGGTCTACCCCGGCCAAACCCGGATGACGCTGGGCCAATTGTGCGCCACCCTATGGGACTCCCAATCACGGCCGGATGTGATGCGGCCTGAATAAATCTATGTATATTTTTCACCAAGGAGAACATGAGATCTTGTTGCACACATGTATAAACACACAGAGCTCTGCGACAGGATGGCCCAGAACAATAAGGTCGAGGGCCCTAAGCGGTCGCTTATGCCTGACAATATGGGCTCATTTGGTGAAATGAATCTGTCTGCCACTGAGGCTCTTCCTCGGAGGGACTTAATCGCGCAGATATAAATGACTAAACACTCTGCTTGTGTGTGTGTGGGTGTGTGTTGAAGGAGGAGGGATCCTGGAGGAGCAATCTGCAGCGATGTCAGACTCCCTTATTAAAACACTTAGACAGAGTAACAGACGGTCTAGTCTGTCCTCTACGTCTGACACTAACACCATGCAGGGTAACACTTTATCTGGAGGATCCCCTACGGATGGTTTATAGATGTTCAACTAACTATCCACTAACCCTTACCCTAACAAATTGTTCAGCCCCAGCTCCAGCCACAGAACTTTGGCATCATTCTTCGATTCCATTCTACCATTTTAAATTCCTGCAAAGCACGTGGCCTGTCCTGAGGCGCCGTGTGCGTGTGTGTGTGTTAGTGAGTGAGATAGAAGGCTGATAGTAAATAGAGCTATTCTTCACAGCGAGAAAGGCCCCTGCACTCTAAAAAATGCTGGGTTAAAAACAACCCAATGCTGGGTAAATAGTGGACAGAACACATGTTGGGTTATTTTGAGCCAGCCAGATGAGTCACATAGATTCGTTTTTTTTTTTGAAGACTGAAGATGTGGCTTACTAGGGGCATGGCTTTCAGAAAGTTATTTTTGGCCATCAATGAGGGTAAGGGTCATTCTGGTTCATCTGTTTTGTTCCTCGAGTGCTTATCCCAACATTGGGATTGTTACCACTTTGTTAGAATATTTGCGGTCTGCACAAAGCATCACCGGGGGTAAACTACCTGCCCTCCATGACACCTACAGCACCCGATGTCACAGGAAGACCAAAAGGATCATCAAGGAAAACAACCACCCGAGCCACTGCCTGTTCACACGATCCAGAAGGCGAGGTCAGTATAGGTGCAACAAAGCTGGGACCGATAGACTGAAAAACAGCTTCTATCTCAAGGCCATCAGACTGCTAAACAGCAATCACCAACTCAGAGAGGCTGCTGCCTAAATTGAGACCCAATCACTGGCCACTTTAATAAATGGATCACTAGTCACTTTAAACAATGCCACTTTAATAATGTTTACATATCTTACATTACTCATATCAAACCAAATTTATTTATATAGCCCTTCGTACATCAGCTGATATCTCAAAGTGCTGTACAGAAACCCAGCCTAAAACCCCAAACAGCAAGCAATGCAGGTGTAGGAGCACGGTGGCTAGGAAAAACTCTCTAGAAAGGCCAAAACCTAGGAAGAAACCTAGAGAGGAACCAGGCTATGTGGGGTGGCCAGTCCTCTTCTGGCTGTGCCGGGTGTTGTTTGTAACAGAACATGGCCAAGATGTTCAAATGTTCATAAATGACCAGCATGGTCAAATAATAATAATAATAATAAGGCAGAACAGTTGAAACTGGAGCAGCAGCACGGCCAGGTGGACTGGGGAAAGCAAGGAGTCAACATGCCAGGTAGTCCTGAGGCAAGGTCCTAGGGCTCAGGTCCTCCGAGAGAGGGAAAGAAAGAGAGAATTAGAGAGAGCATACTTAAATTCATACAGGACACCGGATAGGACAGGAGAAGTACTCCAGTTATATACATTCATATCACATGTATATACTGTATTTTACACAATTTATTGCACCTTGCCTATGCCGCTCGGCCATTGCTCATCCATATACTTATATGTACATATTCTCATTCACCCCCTTAGATTTGTGTGTATTAGGTAGTTGTTGGGAAATTGTTAGATTACTTGTTAGATATTACTGCACTGTCGGAACTAGAAGCACAAGCACTTCACTACACTTGCATTAACATCTGCTAACCACGTGTGTGTGTGTGACCAATAAAATCTGATAAAAAATAATATTCCAAAACATATATTAAAATGTATAACATGCAGAAATATTGATGGAAAACTTTCAGTTGCAGGGTATAAACTTCTTAAAATGGCCAAAAATAACTATTTGAAAACCACGCCTCAAATAGGCCACATCTCCTGAAAATAACCTATGCATTACATAAAAAAGGACACCACTGGTCAACCCAGCATAAAGTGAATAAAAACCTAACTAATGGTTAGGTTTGGGTCATCTGTTTGTTTTCAGGAGGCGTGGCTTTCAGACAGTCTTCTTTGGCCTCCATTTGTATTTTACTTCCATATTTTTGCACATATTTTTAGGTAAATGTAATAACATTATTTTTTTAAAGTAGTAACTCTCCCAACATTGGGATATGCATAGGCATTTGAGGAACTCATACTCTTGTGTAAGCCTAATAAAAGCTACAAAACTGTCAGTGTTCAACATTATCTTTCTTATTATTATTTCTCTTCTTCTTCTTGCTCGAGGTGCATGCCACCACCTAATGTAAACTAAAGAAAAAATATCCATTGTAGGAAAAAAAACTGGGAAGAATTGACATCCCACTCCTTCAGTCACATTCAATTTCAAGTCACATCAATACACAAGTCACATCCCTCCTTCAATAGGATTTCTTGTAATGCCTCGGCGTTCTGCACAGTAATTCTAATTTTCTCAGATTTCTTCTTTGTTTGTACTGTGCAGTGTATGACCATTGCAATAAATGCTACAAAGTCCACCTTTTTCGCATGTACTATATCAGGATCCATTGATTTCTGAGAAACATTCATTGGTGCAATCTCAATTACCATTGTGTTTTCAACACCACTAGCTCCTTCCACTCTTCTCACCGCCTCCAAATAGGAGACACACTGGACAGCCCTTATTCTCGCCAGCTCTGTCTCCTTCACACTAGGGCAATCTGAGGACTCGGGTGCATGTTTGACACCATAGTTGCAGCATATAACCTCAACTGGCATACAATATTCTTCCCATCTGCATACACTTGATACATGCCCAAATCTTTTGCATTCATAACACTTGAGGGGTTTGTGCACAAAAGCTCTTAAAGGGTGTCTCATAAAGCCTAGTTTTACCTGAGAAGGGAGAGAAGGATCAAAAAACAAAATGGTGACCATGAAGTAGTCAGGTGAAGGTGATAGAAAAAAATTCCACTCTTAAGTTAAGAAATAACTGAAACATTATGTTGGCAACTGCATGCTTTTTTCACCTTTATTTAGCCAATTAGGCAAGTTGAGAACAAGTTCTCATTAACAACTGCGACCTGGCCAAGAATAAAGTAAAGCAGTTCGACACATACAACAGAGTTACACATGTAATAAACAAAACATACAGTCAATAATACAGTTAAAGAAAATCTATATACAGGTGGTTCCTTTTAACATGAGTCTTCAATATTCCCAGGTAAGAAGTTTTAGGTTGTAGTTATTATAGGACTATTTCTCTCTATACCATTTGTATCTCATATACCTTTGACTATTGGATGTTCTAATAGGTACTTTAGTATTGCCATCCTAATCTCGGGAGTTGATAGGCTTGAAGTCATAAACAGCGCAATGCTTGAAGCACAGCGAAGAGCTGCTGGCAAATGCAGGAAAGTGCTGTTTGGATGAATGCTTACGAGCCTGCTGCTGCCTACAACCGCTCAGTCAGACTGCTCTATCAAGTCATAGACTTAATTATAATATAATAACACACAGAAATACGAGCCTTAGATCATTAATATGGTCAAATCCGGAAACTATCATTTCGAAAACAAAACATTTATTATTTCAGTGAACTACGGAACCGTTCCGTATTTTATCTAACGGGTGGCATCCCTAAGTCTAAATATTGCTGTTACATTGCACAACTTTCAATGTTATGCCATAATTATGTACAATTCTGGCAAATTAATTACGGTCTTTGTTAGGAAGAAATGGTCTTCACACAGTTTGCAACGAGCCATGCATATACCCTGACTCTGCTTGCACAGGACTCAAGAGAAGTGACACAATTAGCCTAGTTAAAATAAATGCATGTTAGCAGTCAATATTAACTAAATATGCAGGTTTAAAAATATATAGTTGTGTATTGATTTTAAGAAAGGCATTGATGTTTATGGTTAGGTACACATTGATGCAACGACAGTGGTTTTTTGTGAATGTGCTAGTTAAACCACCCGTTTGGTGAAGAAGGCTGTGATTCAATGATAAATTAACAGGCACCGCATCGATTATATGCAACGCAGGACAAGCTAGATAAACTAGTAATATCATCAACCATGTGTAGTTAACTAGTGATTATGTGAAGATTGACAGTTTTTTATAAGATAAGTTTAATGCTAGCTATTACCTTACCTTGGCTCCTTGCTGCACTCGCATAACAGGTAGTCAGCCTGCCACGCAGTCTCCTCGTGGAGTGCAATGTAATCGGCCATAATCGGTGTCCAAAAATGCAGATTACCGATTGTTATGAAAACTTGAATTCGGCCCTAATTAATCGTCCATTCCGATTAATCGGTCGACCTCTACATTCAACCGTACATGTTTCAACTGGAATGTAGTGAAGAGGATTTGAAACAAAGCATTGTATTTAGCCAGAACAGAAGCTCAGCTAGTGTAGATGACAAATACGGTGGCTAGCTAAGTAAGTTATTTTTCATGCAAGCCACCTAGCTAGCTAACTTTAGTTTATCTACTGAAACCCATATTATGTATTGCTGGCTAAAATACTACTGTGTTACAATAGGGGGGAAATCAAATTAGTTTCTGTTTGGTAACTTATGTACAGAAACTAGCCAAAGAGCTAGCTAGTCTAGCTAAACAACTACAGTGGGGCAAAAAAGTATTTAGTCAGCCACCAATTGTGCAAGTTCTCCCACTTAAAAGGATGAGAGAGGCCTGTAATTTTCATCATATGTACACTTCAACTATGACAGACAAAATGAGAAAAAAAATCCAGAAAATCACATTGCAGGATTTTTTATGAATTTATTAGCAAATTATGGTGAAAAATAAGTATTTGGTCAATAACAAAAGTTTATCTCAATACTTTGTTATATACCCTTTGTTGGCAATGACAGAGATCAAACGTTTTCTGTAAGTCTTCACAAGGTTTTCACACACTGTTGCTGGTATTTTGGCCCATTCCTCCATGCATATCTCCTCTAGAGCAGTGATGTTTTGGGGCTGTTGCTGGGAAACACGGACTTTCAACTCCCTCCAAAGATTTTCTATGGGGTTGAGATCTGGAGACTGGCTAGGCCACTCCAGGACCTTGAAATGCTTCTTACTAAGCCACTCTTTTGTTGCCCAGGCGGTGTGTTTGGGATCATTGTCATGCTGAAAGACCCAGCCACGTTTCATCTTCAATGCCCTTGCTGATGGAAGGAGGTTTTCACTCAAAATCTCACGATACATGGCCCCATTCATTCTTTCCTTTACACGGATCAGTCGTCCTGGTCCCTTTGCAGAAAAACAGCCCCAAAGCATGATGTTTCCACCCCCATACTTCACAGTAGGGTGTTCTTTGGATGCAACTCAGCATTCTTTGTCCTCCAAACACGACGAGTTGAGTTTTTACCAAAAAGTTATATTTTGGTTTCATCTGACCTTATGACATTCTCCCAATCTTCTTCTGGATCATCCAAATGCTCTCTAGCAAACTTCAGACGGGCCTGGACATGTACTGGCTTAAGCAGGGGGACACGTCTGGCACTGCAGGATTTGAGTCCCTGGCGGCGTAGTGTGTTACTGATGGTAGGCTTTGTTACTTTGGTCCCAGCTCTCTGCAGGTCATTCACTAGGTCCCCCCGTGTGGTTCTGGGATTTTTGCTCACCGTTCTTGTGATCATTTTGACCCCACAGGGTGAGATCTTGCGTGGAGCCCAATATCGAGCGAGATTATCAGTGGTCTTGTATGTCTTCCATTTCCTAATAATTGCTCCCACAGTTGATTTCTTCAAACCAAGCTGCTTACCTATTACAGATTCAGTCTTCCCAGCCTGGTGCAGGTCTACAATTTTGTTTCTGATGTCCTTTGACAGCTCTTTGGTCTTGGCCATAGTGGAGTTTGGAGTGTGACTGTTTGAGGTTGTGGACAGGTGTCTTTTATACTGATAACAAGTTCAAACAGGTGCCATTAATACAGGTAACGACTGGAGGACAGAGGAGCCTCTTAAAGAAGGTCTGCGAGAGACAGAAATCGTGCTTGTTTGTAGGTGACCAAATACTTATTTTGCACCACAATTTGCAAATAAATTCATTAAAAATCCTACAATGTGATTTTCTGGATTGTTTTTAAAATATTTTTTTTCTGTCATAGTTGAAGTGTGCCTATGATGAAAATTACAGGCCTCTCTCATCTTTTTAAGTGGGAGATCTTGCACAATTGGTGGCTGACTAAATACTCTTTTGCCCCACTGTATGTATATATATATTTTCAGATTTTATATGTGTTCTACTGTGTTTTTACTTCTACGTGTTCTACTGATATATATACAAACATCAAAGCTGTAATGCATCCTGATGTCTTTGCTTGCTGGTTCAGTAGGGGCCCCTAGAGACAACTGCAGGCCTTGACAAGTGGTCTTGCAGTCAGCCACCATCTTCTGGTAGACAGACCGCTCACTCTGAACAAGCAAGAGATGCTGCTGTTGCTTCTTCAGCTTGGCTGATTTAACAGCTTCTGGCAGATTGGCAGATCTGAAGACCTAATAGTTGATCATCTGGCACTGCCAATACAGGTCTGTCCTGGGCTTAGTGCTTAAGATGTGGGGTAGCAATTCTCTCCACAGATTCCTGAATGAAAGCCCAAATACACACACCTCTGAAAAATACAGAAATAATGTGAGCTCAATAAAAGTAGTGGCAATCATGTTGGAGGTCAATTAAATAATCAAAACGTGTTGTTTATGCTGTACATACCAAGTGTTGTCATCAATTCCTTGTAGAGACACCAGACTGCTGCTTTGTCAAATGGGATGGCAGCAGCTTTCCACCAAAGTGTTTGTGTCCTGGGTGGCATCGTGGCAATACTATTGCATTATCCACTGCGTAGTTGTTGATGAAGTTCACCATTCGCTACAAGTCCTCATACTTCAGGTGTAACCTGGCTTGCTTGGGCCAGCTCTCTTTTTGATGGGAGGCATTAGACCATTATCCTTGTATGAATGGTGGAGGAGAGTCAGGCGTGTTCTACTGATGCTGAAAGACAAATTCAAGATACAAATATTTTTGCATTATTATACAATAGATAGCTGTAATCACCGTCAGACAGACCTGGCTAACTTGCTGGGTCTTCAGCTAGCTAGCTAATAGTAAGCTTTAACTTGGGGTCTTGTGTTTTAGACATGTAGCTAGCTAAACAATGAACCATAATCCCAATCCATAGAGTACTAGCAATACAAACTAATTTTCATAGCTAGCTAAAGTGAACCAAATAGGTTCAAGGCTATAACTTGCAATGCGAAATGGAATTCTGAGATAACATCACTACACACAGATCTTACACGTAATGTTAGCTAGCAAGCCAGCCATCTAACATCAGCTAGCTAGCTAACAGCAAGCTTTAACTTGCAATGAAAACAACTTTCTGGCATTAGAAACGTATAATTTCTGAAACTGTAGCTAGACTCTTACATACATAGATGAATGCTTCATGGCAGACTGCAACCCCTTTCATTAAATAAGACGTCCTGTATTGTTTCTGTTATGTTTGCACAGCTTGCTTGGCCCATTGTGTCAAGTCACTCTGGTTCACACTGACAGTGTGCAATAACATAAGAATCATCAGATCTTTCTCCTACCGGTTTGGCCGGTAGGGATATCCTTGTCTCATCGCACACCAGCGACTCCTGTGGTGGGCCGGGTGCAGGTGCACGGTGTTTCCTCCGACACATTGGTGCGGCTGGCTTCCGGGTTGGATGCGCGCTGTGTTAAGAAGCAGTGTGGCTTGGTTGGGTTGTGTATCGGAGGACGCATGACTTTCAACCTTCGTCTCTCCCGAGCCTGTACGGGAGTTGTAGCGGTGAGACAAGATAGTAGCTACTAAACAATTGGATACCAGGAAATTGGGGAGAAAAAGGGGTAAAATTCAAAAAATCGAAACCACGATTCCAATAACGTCCGCTGTCTAAATAACTGTAAAGTACGTCGCCATCAAAACGACTACCGCTACAATCGACCGGTTCCCTACGTTCCTGCACCCAACCCACAAAAAGTGTCATAGCACAAGGGTAACAAAGGGTTGAAGGATGATCAAAACATAGACCAATGTTCTCCAGAAGTTCCACTACGTGAAGAACTAAAGTGAGAAAATTTTGAAAAAAAGTGTAAAAGATAAGTCACAAGGACTAGATGAGGAATTACCGGACACCAGGTCCACAGGAATTAACACCTTTAACAAGGACATTAAAATTCAAATCTTTCCCGCTCCCGCTCTCACTCGAGACCCTATCCAGGGCCCGAGTGATCAAGAAAAAAGCCCATGGGCTTTGACTACAGACTCTGATACAAAGGTTGTGAAGAAAAAGGTCAAACGCTTCGTTAAAGCCAAGCACACTCAAAACCAGAAAAGTCAAACTGCTTTCACCTTGAACAGAAATGGCACATCACGTCATTGCGAACGACCACTCCACTCTGTGGGGAATATGTCCACTAAACACGAATCTAAACGCCCATACCTGGAAACAGTCCTGGAGGACTGCTTAACTTGTCATGCGCTAATTGATTCGGGTGCAACAATATCGCTCACCTCTCAAACATTGTTCGATGATCTCAAAAGGGCTTTGAAACCAACTAAACGTTGGTTAAGAGTGAAACGATGCGATACTACACTTCGAGGGGTCTCTCAGACTACCTCGCCTCTCACATTGAGAGTCATGCTGAAACTACACTTCCAGGACGTATCGCTCGTTCACCCTATGTATGTTACCAGCCTCGAATATGAACCGCTGCTACTTGGAGCAGACTTGATGGATTTGTTACTCCCACTGATGGATTGTAAAACCAACTAGGTATGGTCACAGGCCACAGTGCCTTCTCCACTGACCACACTGTTTGTCCCTAATGCTAGCTGCAACACAGTCATTCACAAGGGGTATCTGTCAAAAGCACCCCTTGGGAAAAAGACGTTTAGAAACCTCTTGGGGCAGAATCCGATCCAAGGAGATATTATGATATCTCGACAGAATCCATCAGACAACCTGATTGACCATTCTTTTCATGATTTCGAGCCAGCTGTCTCTGTGAATGAGCAACTTCCCTCCTCCTTGTAGTCGTGCAATAAGGTAGTTGAGATTAACTTCTCTTGCCCTTCGGACACTTCCGCAAGCACTGCGGCCGTCTCAGCAAGAAAAACAAAAATGGTGATATACACCTGTGGGGGACTGTCACTCCTTACAATGACACTAATGGCATCAGTCCAGCAACTGACCCGATGACTCCCACTGGTGAAACATTTTGCGATATCACAGACCGATATCCTCGTCTCAGTTCGCAAGTACTGAAGAGGTTGCCACACGTGGACGCGGTGGTGACTGACAGGCCTCGACAGCCGCTGAGCGTTTTGAAGCACTAACACCAGGAGATTTGGTTGGAAGGTTACAGCCATTCTCATAACAACGCGGCCGCTGACACAACTCGTACATATGGTCCGACCTTTTCGTTTGTGCCTCGGATACCAAAACCACCAGCTGGTGGGGGGGCAACAGTCAGTCCAGCTACAATCAGTAAGAAGGTTAGAGACCTAACCAATCAACTTACCCTTGACAACAGCAACATAGGAGTCACTCAGAGTGCAACACGGCGAAGGGAATCTCCAGTGCACTCTTCCAATGGTTAACACACATGACATTAATAAATAGAACCCTCCATTCAGGAGGAACTTTATTAGAAGTCATGAACCATGATCACACCACGTATGACTGGTCCAATACTTAAAGAGAGTACATCCGTCATGAGGTTAGCTCCTCCATGGATAACATAGCTATGAAACTCTAGGAATTGACATGAAAATTACCTGATTACGTCAGACTCATTCTGAACAAGTTGTAGTCTGCCAGGATACTTGGTTCTTCCCTTGACATGTGCGCCTGTGTAAGCATAAACGCACATGTACAACGGAACATCCAATTAGGATTTATGCTAGGATCACTTAAGGGTCTGAGCAAAATACCAGCCTTAGTAAAGTTGAACATTTACTTTGAGGCCTTTGACTCTACAGCTACAGTACTCAGCAGTTTTCTTCCCAGAAGTCCATAGGTCATCCCTGTAGACTGCCCAGAACTAGTGCCTTACAGCTGTAGACGTATCATATAGTTATCAACTTAGGATAGTGCCTAAGCAACACACCAAGTAGGAAAACCCTAGACGTGACTTTATAGACAATGCCAAGATATAGTCATTTAGCCAGGACATTGGATATAGATAGCATACAATCCAATTAGATGATTTTGGTGTGAGAACTATATTTTGTATATATTTTGTTTATGCTTTCATTCCTTTTTGCTTCAGTTTCTTTGACACTTAGGAAATGATAGAGCCATAAACAAAGTCCCCTACAACCATCACTTAGTGCCACAACGCCGCTCATTGGGGAATTAATGTAATTATATATATTTTGTGAGTGTGTGTGAGTTGTTAACATCTGTGTAAGTTACTGCACAGATCTTACAGTCTGGAAGACCAGACGACGGGTCCGGACCGGCGATCCCAAATCCGGACACCCACTGCCCATCCATGTGGCGGCCTGCCCTGCTGTCAGAGAGCCTACCAAGGTAAACCACCAGAGGGGGATGACCGCAACGGCGATCACCAACCAGGACATCCCCTGGTATATATAATATATATAATTACATTATTATCCTTGTGGTACTTTGCAGCTTCCAGGAAACCTACCAAGGTAAATCACTAGAGGGGGACCGCAATGGCAATCACCAACCAGACATTCACTGCCCATCCTTGTGATGGATGCTCCGCTTTCAGAGAGCCTACCAAGTTCAACCACCAGAGGGGAAATGCAACGATAATCTACAAACAGGACATAACGTGATCATTATTTTTATGTTGATTTGTAACTTGTAGGATAATCACAAGATCCAAACCACCAGGGGGGGGGCTGTCATGACATGGCCCTTTCTGGGTATAGATCGTGGCATCCCCCCTCTCCCTCTCTCCTACACCCAGGTTCTGTTATTTCAGGTCGTACATTTCTGGAGGAGACTCTCTCCCCCTGGCCATGCAGAAAGAGAGACACATATAGAGAACAAAGGATTTCACATGGCGAACCCCAAAATGGAAATTTGATACAAAATGTCCACTTGTGCGAAGGTGGGAATGGTCAGTGGACACTTAAGAGACAGGTATGACAAGTGTGTTTCATTTGGTGACCTCAGAGAGGACAGGAAACACACATAACTATATCTCTGAATATGTACATTTCTCAATTATGGGGTTTGCATCTAATTCTTGTATAAAATGAATGAGTAAAGATGAAACTATTTGTGAAATTATATAATGTGATGTTAAACCTTTTATGTGGAAGTATTGTATTCCCTTTAAAGTTTAACTAAGTCATTGGCCCGCCCCCGTGAGCACAGACATGATCTGGCGTCATAGACCTGCCTTTTCTATTGTTACGAATAAAAAACCCACCTGAGCAAATCCTCTTCAGACCACGCGTACCTCGATGGACACCGAGAGGGCACAGGTTGAGGTTAGACCACAAAACCTCAGTATAAGCTAAGGTTGAAATGGTTGTTGAATACCTAACCATACCATGAGGAGAATTGGCTACACGGCTGGAAATGGTTCAACTCTGAGACTATCGATCTCTATAGAATAAGAGCTAATCTTAGATAATAATAAATAACTAGTCAGCAGCTAGAAATTAGGTCAACCTGGGATGTGAAGATCGACAACCGCCGAAACATCTATTCTATGAGAACATTTCTGAATGGTACTCTGAAATACCCATTCTAACCACGAAATACTTTGATCTTCAGGGAAGCAGAGAGAGAGCGACAATGTAGAACTGACTCTCCAACAGAACAACTAACAATTCCAACAGAGATCATGACGACACACTGGGCGTAAATATATATTGATTGCAATTTTTCCTGATTGAGTGAGCGTTCATGTGCAAAGGATCAGCATTTCAATTAATATAATCATCAACTGTGTAGTGACTCCTTTTGAGTCTTTCCTGCCCTTTTCAGTCCCCACCCACTTCCCTTTGTCCACCAAGCCGTCATATCGGTTTAGCCCACTAGGGAACCTCCCCTATCATTTCCTTGTATATAACCACATCTACTGTTTGTGTGTTTATGCATTTCTGTGATTATTTAGTGAGTTATTAAATAAATGAATAAGATAATTGGTGTATGGATTAGAGGTCGACCGATTAATCGGAATGGCCGATTAATTAGGGCTGATTTTAAGTTTTCATAACAATTGGAAATCGGTATTTTTGGACACCGATTTGGCAAATTTTTTTAAATGTTTTTTTTTACAACTTTATTTAACGAGGCAAGTCAGTTAAGAACACATTCTTATTGTCAATGATGGCCTAGGAACGGTGTTCAGGGGCAGAACGACAGATTTTTACCTTGTCAGCTCAGGGATTCAATCTTGCAACCTTACGTTTAACTAGTCCAACGCTCTAACCACCCGCTTCACGAGGAGCCTGCCTGTTACGCGAATGCAGTAAGAAGCCAAGGTAAGTTGCTAGCTAGCATTAAACTTTTCTTATAAATACAATCAATCAATCATAATCACTAGTTATAACTACACATGGTTGATGATAATACTAGTTTATCTAGCGTGTCCTGCGTTGCATATAATCGATGCGGTGTGCATTCGCGAAAAAGGACTGTCGTTGCTCCAACGTGTACCTAACCATAAACATCAATGCTTTTCTTAAAATCAATATATAGAAGTAAATATTTTTAAACCTGCATATTTAAAAGAAAAAAGAAAAGTTAGCAGGCAATATTAACCAGGTGAAATTGTGTCACTTCTCTTGCGTTCATTGCATGCAGAGTCAGGGTATATGCAACAGTTTGGGCCGCCTGGCTCATTGCGAACTAATTTGCCAGAATTATATGTAATTATGACATAACATTGAAGGTTGTGCAATGTAACAGCAATATTTAGACTTATGGATGCCACCCGTTAGATAAAATACGGAATGGTTCCGTAGTTCACGCGCTAATAGTGTTTCAAACGTCACTCGATCTGAGACTTGGAGTAGTTGTTCCCCTTCCCCTTCCCCACTGCTTCGAGGGTGGCTGTTGTCGATGTGTTCCTGGTTTGAGCCCAGGTATCGGCGAGGAGAGGGATGGAAGCTATATTGTTACACTGGCAATACTAAAGTGCCTATAAGAACATCCAATATGAAATACAAATCGTATAGAGAGAAATAGTCCTATAATAACTACAATTTAAAACTTCTTACCTTGGAATATTGAAGACTCATCTTAAAAGGAACCACCAGCTTTCATATGTTCTCATGATCTGAGCAAGGAACTTAAACGTTAGCTTTCTTACATGGCACATATTGCACTTTTACTTTCTTCTCCAACACTTTGTTTTTGCATTATTTAAACCAAATTGAACATATTTCATGATTTATTTGAGGCTAAATGGATTTTATTGATGTATTATATCAAGTTAAAATAAGTGTTCATTCAGTATTGTTGTAATTGTCATTTTTACAAATAAATAACAAAAAAAAAAAAAATAATAAAAAAAATTGGCTGATTAATCGGTATCGGCTTTTTTTGTCCTCCAATAATCGGTATCGGCGTTGAAAAATCATAATCGTTCGACCTCTAGTATGGATGATTCTTAGTAAAGGCTGGGTTCGTGCAGATAACCAACAATTTATGATGGTTGGATTGAGACTAACGTGAGGTAAAGAATAATTAATGAATTAGACTTATTGATCAGATATTAAAATATATGAAGAGTTATATTAGGAAATTATAACTTTGGAATCTGAATAATGTCCTTGATGCCCTGACTTCCTAGTTAATTACATTTGCATGATTAGTTTAATCACGTAATAATAATTACAGGGAATTGATTTGATATAATAAGTCTTCACTTTTAAGGATGCCAAAGACACGACACAAGGGAACAAGACAACATGATGATTGCTATGATATGAATGTTTTTTCTCCAAATGCTCTCTAGTGATAGGCTATAAAGGCCTGAGTAGGTGGGAAGAATTTAAGTGGCCTATATGTGAACGAAGACTGGAAAATATCAAATGTTTTACAGCCTAAGACACTGAAATTGTAAGCTCACAGTACTTTTATTTCCGTTCCACGCTCTCTCTCTTTTTCTCGCTCCCTTCCCTTTTGTTATTTATGTTGGCAACATGATATCATCACATTGATTTATATAATATTTTTTATTCTCCCATAGAAAGTACAATGATTCATGTTAATGAATTGGTTGAATGAAAGTTGAAGGAATTTAGGCAACTAACGAGTTTGTAAAAGAGACTAATAGACAAATAGGCAGGCTATGTACGCAAAGCCCACAATTATGCACCGTTCAATCATTATTTCCAGCTTGTTGTTGGACAATTATATCAAAATGAATTTATTAACTGAATCCCTAGGTGGAATGTACAAGTAATGTAGCTAGGCCAACTGAACATGTAGTCAACTGAATAAATGGACACACTTGCTTTGGCTCTACCGGTGCGCAGAGTGGATGGATGTTGTATTGAGGTTAGAAGACATTATACCGCCCTGAGTGCAACTCACATGTGGGTTGCGTGCAGTACAACAGAACTGTAGGGTACTCCAGTGGTTATATGCCAGCAACTGTTAGAATTGTTTTTCATTGGAGAATTATGTGGACAGTTGAATTAATTATCTTTTTAATATACTATAATAATGCCTAAATTACTTAATTCATTTATTTATTAATTCATTTATTTTCCAAATAGCACAGTGAAGTCTTGAGGTATTGTTCGTCTGAGGTAGACTTTAATGCAGGCAGTTCTAACAAAGTTTTACCAGCATGTCACATGTGCAACCAGAGAAAAAAAAATCCTAGACCACCTTTACTCCACATACAGGGATGCATTCAAAGCTCTCCCCCACCTTTCATTTGGCAAATCTGATCATAATTCTATCCTCCTGATTCCTGCTTACAAGCAAAAACTAAAGCAGGAAGTACCAGTGACTCGCTCAATACGGAAGTGGTCAGATGACGCGGATGCTACACTACAGGAATGTTTTGCTAGCACAGACTGGAATATGTCCCAGGATTCATCCAATGGCATTGAGGAGTACACCACCTCAGTCATCGGCATCATCAATAAGTGCATCGATGACGTCGTCCCCACAGTGACTGTACGTACATATCCCAACCAGAAGCCATGGATTACAGGCAACATCCACATCAAGCTAAAGGCTAGAGCTACCGCTTTATCTGGATGCTTATAAGAAATCCAGCTATGCCCTCAGATGAACCACCAAACAAGCAAAGCATCAATACAGGATTAAGATTTAATCCTTCTACACCGGCTCTGACGCTCGTCAGATGTGTCAGGGCTTGAAAACTATTATGGAATACAAAGGGAAACCCAGACTCGAGCTGCCCAGTGATGTGAGCCTACGAGACTAGCTAAATGCCTTTTATGCTCGCTTCGAGGCAAGCAACACTGAAGCATGCACGAGAGCACCAGCTGTTCTGGATGACAGTGTGATAACGCTATCGGTAGTCGATGAGAACAAAACCTTTAAACAGGTCAATATTCACAAAGCCGCTGGGTCAGACGGATTATCAGGACGTGTACTCAAAGCATGCGTGGACCAAATGGCAAGTGTCTTCACTGACATTTTCAACCTCTCCCTGACCGAGTCTGTGATAACTACATGTTTCAAGCAGACCCCCATAGTCTCTGTGCCCAAGGATGCGAAGGTAACCTGCCTAAATGATACCGCCCCATGGCACTCACGTCGGTAGCCATGAAGTGCTTTGAAAGGCTGGTCATGGCTCACATCAACAGCATCCTCCCGGACACCCTCCTCCACTCCAATTCGCATACCGCCTCAACAGATCCACATATGATACAATCTCAATCGCACTCCACACTGTCCTTTGTGTGAATGCTGTTCATTGACCACAGCTCAGCGTTCAAAACCATAGTGCCTACAAAGCTCATCACTAAGCTAAGGACTCTGGGACTAAACACCTCCCTCTGCAACTGGATCCTAGACTTCCTGACGGGCCGCCCCCAGGTGGTAAGAGTAGGCAACAACACATTTGCCACACTGAGCCATAACACTGGGACCCCTCAGGGGTGAGTACTTATTCCCCTCCTGTACTCCCTGTTCACCCACGACTGTGTGGCCAAAAACGACTCCAACAACATCATTAAGTTTGCTGACGACACAAGTGGTAGGCCTGATCATCGACAATGATGAGACAGCCTACAGGGAGGAGGTCAGAGAACTGGCAGTGTGGTGCCAGGACAACAACCGCTCCCTCAATGTGAGTAAGACTTAGAAGCTGATCGTGGACTACAGGAACAGGCAGGCCGAACAGGCCCCCATTAACATCGACGGGGCTATAGTGTAGCGGATCGAGAGATTCAAGTTCCTTGGTGTCCACATCACCAACAAACTATCATGGTCCAAATATACCAAGACAGTCGTGAAGAGGGCACGACAAAACATTTTCCCCCTCAGGAGATTGAAAAGATTTGGCATGGGTCCCCAGATCCTCAAAAGATTCTACAGCTGCACCATCAAGAGCATCCTGACCGGTTGCATTACCGCCTGGTATGGCAACTGCTCAGCATCTGACCGTAAGGCGTAATAGAGGGTAGTGTGAATGACCAAGTGCATCACTGGGGTCAAGCTTACTGCCATCCAGGACCTATATAATAGGCGGTGTCAGAGGAATGCCCATAAAATTAGTCCAGTCACCCAAGGTATAGACGGTTTTCTCTGCTACCGCACGGCAAGCGGTGCCGGGGCGCCAAGTCTAGGACCAAGCAGCTCCTCAACAGCTTCTACCCCCAAGCCGTAAAACTGCTGAACAATTAATAAAATCGCCACCTGACAATTTACATTGACCCCCCCTTCCTTTTGAACACTGCTGCTACTCACTGTTTATTATCTACGCATAGTCACTTCACCCCCACCTACATGTACAAATTACCTCAACTAACCTGTACCCCCACACACTGACTCGGTACCGGTGCCCCCTGTATATAACCGTGTTATTCTTATTGCGTTACTTTTTTATTTTATTCTACTTGGTAAATATTATCTTAACTCTTCTTGAACTGCACTGCTGGCTAAGGGCTTGTAAGTTAGCATTTAACGGTAAAGTCTACACTTGTTGTATTCAGCTGTCATGGCTGTTGAAGGATTGAGGACCAAGGTGCAGCGTGGTGAGCGTACATTTTACTTTATTAAAAAAATGACGCCGACAAAACGTGACGCTTAAGGCTATGTGCCATCAAACAAAGTTAACTTCCCACAAACACAGGTGGGAAAAAGGGTACCTAAGTATAGTTCCCAATCAGAGACAACGATAGACAGCTGTCCCTGATTGAGAACCATACCCGGCCAAAACATAGAAAATCATAGAAACACAACATATAGAATGCCCATCCTAACTCCCGCCCTGACCAAACCAAAATAGAGACATAAAAGGATCTCTAAGGTCAGGGTGTGACAGTACCCCCCCCCCCCCCCCCAAAATGTGCGGACTCCGGACGCAAAACCTAAACCTATAGGGGAGGGTCTGGGTGGTTATCTATCCATGGCGGCAGCTCAGGTGCGGGACGCAGACCCCGCTCCACCACTGGCTCACCCCACTTTGATGGCACCTCTGGTGTGGGCGCCCTCGTTGCGGGCCCCGGACTGGGCAACCGTCCTCGCTGGAGGCTCCGGACTGGAGACGGCGTCTCCGGACTGGAGGCCGTCGTCTTCGGACTGGAGAGCGTCGCTGGAAGCTCCGGACTGGAGGGGAACGCTGGAGGGTCTGGACTGGAGGGCGACTCTGGAGGGTCTGGACTGGAGGGCGACTCTGGAGGGCGACTCTGGAGGGCGACTCTGGAGGGCGACTCTGGAGGGCGACTCTGGAGGGCGACTCTGGAGGGCGACTCTGGAGGGACCGGACTGGAGGGACCGGACTGGAGGGACCGGACTGGAGGGAGTCGCTGGAGGGACCGGACAGGAGGGCGTCGCTGGAGGGACCGGGCTGGAGGCCATCTCTGGAGGCTCTGGGCTGGGCGCAGAACTCACCAGGCTGGGGAGACACACAGGAGGCCTCTTCCTTGGCCGAGGCACCGGATACACTGGGCCGTGGAGGTGCACTGGCGGTCTGGAGCGCAGAGCTGGCACCACCCGTTCTGGCTGGTTGCCCGCTTCCACCCGGCAAATGCGGGACGCTGGCACCAAGCACACTGGCCTGTGAATGCTCAGCCGCTACACAGTGTGCATCACCCCATAGCACGGGGCCTGACCAGTCACATGCTCGCCACTGTAAGCACGGGGAGTTTGCTCAGGTCTCGAACCTGACTCAGCCACATTCCCTGTGTGGCCCCCCCAAATGTTTTTTGGGGCTGCCTCTCGGGCTTCCTTGCCAGCCGTGTTCCCTCATAATGTTGCCGGTCCCCCGTAGCTGCCTCCACTTCCTCCCGTGGATGGCGGTACTCCCCAGCCTGCCTCCAGGGTCCCTTACCATCCACGATCTCCTCCCATGTCCAGGAGTCCTCTTTACCACGCTGCTTGGTCCTTTGGTGGTGGGAAGTTCTGTCACGGCTGTTGAAGGATGAGGACCAAGGTGCAGCGTGGTGAGCGTACATTTGACTTTATTAAAGAAATGACGCCGACAAACAATAAACAATACAAAACAAACCGTGAAGCTTAAGGCTGTGTGCCATCAAACAAAGTTAACTTCCCACAAACACAGGTGGAAAAAAGGGTAACCATTTATGGTTCCCAATCAGAAACAACGATAGACAGCTGTCCCTGATTGAGAACCATACCCGGCCAAATCATAGAAATAGAAAATCATAGAAACACAAAACAGGATCTCTAAGGTCAGGGCGTGACATCAGTGCATGTGACAAATAAAGTTGGATTTGATTTGAAGTGATTTTATGTAGTTTTTCTCTTGTTATTGACCCTGAGAGGACTAACCTATTCCTTTCCTTTGGCAAAAAATAAGGAAACTAAATGTAGGCCTATCACGCTGGCCAGGACAAATGATCAATGTATACCAGTGGCGGTCAGTGCCGTTTCAGATGAGGAAGGACACTTTTTTTTTTCATGGACATGGCCTTATTTTTATTACAGCATTGACTGTCATGACTGTCATTCATATTCCATTCACCCAGTTAAATGTAACAGTGATAGGTTTAGGCTACTACATGACATTTGAGTTTTCCCTAAACCCATCATGAAGTTGCTACAACCTAGCCTATGAAGGAAAGTTAACAACGACGGTGCACACAGGTTGAGAGACAAATTTGATGTGACAGACAGTGACACATGGACAGACAGTGACATTCAATACCGCCTTGCACACTCTTGCCTGCATCTAGCTGACAGTGGGCGTAATCATTAGTCCAACAATTGCAAACGGGAGTTTCTATTGGACAAATTCAGGTATGTTTATCCCCGTTTCGTTCCGTTTGCTTGTTTAAGAAACGTTTTTCAACAGAATCGGCGGAATGAATACACCCCTGATCACGCGTCAACACAGCTCACGATTTCATTGCAGCCATGTTGTATTCCTTCTCGCAATCTACGTTATGCGCTCTCCTCCTTTCACCTCTTCGTTTCAATGCACAAGACCTGTGCAGCTGCATGTGAAAAATATTTCCAAGCCAAACCGCTACACACAGCCTACATCATTGTCACCATATTAGCTAAAGTAACGTCAGTCAGCATAGCTAATATAACTAACGCGTTAGTAAACCCCCTACAAACATGCCGTAAGGTAAACAGTTTCCCCGGCGGGCCCGGTCGCAAAAAATTAGTAAAACCAAAAGCTTACCTTGACTTGGAAGAGTTCCAGTGTTGTGTGGGATAGTCATAGCCAGCTAGCTAACATAGCATCCCTCTGTTTGAGTAGGGTGTTTCAGTAGGCTAAACAAGCTAGCTGTATTTGCTAGCTAAGTAAGTGAAACTGAAAATGAAAAAAAAAAGACAATCTCTCTCTAGCTTCATGCTGCAAGAACTCTGATAGGTTGGAGGTCGTCCTCGGGGAATTTGTCATACTTACTGTGTAAGTCTATGGAAGGAGGTGAGAACCATGGGCCTCCTAGATTTGTATTGATGTCAATGTACTCAGAGGACAGAAGCTAGCTGTTTCCCCGGCAACACCATAGTGCTGCCCTATAGAGTGCTGTTGAGGATAATGTAGACCTTCTTTGCAAAATAGTGTGTTTTAATCAATTATTTGGTGACGTGATTATATTTAGTATAGTTTTATCTAAAAATGATAACTTAAAAAAAAAATGTAAATGTTTTATGAAATTCCCTGGAGGATGGTCCTCCCCTTCCACGTCTGAGGAGTCTCCGCTGATGTATACTTTAGAAGTGTCTCATCTGTCTCACAAGGCACAACCAGTCTTAGACAGTAATGAATAATAATTACTATATTTACTTCACAAACACTAATTACTATACTAAACATTACTATACTAAACAAAAATATAGATGCAACATGCAACAAATTTCAACAGTTTTACAGTGTTACAGTTCATATATCAGGAAATCAATCAATTAAAATACATTCATAAGGAACTAATCTATGCATTTCATATGACTGGGCAGGAGGCGCAGCCATGGGTGGGCCTGGGAGGCCATAGGCCCACCCACTTGGGAGCAAGGCCCAGCCAATCAGAATGGGTTTTTCCCCACAAAAGGGCTTTATTACAGACAGTTTTGTCAGCTGTCCAGGTGGCTGGTCTCAGATGGTCCCGCAGGTGAAGAAGCTAGATGTGGAGGTCCTTGGCTGGTGTGTTTAGCCGTGGTCTGCGGTTGTGAGGCCGGTTGGATGTACTGACAAATTCTTTAAAATGACGTTTGGAGGTGGCTTATGGTAGAGAAATTACAATTCGTTTCTCTGGTGAACATTCCTGCATTCAGCATGCCAATTGCACGCTCCCTCAAAACTTGAGACATTTGTGGTATTGTGTAATGTGACAAAACTGCACATTTTAGAATGCCTTTTATAGTCCCCAGTACAAGGTGCACCTGTGTAATGATCATACTTTTTAATCAGCTTCTTGACATGCCACACCTGTCAGGTGGATGGATTATCTTGGCAAAAGAGAAATGCTTACTAACAAGGTGATCAACAAATTGTATGCACAAAATGTAAGAGAAATACGCGTTTTGTGCATCTGTTAAATTTCTGGGATTTTTTATGTCATCTCATGAAACATGGGATCAACACATTATATGCTGGGTTTATATTTTTGTTCAGTAAAGTTGACTGCACATAGCATGGACACATATTACCGACATTCACTCCGCAGCGGATGGGGATGGGTATGGGAGCTGAACATGTGGCAAACCAGACCCCTTTACTGTCAGAGTATACATAAGTAAAAAATAAAATATGTTTCTCATTAAGTCTTTAAGAGCAGATTCAAGTCTGGCCAAGACTATGAATATTTTTTTTATTTGTATTGCATAGAGACATAGCCACTGACCAATAATCTGCATTAAGGAGAATGGCCACTACCGAGGCACCAATAAGGTCGCACTCTTAACTATGTAAAAGCACAGGACAGATGAATGCTGGAATTATCTAAGGGGAAAGGGGAAGGATTTATTCTTCTGTTCTTTTATTGTTGTTTTGTTTTTGTGGGAGGTATATTGGAGGACAACTGAAGGTCTGCTTAGAGTTAGTATGGATAAGTATTTCAAAATGGTGGTAAGTTTAGTGATACATATCTTAATGGTCCCGAACAGTCATTCTGATTCCCATCTAAAACAGCCTTTTGAGTGGCTAAAATATTACCCCTAATATTGTTTTGAGGATAGAAATACCCAAAATGTTTTAAGAATGACTTTTTCTCTCACAGCTAACTACCAGGACGTTTGAAAAGACAGGCTGAGTGGGTGGGGAGCTTATATTCATGAGCTTGCCTTGACTGACAGCTCTTTGAAGTGCCTATGTCAAGAAACTTAGATGCGGTGCTGCAGTAAAATCCTCTCAAGCAAGTTTGGTGATACACAAAGCAACTCAAACAACAATGAATTTGCATCAGTAGCTAGGTTTCCAACCAATTGGCGACATAATTTCAAGCGAATATTCTAAAATCTGTACAAAGAAAATATGCAAATATCCCCACCAGTGGTATGTTTCCACCAAATTGACTTGTTGCGGATAAAAATCAATGCGTGATGACATAGTGCACACAAAATGTAATTTTTCGCTTACGTTTTCATGTACTGAATAAAGATCTAAAGTTGAATGTGTTTCAATCACATTTTCAACTCTACTACTTTACATTAAATAGCAAATATACCTACTATAGTCTTGGCACCTGCGCTCTAACCAACATCTTGCAGATTCAGTGCAGGTAGTCTGTGCGAGTAGGCTAGTCTACATGATTAGACTATTATGGATAAGAGCGAGATTATGTTAATTTGTCAAACACTAGTCAAGTATCTAGCATCATGTCACCAGAATAAGACCATTGATATTTATTGGACAGGAGCATCAAGATCACCTTGCACTTTCACTACCCTGTGAAATTCATTATAATTTCTTTCATCTGTAGCATAATAAACTGCATGCTTTCCCGGGTCATAGTGGGAGGACCACACAGCATGTCATCATTGACTTCAATATGATGGTTATTAAATCAGTATTTGCACATAAAAACATTTCCATCACCATTTCTCATGTAATACATTTTCCAGACAATAAAAGTCCCACCATATTGAACAAACAAATTATCTGTCTGCATTTAGAACATTTGATTGAAACTTTATTTTTCCATCACAGCTGTTGTTATTTATTTTTGATATTGTATGACTTTAATTGCATAAGAAGTGTATTTTGAGATGTGATTCACAGCAGCACTGACAAACTGCATCAGAGTTTTGAATAACCCTTCCCCCCTTTAGTTCCATGCTGGCTGAAGACCTAGCTAGCCAGTAACTAGCTAACACCAGACACAGATGAAAGGGGAAACATATAAGTATCTTTGCCATAGATTAATATTGTAAACTTGTAATTATATTTGCTGACATCCAACAATAAAATTTTGGCACCAGAAGAGTAGCTATCTAGCTATATAAACCACGCCCCTCTGCAAACATACCTTCGCCGTTGTTGGTTACAAAGTGGTAATTATTTAAAATAGATAAGAGAATATCATGTTACCATTGGTGTATTAAAATTATAGTTATGGTGATGTCACCCTATTTCCTTATTAATCCCACCTCCTGAATATAATTGTTTGACACGGGGGAGGGGACCAGTAACTTCATAATCAAACATCAATGTCGACGCAACAGTCCTTATTCACACTTCAGTCATCATACTTTAATCAGATTTCATCCAAATATCATAATGTTACATGAAAAAACATGATTTTGACTGTTCATGACCTTTAATAAATTGTTTATGATTTTTATAATAGAATATGTAATGAACATAAATGTTTTTTGAAATTAGCCTTTTACAAACTTAATATGATTAACAGGAATGACATTTACTCTTACAGGTGACCAGAAATAATTATCTGAAAGCCACACCCCAAATAGGCCATGCCCCCTGAAAGTAACCTATGGATTACATTTAAAAAAAAGACCAAATGATGGTTAAAAAAATATATTTATGTTTAAATTAACCCATGTCTTGGCAATCCAAACAACCCAACATGTTAGGCTAGTCACACAACCCAACTGGCTTGGTCAAAATGACCCTCTATGTGTTCTGTCCAATATTTACCCAGCGTTGGGTTACCAAATAAGCCAAATTGGATTGTTTTTAGCCCAGCATTTTGTGCGTGTGCAGAGAGCTGTCAGAGAGGAGTACTTACTTGTTTCTTATGAATCAGCTATTGTGTTTGTGTGTTCCTATTTGTCTGTGTATGCATGTGTGATTGTGTATATGTGTCCTCGTGTTTGTTTACCAGGTGAATGCACTCTCATTCTCTGACAGCCTCTTGAGCCTCGAGCAAATATTTACAGTAATCAGAGTAATCCACCTCTACTCTCACTGCTACTCACACCACCTTCATTATCTCTCATTCCCTCTAAAGATGATCTTTATCTCTCTCTCGCTCTCTCTATCTGTCTCTCTCTCTCTCCCTTGATCCTTCCCTCTGCTCATTCCATTATTTTTCTGAATCACCTTCTTTCCTCCGCTCATGCTTTCCTTTACTCATGATATGTTCCTAGCAAGCGCTACACAAAAAAAGGCTCTGGTGGTGTTCTTTGTCAGGAGTGAGGGTGATATGTGTAACAATTCTCCAGGAAGGGTTATTTACTGCCTAGGAAGGGTTCTTCACTGCTGTGATAGTTTTGTTTGAAGAACCACCTTGTCCTTTACTTCTCCACCATGTTTTCCTTTATGCCATGAAATGTTACTGTTAAATAGTTCCTGTGATTCTATGGTACACTACAGGCTACTGGTTGAAGTGAAAGTAGGTTAAACAACAGGTTACAAAAAGCATGGGAAAATAAAGACCTGCACTGTTAAGAGGTTACAGTGCATTTCACAGTAACTTAATGAAAGTAAGTGGCCTGGAAGTTGCTTTGAATTTTGCTTTACCTAACTGGCAACTATCTGTCTGTAAGTTATTGTAAAATGCACAGTAACTTAATAGCCAGTAACTGCTGGTAACTTACCTGCAACTAGCTGCTAGTAACTTACCATACCTTCACCTAACTTTTTGATTACAAGATAGCTTAACATTAGTTGACCATTACAGAGCATTCTTTGTTGTGAGCACACTTGGGACTCACTTGGCATCAACCTCTTTGTTGGCAGCAAACTGACCTTCCTGCCACACCATCAGGTCAGTGAGTTTTCTTTTTGTTGTTTGTGTGGCTCTCCGGCAGACTAGACACTTTGTTGCATATTGCTGTCTTTCACAGTTCAGAAAGTGCATTGTTTATTTTGCACACAAAAAATGGAAATAGGAAAAAAAAGACATTGCACCAGCATCTAAACCTAGATCTATAACACAATCCCCAATAAACCCATCACCCCTTCTCACTACTTTGGCCCTAACAGATCCTACACAAGGGTGTTGGCCTGGGATGCTGGAACACCTTCTCTCAAACCCCCTGTTGTTCTTCTGCACTAAAATCTCTAACACCAAAATACATACAGTTGAAGTCAGAAGTTTACATACACCTTAGCCAAATACAATTCCTGACATTTAATCATAGTGAAGAATTCCCTGTCTTAGGTCAGTTAGGATCACCAATTTATTAAAAAAATGTGAAATGTCAGAATAATAGTAGAGAGGATGATTTATTTCAGCTTTTATTTCTTTCATCACATTCCCAGTGGGACAGAAGTTTACATACACTCAATTAGTATTTGGTAGCATTGCCTTTAAATTGTTTAACTTGGGTAAAATGTTTCGGGTAGCCTTCCACAAGCTTCCCACAATAAGTTGGGTGAATTTTGGCCCATTCCTCCTGACAGAGATGGTGTAACTATGTCAGGTTAGTAGACGATGGTCATTATGGCCAAACAGTTCTATTTTTGTTTCATCAGACCAGAGGACATTTCTCTAAAAAGTACAATCTTTGTGCAGTTGCAAACCGTAGTCTGGCTTTTTTTTATGGCGGTTTTGGAGCAGTGGCTTCTTCCTTGCTGTGCGGCCTTTCAGGCTATGTCAATATAGGACTAGTTTTACTGTGGATATAGATACTTTTGTACCTGTTTTCTCCAGCATCTTCACAAGGTCCTTTGCTGTTGTTCTTGGATTGATTTGCACTTTTCGCATCAAAGTACGTCCATCTCAAATAGACAGACCGCGTCTCCTTCCTGAGCAGTATGACGGCTAAGTGGTCCCATGGTGTTTATACTTGTGTACTATTGTTTGTACAGATGAACGTGGTACCTTCAGGCGTTTGAAAATTGCTCCCAAGGATGAACCAGACTTGTGGAGGTGTACACATTTTTTTTATGAGGTCTTGGTTGATTTCTTTTGATTTTCCCATGATGTCAAGCAAAGAGGCACTGAGTTTGAAGGTAGGCCTTGAAATACATCCACAGGTACACCTCCAATTGAATCAAATTATGTCAATTAGCCTATCAGAAGCTTCTAAAGCCATGACATAATTTTCTGGAATTTTCCAAGCTGTTTAAAGGCACAATCAACTTAGTGTATGTACACTTCTGACACACTGGAATTGTGATACAGGGAGTTATACGTGAAATAATCTGTCTGTAAACAATTGTTGGAAAAATGATTTGTGTCATGCACAAAGTAGATGTCCTAACTGACTTGCCAAAACTATAGTTTGTTAACAAGACATTTTTGGAGTGGTTGCAAGTTTTCATGACTCCCATCTTAGTGTATGTAAACTTCCGACTTCAACTGTATCTGCTGATGCTACTACAAATTCAATCTTCTAGGATTTCTTCTAGGTACAATTAATGACCATAGCAATAAATGCCAAGAAGCACACTCTTTGCTGGCCTACTACTCACAGGGACCCTCTCAGACTCCCTCAACCTTTGCCCTGCCTCAGCACGACACTTTCTGCGCTACTCTCACCCTGGAAACTTTAACCTGTTTCACTCGCATGGGACATTTCTGATCCCCAGCAACATGGCCACCAAGGATATTATAGTTTTGTGATTTAATGTTAGTTTTTAATTCTATACATTTTTTGAATTTTATTTTAAATTCGGTTCATTTTCAGTTAGCTAACAGATTTGATTTACTATTTTTTATTTAGTTTCAGTTTGCTGAAAACATTTTGTTTTAGTGTTAGGGACAGAAAGTAGCTTATGCATGAGAGGCTAGGAAACATTTATGTGTTGTAGGCCTAGTTAGTTTTTTAGGGATGTCACTACTTGCCTCTTGGGGGCAGTAATACATAAGTTGATGGGCCAGGACCATAGACTTGGATAGACATACCATCTCTATACCTGTGTCATGTTGGTGTCTGTGAGAACATGGGCAGTGCCCTTGAGACCATCTTGAAATAGTACATTTGCTTTTTCACAATTACAATTCATTGGCTGATCCCTCCATCAGGACATGCCAACCGGGTCATCAGGAGGGATCAGTCAATGAAGTTGGAAGTCCTCAATGGCGCTGCCCATGTTAATACAGGCTTTTGGCCACTAGAGGACTCCATACAACTCCATGGTCAGGACATACAGTATGTTTGGTTAGCTTTAAATGATAAATCAATTTTAATGTGACTTGGTTTTAAAAGATAAGTGCCTAGACTGGTGCAATAAATATGGTAGAAGGAAACTCTCTATGTTTACACCAATCCAACGCTTTTTAAAACTTTAGTAGTAGATGTAAGAATAATCAAGTACCTTTACCTTTATCTGACGGACATAGAGAGGGGAAAAAACAGCAAATGAAGTAGGGGCGGCAGGTAGCCTAGTGGTTAGAGTGTTGGGGAGGCAGGTAGCCTAGTGGTTAGAGTGTTGGGGAGGCAGGTAGCCTAGTGGTTAGAGTGTTGGGGAGGCAGGTAGCCTAGTGGTTAGAGTGTTGGGGAGGCAGGTAGCCTAGTGGTCAGAGTGTTGGGGAGGCAGGTAGCCTAGTGGTCAGAGTGTTGGGGAGGCAGGTAGCCTAGTGGTCAGAGTGTTGGGGAGGCAGGTAGCCTAGTGGTCAGAGTGTTGGGGAGGCAGGTAGCCTAGTGGTTAGAGTGTTGGACTAGTAACTGAACAGTTGCAAGATTGAATCCCTGAGCTGACAAGGTAAGATTCTGTTGTTTTGCCCTGTTCTTAACTGACTTGCCTAGTTAAATAAAAGTTTTAAAAAGTCATGGCACAGTTCTGTAGTATTAATATATATCACTGACTATGCCCTTTAAATAGGGTCAAGAAAACAATACAACAAATCTATCAGTTCACAGCCAGCCAGCTTGTGTGTGTTTCTGTTCAACCAAACAAGACTTTCTGGTTTATTTTCAAGAAGACTGCATTCCAGAGAGGTGGTGATCTGGTTTCTCAAGCCTGATGACAGTAGTCCACAAACAGAATATTCTCTCCATGAACGCTTGGGATGCAGGGGCAAAAACCAGATCCACTGCCACAGGGCACAGCTTTGGATAAACAACCATTGTTGCCTGCCAGAATTGGAGAGATGTCTGTAAACATGCCCCCCAGGTTCACACAGGGCACTTAATGCCCTTTACCCTCCGGCTGGACAGTGACCTCAGACACAATCTTCGATGCGAGGAAGCTATATATTTCTGAAGCACTGTGGTCGAGATGCTTGCTGGATTCATTGTGCTGCAATCTTCCTGGGGTCCTGCTGCTCCATGGCTGTATGCTCTGATTTGCTGAACTACAAAAGACTCTGCTTCCCTCATCAGTAGCTCCATCTCTATTGTGCAAAGTGTCAGAGACACACTTGGGCCCATCTGGCAAGCTGTCAGTGACTGGCTGTCAGTTTGAAGTTGGTCAGTGTTGATTGCGAACTCCAGCAACTTCACAGGCTGTTCTAGCTTGGCCCAGTCACGCTCCGTGCTCTCCCTCGGATGTCTTCCCTGTTAGCTAGTGATAGTGATAGACAAGCTAGGACTATTTGAAACATTGACATCTACTGGCAGAATTTACCTGCCAGACAGTTGATTTTTGCCCAAAGTTTAGAAGAAAAAAATCAAAAACTTGACACAATTTATGATGGTTTTTATTTCATTTTGTAGTAAAAGATAATAGTTTCAGAATAGTTGTAGTTTCAGCCTACAGTATAGGGACGAGATAAGTGAACTGGCATTGTGGTGCCTGGACAACCTCTCCCTCAACATCAGCAAAACAAAGGAAACATTAACGGGACTGCAGTAGAGAGACTCAGCAGTTTTACGTTCCCCTGTGTCCACATCACGATGACTTGACATGAACCATTAACACCACCACTCTTGTCAATAGAGGAACAACAGCATCTCTACTTCCTAAGAAGCCTGAAGTAATTCGGCAAGCAGCCTCTCCAAATACTACCACTGCACCATCGAGAGCATCCTGACCAGTTGCATCACGGCCTGGTGTGGGAATTGCTCCATACACGACCACAAGGCACTCCAGCGGGTGGTGAAGATGACCCAGTACATCACTGGGGCAGGGTTTACACTCATGCAGGACATTTACTTGAAACGGTGCCTGTGGAAGTTCTGCATCATCATCATCAGGGACGCAGCACTCCCCAGACATGAGCTATTCACTCCTTTACCGTTGGGAAGACGATATCAGAGCATGAGGTCTGATACCAACAAGCTCAGAGACAGTTCTATCTACAAGCCATCACACTGCTGAAGACTTGAACTGGACTGACCACCTGCTCTGATTTTCCACACCTTAGCACACACACACACACACACACACACACACACACACACACACACACACACACACACACACACACACACACACACACACACACACACACACACACACACACACACACACACACACACACACACACACACACACACACACACGCTATACACATCACAATTGCTGCTACCAGACTCTTATTTACACTGAATAAGAATACAAACCCAACATGTCAAGTGTTGGTCCCATGTTTCATCAGCTGAAATAAAGATCCCAGAAATGTTCAATACACACAAAATGTGTATTTCTCTTAAATGTTATGCACAAATTTGTTTACATCCCTATTAGTGAGCATTTCTCATTTGCCAAGATAATCCATCCACCTGACAGGTGTGGCATATCAATAAGATGATTAAACAGCATGATCATTACACAGGTTTACCTTGTGCTGGGGACAATAAAATGCCACTCTAAAATGTGCAGTTTTGTCACACAACACAACGCCACAGATGTCTCAAGTTTTGAGGGAGCGTGCAATTCACATGCTGACTGCAGGAAGGTCCACCAGAGCTGTTGCCAGAGAAATTAAGCTTAATTTCTCTACCCATAAGCAGCCTCCAACGTGATTTTAGACACTTGACAGTACGTCCAACTGGGCCTCACAGACCACGTGTAACCACGCCAGCCCAGGACTTCCACATCTGGCTTCTTCACCTGCAGGATCGTTTGAGACCAGCCACCCGGACAGCTGATGAAACTGAGGAGTATTTAGTGGCATTTACATATTTGAAGAAATCCATTCAGGTGTATTTTGTGGCTTTTAGCTGTTCTAATGCTCTAAAGTCGCGCTGTTGCAACTTCCTGTAAGCACACAGTAAGGTTCAAAGTGAATTATGGCTGGCCGCTCTACCACTGTATTGCTATAGCATTTTCACAAATGCCGTAGTAGACATAATTGCTATTAAAACATTCTAATACAGATTATTTCGTTTTCCCTTACAATCAAATGCACGTTAAATGGAAACATCTTTCTTTAGGACAAAATTTAAGCAAATTCGAAAATTGTGTTTAAATGCGATTAAATACAGAAAATCGAGATGACTTATTTTTAGAGTTTGACAGCCCCGATCATCACCTCTCTTTCTTCCACTCTCTCTCTCTCTCTCTCCCCCCTCTGTCTCTCTCTCTCCCTATCTCTCTTTCTCGATCCCCCTCTTTCTCTCTCTTCTCACTTACCTTCATCTATTTAGAACCTCTCTCCAGAGTGCAAAAACCCAAACAAGATTTACATCGATTTAATTTATTCAAACAATTTGGCAAAAGGCTGAGGGTTGAAGGCTAACACCTTTTCCAATAGGAGTTGCTTGTCACCTGAACATAGCTGACAGGTAAATCGTATGGTGTCAGAAGGTGTCTGAGGTAATTGTCAGTAATTCCTCTCTAATTGTTGGGCACACACTCAGCAACACTTTCAGCAGTTATCACGATCAAATTAGATCAAAACATCAATTGATTATCGACCAAACATGGCTGATATAATTTAAACACTTTTTTTCCTCAGATAGGAAAATTGGTGTTAGGTGAGCTCCGATTTTTAAATGTAAAACTGCTTCGTGAAATTGACTATATAAATGCAATCAGCTATATATCATATGTTCTCACGATATCCCAAGGTGTGACTGAGAAGCAATTCATTTGTAATAATGATGTTATTAAACTAAGTAAATTCCAGATAATTAGTGGCCTTAGATAGACTAACAGTCCCCTCCAACTTCTGCCTCAGCCTGGGTGCCTCCTTGATTAATCTGTTGTCTTTAGAAACAGGAAGTGTTATTAGTTGTTAAAGTGCAGTACAGAGGAAGAGGCTGCACAGCTTTAAACATGACTGATGGGCTAGCGTGTGTATGTGTGTGTGCGTGCCTGTGTGTGTGTGCACACGTGTGTGTGTGTGTGCGCGCGAATGCGTGTGTGTGTGTGTCTTAATAACCGTGTCTTATTAACCGCGCCCGGGATATGCCTGACACATCACGGCCGCCTCAGAAGAGATCGTTTTAGCACAGATTTATTTGGTGGAATGAATTACCAAGTATAATTAAAACCTTAATCTCTTTTTCACCCCTCAACAAAACAATTTTGTTCGAACCCAGAGAACCAATTGAAAATTAATTTACTGCATCACTGAGTAGTATTAATGCTTTGCTTTGCTCTCTCTCTCTCTCTCTCTCTCTCTCTCTCTCTCTCTCTCGCTCTCTCTCTGTGTCATGGACTGTAACATAGTGGGGTCTGAGATGTTGTTACATGTTGGTCTCTGTAATCATGGTGAGAGGAACAATACATGGAGGCTGCGGTGTATTATCCCTAATAGTCTGGCCTGTGGGGTACAATGCTTTTGTCTGCCGCTTCATGCTCCACCCTGAAGGAATGTGAGTGTGTGTGTGTGTGTGTGTGTGTTGTGTGTGTGTGTGTGTGTGTGTGTGTGTGTCTGTGTGTGTGTGTGTGTGTGTGTTTTGCTGTGTTTGATTATATTGGGGTCTGATGGCTCACCCCTGTCTTCAAGTTTCAATGTCTCATGCACAAGTACAGTGAAATGCCTTTACTGTAGAAATGTACTTTAAAATTACAACACAAAAGCACGAAATGAACAGCAATGGCTAACAGTGTAGTGTAATGTTGTCACATGTTGAATCACGTGATTTCACACGACACGCAAAAAAGTGTTTTTGGAACACCACATGTATTTTCTGAACACTTTTAACATGTTTTTTTTTACTTCACATGTGATCAAGTTTTCACATGTGTAATTACATGTGTTATCACTGTTCAGCTAAAGTGTAACCCAACCTGGGATTTGAACTCACCATCTCTGGATTTGAGGTACACTGACCTTTCTGCTGTGCCACAAAGTCTGTAGCATTCCCCTACACATTCATTACCTATAATATATCTCTTCACTTAGCAAAAGACTGCCAGCTGCACTGCTATTTTAGTTGTCAGTTATTCTGACTATTCTCTTATCATTGATTTGACAATTTGAGGGTTTTCTGGATAGTTGTGCAATGTTGGTGTGGCATATTATTCTGGTTTAATGTTACTCCTGAATCACTGTGATAAACATAATTGTTTTTCTTGAGTGTAGTTTTGACAAAGCTGAGATTTTCTTTAAAACCCAAGTGTAGGAATATAAATTGAATCCTGTGGTGTTCGGTGCCATTTAAGATGAGGGAGGACGATACATTCTTTTTATGAGCATGGGCCTTATTTCTATTACAGTATATGGGATAACTGTCACTCATACAGTATTCCATTCACCCAGCTACATGTAACATTGATAGGTTTAGGCTACTGCGTCATAGTCTAATTTTCCGTATTAACATCATGAGGTATCAACAACCTAACTTATGATTGAAAGTTTACAACATAAGTACACAGGTTGAGAGATATTTGAGTAATCAAGGTGACAGGCACTGATACCTTGATTAGCACACTCTTGCCTGCATCTAGCTGATCTAGGGTGTATTAGCCACATACAAACAGCATGATCCCTTTGATCCTCGTGTAATTCCTTCTCTACACACTCTCCTCACCTTTTCCTTTCACTTGTGGACTTGAGTGCACAGTGTAATGCCTTTCTTGCAAATTCAAAACCCAACAACACAATAATCAATAACAATGTATTACTAGAAAAAAAACACATGAGAAATAAGAATACGAAATATGAAATACACAATAAAGTAAGTAAGTAAGCATTCTATATACACAAAATATTTTTAAAGTTAGTACCAATACCATATGTACAGGGATACTGGAGTGATGGAGGTAGATATGTATAGGGGTAAGGGGACTAGGTAACAGGATATAAGATAAACAGGGGTGTGTAGAATCAATATAAGTGTATGTGCATATTATGTGTGAGTGAGTGAGAAAATGATGGAGTGAGTGTTTGTGTGTGTGTTGGAGTGACAGTATGTGTGAGTGTGTAGGGCCCTGTGAGTGTGTATAGAGACAGTGCAAAGACTGATATAAAAGGTTGATAAAGATAGACGGTTGACTCAGTCTGTGTAGCTATTTTGTTAGCTATTTATCAGTCATATTGCTTGGGGATAGAAGCTGTTCAGGAGCCTGTGGGTGTCAGACTTGATTCACTGGTACCTGTTGCTGTGCGGCAGCACGGTTGGAGTCTTTGAAGATTTTCCGGGCCTTCTTTTCACACCGCCTCATATAGAGGTCATGGATGGTAGGGAGCTCGGCCCCAGCGATGTACTGGGCTGTCCGCACAACCTTCTGTAGCGTCATGCGATCGAGGGAGGTGCTATTGCCATACCAAGCAGTGATGCAGCCAGTCAATATGCTTTTTCAATCTCCTGAGGGGGAAGAGGCAACATTTTAAGTCTTTAGTGATTTGGACACAGAGGAACTTCAAGCTGTCTACCTGCTCCACTGCCTCCCCGCCTGTGACAAGGCAAAAAAATATTTCTAAGCCAAACCTTCATGTCATAACTTTTAACCGCTACACGCAGCCTACATCGTTTTCACCAAAGCCACTAGAACTAACGCATTAGTAAACCCGCAACAATCATGCAGTACAGTATACAGTCAGCAAGCAGTTTAGCAGGTGCACCGGAGGCCGCGGTGGCAATAAATTAATAAAACCAAAAGCTTACCTTGACTTGGAAGTATTTCAGTGTTGGATAGCCAGCTAGCTAACATAGCATCCCTCTATATTTGAGCCGGGTGTTTGAGTAGGGTAAACTAGCTAGCTGCATTTGCTAGCTAAGTAAGTGAAAGAAAAAAATACAACATATTATAGCATTCCCACTATCTTGCTTCTAAGAAATTAATTGGTTCAAAACTGTTCAACTATTATCTTTCTCTCTCTTTGTGTCAACTACTCACCACATGTTATGCATGTCAGTGCTAGCTAGCTGTAGCTTATGCTTTCAGTACTAGATTAATTTGCTGATACTTTGATTGGGCTGACAACATGTCACTTAATGCTGCAAGAGCTCTGATAGGTTGGAGGACGTCCTCCGGAAGTTGTCATAATGACTGTTTATGTATATGGAAGGGGGTGAGAACCACGAGCCTCTTACGTTTTGTTTTGAAGTCAATGTACTCAGAGGATGACGGAAACTATCCCTACAGAGTGTTGTTGAGGCTACTGTAGACCTTCATTGCAAAACAGTGTGTTTTAATCAATTATTTGGTGACATGTGAATATATATAGTATAGTTTTATCTAAAAATTATAACTTTTTTAATGTTTCACGATTCAGTTTTTTCTGTAATTCACTGAGGAGTTTGGGCCTCCTCTGAGGAACCTCCACTGGTGGAATCAGTTATGGACACAGACATGGTTGTGTAGCAGGACGATTGCAATTCAGTGAACCAAGAGGTTGTGAGTTCAAATCCCAGGCACTGTATAAATTAAAACACAATGTAGTCATATCAAATATGTAAGTTTAAAAGCACAGTGGGTGCATTATAAATACGTTTTTGTTTGCAGAGCATCACCTGTGAAATTCCATATGAAAATGTGAATCCACATGTGAAAGGATATGTGATTACATGTGAAAATCCACATCATCACATGTGAAGTGTTACAAAAACACATGAACTCTGTTCAAATACCAATACTAAAATACTGTATACTACATACTTAATGATTATATACTATATACTATTAGTTCATTTTAGTATACTGTAAACGAACGGTGTCCTTTCACAAGAGTGTACCAGTGCATTGCTTGTGTACCGGAAGTTGATGCTGATGATATCCAACTATTTGCTAGCTTGTTGGCATAAGTATTTACTAGCTAGACATCTTACGACTTCATTAATAATATCCATTGAGAACGCACATTGACTATACCACATTGGGTAATTGGTTAGATAGCATATAGTTAATATACTGTCAATTTCGATGTATTAGTTGCCAACTATCGTTAGGTAGAAAGCTAACATATCGGTACGACCACTGGGTTAGTTTAGCAAGGAGGATGGTGGGGAGAGAGAGAACGCTAGCTAAGTGAGAGTTCTCTAATCTGGTGTGGAAGAACACAACCTGCTAAAACAGTGTAATGGTGTACAGTACTCTCTGGCAGCAGTGAGACAGCAGCTTGTTTAGTGGATTTTTTTTATAGGGGATGACAAAGTGGTGTGTAGGGGGATCAATGCTGTGAGGTGGAGTGGGCTGTTTGTTCTTTATGTGTGTGTTTCTGTGTGTGTGTACACACGTGTGTACCGGTATGTGTGTGTGTGTGTGTGTGTGTGTATGTGTATGTGCGTTCCGTGGTTGTTGCGTTGAAAAAGGATTGAGGGGATCGATGAAGCGTTTGTTTTGTTTAGGTAAATGATCACCATGGAAATGGACAGGAGCACTCCGTCTTGCGTCCCCGAGGGGAGCGAAGACAAATAGGTATCAAACCCACATCATCCCTCTCGCAGGCTCAGTGTCTCTCTCAGTGTCTGTGGGACTGGGACTTGAGTTGGCATCGACTGTTCTGGGCTGTGACTCCACTGGCATCAACAGACTGTAGACTGACTGACGTTTATCAATATAATGAGGTTCCTTGTCTGTCTTTGTGACCGACTGGTTTCGAACCTGGGTCGTTTGTACACCACAATACTTTAACACGCTGATCTAAAGCCTAGAACTCTATTCGATCCATAGCGCTGAAGATCCGCTTTATAGCGCAATTGACAATTAAAGGCAATGTTCCCGTTGTCGCGGATACTGCATTCACAGTAAACGCTGCTCAATCGGAAATTACCCATACATTTTAACGCGGATCTTCTGCGCCACTACGCTGATACGAATTGAATCCAACCCCTAGAGTCAATCAGTTTCAGCGTTAACCTGCGATAACCCACAACTGCATAGCAGTATTATTATTTATATTTAGTCGATGTCAGAGGTGTCAAATCGGTGAGCGGCTGCTCTTGTTGCCGTTGTCTTTTAAGGTAGTGTCTACACTTGTTAGTATGGGGGACCAGTTGCTATAAGTCACCAAGAAACTATAAATAAACAATTTGAGCTACAGTTAACTTGTAATTCTGAAGGCAATTAAGTCCTTAAAATGACAAGGCATTGCATTCTTGGAGACAGTGGATATTTTATAAGGATATACAGGATGAACAAAAAATGAGGGAGATAACTATATTTTGGTGTAATCTTTTCACTGACTTTATTTAACTCAGTAAATAACACATTATTATTTACAACAACACCCTAGGAACAGTGGGTTAACTGCCTTGTTCAGAGGCAGAACAACAGATTTGTACCTTGTCAGCTCAGGAATTTGATCTAGCAACCCTTTCAGTTACTGGCCCAACACTCTAACCACTAAGCTACCTGCCGCACTAAATTACCTGCAGTTGTGGGTTATCATGGGTTAACGCTTGAACTGATTGAATCGCACGCACGCACGCACACACACACCAGAGATGGGAAGTATTTAAATTACTTTTGAGTATTTTGTCATTTGTATTTCACTGACCTGAACTAGAATCCAATGTATTTTGTAACACGATATGTTTGAGACCTGTAATTTGTATGTTTTAAAAATGGTTTATATTATAAGTATTTGTATTAAATTATAGTGGTTCATAATTTTCACCCAGCATCGGTATCAGAAGTCTGATGGCACTATGGTGTGATAAGAGTGTCTGCTATATGACCAAAATGTTAATGTATATGTGAAAATGAACACTTGCAAAGCATGCTGGGTATTATTATAATGAACTCTGCTCCTGAAGAAGGCCAATAATAATACCCGGTCTGCTTTGCAATTGTTAATTTTTACATTTATATATACATTTTGGTAGTTTAGCAGACATTCTTATGCAGAATGACTTACAGTCAGTGCAGAGTATGTGAGCGGAGGTGAGTGGTCGAAAATCCCATTCATCAGTCAACATCCTCCCCTGTTGTAGTTTTCCCTTTCTGAAAAAAACATAACAGTCGCTCCAAATTCGCTCTATTCATTTTCAACATTCCAACATTCCATGTTGTTGGCTATTGAACCAGGACCTACCTGATGATATGTGGCCGCTGTGTTAAAAAACAACTGGATTTTCTCTAAAGTATCCGAGGATCGGATACTTCAGTAGTCACTGGTTCTGTTGGGCTCACCTCTTACAGTTGATAGAGAACTTTAGCACTGTAGCAAACTTCCTCTTTTCTTAACAACAGCCTGTATAGAAATCTAAACGCCTTCGGTGCTGCAGCATGCGCTCATTCGTTGTCTTACTTTCAATTACACAGGCTGTGTGACCTATTTCTTGGTATACCCATATCAACATCTCTGTGCATTAGTGGTTGGGTAAGCTAAATAACAGGAATAGAATACACCTAATTACAAGAACAGTGATGAAGGAAATAAAAAATGCTGGGCAGCATGTGGCTGAGCAGTACCGGAGTGACATTGGAGCGAGAGACACTCAAACATTTTTTAAATCTGCTCCACACTCTAACCAAATTGCACACGCTCTACTCCTTGCTCCACTCCAGCTCCACTCTGCTCACATCCTCGGAGTCAGAGCATTCAACTAAGGTAGATAAACAACCCAATACTGTATTACAGTCTAAGTGAACCCAACGTTCTTTTGCTACTGTTACTGAGAATGTCGTTGTAGTAATGGTGTGTACTTGCATATTTATTTCGTATTTTGAAAATACTAAATACCTACCTGTATGTATCTGTATTTTATCTAAAATCAACTCAAAAGTATGTTCTATTTTAGTTTAGTACATTGGTCTTTAGAGTATCTTGTATTTTTAACATTATAGATTTGAATGCATCTTTTGCCTATCTCTGACACACACACACACACACACATTTGACCAAGATATCAGTCTCTCGTCGAGGAAATAAATATTTATTAATAACTGTAGTAATCATGATAATAACTGCAATAATAATTGTGATAATAATTTAACAATATCATAATAGTACTGTATCTCTGAAGCACATTGGAAGCATACAGAAAGTAGGACAAAACAAGAAGATAGAGTACAGATGAGTACAGAGTACAGCTGAAAATGTGGTCTCTTTAAATTGTTCAATATATCTCTTTATTTATGTTTTTCATTTACCTACTCATCTTTTAAACTATATGACCTTGGAACAATTACCAAAAAGAAGAAGAAAGAAATAGATTTGTTTGCACATGAAGAGTCCTTGTTTTGAATATACAGTTATACAACGTTCTGATATAGACAGAGAAGGGATGGGGGGGGGGGGGGGGGGGGGGGGGGCTCTGTACATTCGGAATACAAAAGCACAAAGTTCATAAGCCGTAAACAGATAGATAGACAGACACAAACAGAATGGAAGGGTTTCTCTTTCACAGGGCTTACTTCTACACCACTCCAACCTTTGTGCTTTGGGGGACTGCAGAGGGCGTAGGGAACTATGATGGTGATAGATAAGCTATAAGGGGGGGGGGGTCTGTGGGTTTGGCTTAGAGGGTTGAGAGTTGTATCAGATACTATAGGATAAACTGGGTCTGAACTGGGTTTGGTTAGGACTGAGGTTTCTGGTTTTAGATGAGATAGGGTCTGGGTTCAGATGAGACAGGGTCAGGGTCTGATTTTAGATGAGACAGGGTTTAGGTTACAAACAAATCAGGGTTTTGTAAGGAAGCATGTGGATTTTCGGGAAGCCGTATATTATTGAGATAAGTGGTGGACCTGGGCTTTGGGTTAGAGGGCAAAGGGGTATAGGTGAGTTTAGGAGTAGGGGGTGGGGGGCACAGTACAGTTGTTAGCCTTAGACTGTAACAGAGCTATAGTGAAGTCTGCTTCACACCTGTTTGGCATATCCACACACTTAAATAAAAACATTTTCATCCCTTTCAGAGCAAACATTAACACACACACACACACACACACACACACACACACACACACACACACACACACACACACACACACACACACACACACACACACACACACACACACACACACACACACACACACACACACACACACACACACACACACACACACACACACACACACACACACACACACACACAGCCACCACCACCACCACCACCACCTATTTCTGTGGTGCTGGGAATAAAACAAATTCTTACCAATATTCTATGCTCAAAGACAAAAAAATACTCCCTGCAATAACATTCACTTATGCTTGTTTATTTGTATGTGTAAGTTCCGATAGACCTACATATTTACAAGGGTGCAGAAGCAAACTTGTGTGCAGGAGTAGTTTTAACACTGCTTTTATCACACATCTCTATCATCAGGGATGGACAACAGGTCGACATGAGAACAGAAAGTCTCAAACAGACCAAAGAACAACAGAACCAGAATATTTGTCTCTGTGACACCCCAGAGGTCGCGGCTCCCAGATCTCTGTTAGATTGACATCGTAGTTATTTTTTTTGATTTGTTTGCTTGTCTTTTTTATTACATCAGGTCCCAGTCTCTCTCAGTGCCAGTGCAGACTTGACAGCAAGAGTCCCTTGAGCGTTGCAACAACTGATAGAGTGGTGAGAGGTTGACAGGGGATTTTCCTCTAGAACACATATGTGTTACCACGCACACACTTTTTTGGTTCAGGTCTCATCATTTGTGCCACATACAGCTAATATGTTCTTATCAGACACACTTATTGAGAGCAATTACAGTTAAGTGCCTTGCTCAAGGGTACATTGCCTTTTCATGTAGTTGACTCTGGGATTTGAACCAGTGACCTTTTGATTACTGGCCCTTTGCTCTTAAACGCTAGGCTACCTGCCTCCCCGACCTGTCAACATACAGCTGTCCCCCTGTCCACTTGTTACGATTCCCGTTCTGTCGTCTCAGAGACAAATAATGCAGCAAATAGGTTTATTTCTGTGGAACCTTGCATCCATTCAGCTGTAGGAAACGTCCATAGGCTAGCCTGTCAGATACAGTCACATCTGAGTCCAGGGAAACATCCTTAGGCTAGCCTGTCAGATACAGTCACATCTGAGTCCAGGGAAACATCCTTAGGCTAGCCTGTCAGATACAGTCACATCTGAGTCCAGGGAAACATCCTTAGGCTAGCCTGTCAGATACAGTCACATCTGAGTCCAGGGAAACATCCTTAGGCTAGCCTGTCAGATACAGTCACATCTGAGTCCAGGGAAACGTCCATAGGCTAGCCTGTCAGATACAGTCACATCTGAGTCCAGGGAAACGTCCATAGGCTAGCCTGTCAGATACAGTCACATCTGAGTCCAGGGAAACATCCTTAGGCTAGCCTGTCAGATACAGTCACATCTGAGTCCAGGGAAACGTCCTTAGGCTAGCCTGTCAGATACAGTCACATCTGAGTCCAGGGAAATGTCCTTCGACCAGCCCACCAGATACAGTCACACCTGAGTCCAGGGAAACGTCCTTAGGCCAGCCCATCAGATACAGTCACACCTGAGTCCAGGGAAACGTCCTTAGGCCAGCCCATCAGATACAGTCACACCTGAGTCCAGGGAAACGTCCTTAGGCTAGCCTCTCAGATACAGTCACATCTGAGTCCAGGGAAACGTCCTTAGGCCAGCCTGTCAGAGCAAGCAGCTCATTGTGGTATAGGGAAGCTTGATCTGCAGCAGAGGCAGTGGTGAACTCAGAAAGGAAAGAGAGCTCAGTGTTTTCCAGTACCATCCTGTACTCCACTCAGAGAGGAGAGGGATAGGGTGTCCCCTCATTCCCTGTCCTCAAAACTGGATCCTCAACCCCCCTCTGGAATATGCTTCCAAAATCCCCTCGAACACACCTCAGGTTTTATCTTAGCGCTGTCATTGTGGGACTGACTGTGTCATTACAGTCAGCCCCCCCCCCCCACCACCCCATCTGCAGCGCTAATCCCTCGTTCTCTCTCTCTTTCACCTCAGAAGAGAGAAGAAGAAAGAAAGAAAACTATATTTGAAAAACATATTTTATCTGGCACACAGGACAGTATGCGGCTCTGCGATTCTCCTCTCCTGGCGTTCTTGTTCTCATCAAATGTTAAAAGCCTTGGTGAGAAGCGTTCTGACTGATCCGGTAATGATTACACTTATCTGGAGTGAGTCTGTCTGCAGGGCACTGGTGTGTTCCACATAATACCTTCCCCAGTCACTTTGGCCTTTACGTGACCGAAGTCCAGCATTATGGTAGAAGAATCGTTTGCTATATTATCATTGTGTAATGTACAACATACATATTGTTACAGAGTACAGTTGGTTTGTTTTTAAAAAAGAACAACATTTACATAAAAAGTCCAAGAGTTTTTGAAGTTACATTCAATAGCTGAACCAAAGGAAGAACAATAAATAGACAAACAGAAATAATGCCACACAATTATAGTATAAATCTCTCGATATGTTCGACAGTGCATTAAGTCCTGCGTCATGAAATCAAATATTGATAAAATTAAAAATTAAAAGCTAATTTAATTCCAAGGGTTGCAGATCACAAATAGATATACTTATATTCATCATTTATAAATGTTTTTTTTTTTTCTTACTCAGTAATACAATAAATACAACATTAGTAAATGGCTACAATGGACTTTTTCCCACCATGTCTGACAGCATGTTATTAGTACAATGTTTAAGTATAGAAGGATGTCACTCAAGTAGAGTTTGATATAAATAGAAAGGTTTAAAGAGACTTCAATAAAATGTTGTTGGTTGGTTTTGCAACCCCTCTGACAGAGCCTTTTCTCTCTCTCTCTCTCTCTCTCTCTCTCTCTCTCTCTCTCTCTCTCTCTCTCTCTCTCTCTCTCTCTCTCTCTCTCTCTCTCTCTCTCTCTCTCTCTCTCTCTCTCTCTCTCTCTCTCTCTCTCTCTCTCTCTCTCTCTCTCTCTCTCTCTCTCTCTCTCTCTCTCTCTCTCTCTCTCTCTCTCTCTCTCTCTCTCTCTCTCTCTCTCTCTCTCTCTCTCTCTCTCTCTCTCTCTCTCTCTCAGAATGAGCTGGAGCCCATACCTAAGATGGATGGAGGAGTCAAAGACTACATCCCAAATGGCACCCTATTTCCCACATAGTGCACTACTTTTGAACAGTAGTATATAGGGAATAGGGTGCCATTTGGGATGCGTGCCAAGTGACGATTGGGAGTGGACAGCTCCCATGTTTCTAATTTGTAGCTCGATCCCCAACCTGCCCACCACCCCCCACCCCAACACGATGTACAAAAGAAGTGATTTGTTTACTACACAGCACAGCCACCTCAACCACAACTACACAACAACATGTTTTGGTAGCGACGCCGTGATTCAGGGGCCTGCTGTGGACGGCAACAGACATGACCTCTTGATACTAACCCCTGACCTTTAACCTCCAACCCGTTGTCCATGTTAACTTTAACTCCACATGCCCCCCTGGACACCTAAATACAATTCAGTGTGTGTTCCCTGGCTTTTTACAGGCTTCTCTGCTTCCTTGCTGAACACACACCTTCTTATTCTTCCATTGACATTGGAGGGGGTCTTTTAGTTCAAGCTACAGAGATACAAAGTGAACTGGAAGCGCAACGTGTAGAGAAGAGCAGTTTTTAAAGTGGAAGGAAGCTCCGAGAGTTTAGCTCCACACTAGAGTTTAAATGTCCCCCATTATATGACATAACTTCTTGTTTTCACTCCCTAACTTTCACCATGACCCACAGAAAGTAATTAATTCTAAACTGCAAGTTAACTGCAGAGGCTGACCTGTAAATGTGGCCCATTAGTGGTCAGAGTTTGTGTGTGATGTCATCCGTTTTTTACCCTTTCCATGGAAGACGCAGTCAAGCACTCATTCGCCTGCCATCTGGGGTTGTTGCTATGGCGTCACCAAGGTGTTACCATGTCATTACCATGACGTCCATATGAGTCATGTCAGGCAGACAAGCAGTCCCTTACCATCAGCATCTTGCCCCCCCCCCCCCCCCCCCCCCCCCCCCACACCTCCCATTCACCTGAACTTCCCAAAGACACATTATACATCTCTGTTTTTTAGTTTGTTTGTTTCCCCCTCATATTTTTTTTAAGCATACTTATACATTACATATAATAATATATTTACATACATTACTCTTTGCTCTTTTTGGAAATCATAAACTTAAAAAAGTTTAGAAAAATAAAATAGTTTTATGGTGCCCTTTCTCTTGGTCTCGTCCGCCCAGCAAGGCTTGTCCCAGGGGAAAGCTATATCTCGCTCCGCCCCTAAAACTCCAGGCGCAGTGGTTTAGGCCGTTGTTATGGTGCTTGGCCAAAACATCTTCCATCCACTCTCCCCTTTTGAGCCTTGATAGAAGGGATCCTGACAATGTCCTCTCTTTTTGTATTTTTGTTGATTTCGTTTATCTTGTTTTTTTGTGTTCTTTCTTTATCCATGTTGTCATCCTTCTAGTTTTGGTTTTATTTACTAGAATAGAATAGAAAAACAAACAGGTCAATGTTAAGGGATACTTTTTTTTCATATACTGTATACTTTTATATTTAATATTTTTTCAACAGCATATTTTTTCATGTATTAAATTCCAAACAGGAGCACCTAAGACATTTCATATATTTTCAAATTATATGGACAGGTGTAAAGTCAATCACAATCACAATGAATACAAAAACAAACACAAAAATCAAATCAAATCAATACAACAATATAAAAACTATAAACATCAGTAAAATCAGTCATGTTTTAACTTGTTTAACATAAAAAAAAACATTGACGTTGAGATCATGAGTTAAGAGTGTGAATAAAAAATACATTACATTAACTGGGTGGTTCGAGCCCTGAATGCTGATTGGCTGACAGCAGTGGTGTATACCACGGGTATGACAAAACATGTATTTTTACTGCTCTAATTACGTTGGTAACCAGTTTATAATAGCAATAAGGCACCGCAGGGGTTTGTGGTATATGGCCAATATACCACGGCCAAGGGCTGTGTCCAGGTACTCCGCGATGCGTTGTGCCTAAGAACAGCCCTTAGCCGTGGTATATTGGCCATATATCACACCCCATCGTGCCTTATTGCTTAAATACCCTGTGTGTCATTAACCTGTAACAGGCTAGGAGTTACTACATGCAGCAATGGAGCAATTGCAACTTTTTATGCTCACAATTTCTTGTAATTTTCGTACAATTAAATGAATTAACAGTGGTAAGTACCTTTTAATTGCCTGTACTTACAGTACATAGCAGGTACATTGTAATTAGAGGTTATACCCTATGGCTAGTAATGTTACATACTGTAGGTTATAGGTTACCACTAGGTAATGTAAAGTGCTGTCATAAAATACAGTTTTAGAGTTTAGCAGCTAAGAGAGAGAGAGAGGAGAGAGAGAGAAAGAGAGAGAAATGGGGATAAACTGCATTAAATTCCTGGAGCGGGAGAGTGTTCTGCTGCACACAGCAGGGGTTCTGTTGACGGGCTATAGAACCCCTTCATTTCAGAGAGATGAGCCTCTGGTGTGTCGATCTTCAGAGGGAGAACACAGAGGCCGACTTTAATTTCAGCAGCACTTTGTAGTCCCTCACCCCCTCCTACTCCCTGCTCCTCCCGGTCCTCCTGAGAGAGGAACCCAGAAACCAGCACAGCTGTGCCATGGCCTCACCAATCAGCCCCAATAATGCCTCCCTCTTGTCTCCGGTAGTGGACGTTCCCCCGGCCTCACGTGGGAGGGCCCTTAAAGCCCTGCTCCACAAACAAACACAGGAATAAAGACAGCCTTCTGTAGAGGAAGGATGGAACAAAAGAGACAGAGAAGGCGGGATGGAGAGTGAAGAAGAAGAGAAAGAAGAAGAGCGGTGGTGTGAATCCCCCTGGTCGTTGTTGTGGTGAACGCTGCCGGGCCAAGTCTCTCTCTCTCTCTCTCTCTCTCTCTCTCGCTCCCCCTCCCTACCTCAGAGAGCAGCGCTGACAAACATATTAATCACCTCGGGCAAATAACTCCCAGAGAAGTTAATGCACTGAGAAGCCTTCGCCGCAGCCCCCCACCCCCTGCCTCTCCTCAGCTCGCCCCACCTGCCTGTGTGTGTGTGTGTGTGTGTGTGTGTGTGTGTGTGTGTGTGTGTGTCTGTGTGTGTCTGTGTGTGTGTGTGTGTGTCTGTGTGTGTGTGTCTGTGTGTGTGTGTCTGTGTGTGTGTGTGTCTGTGTGTGTGCTTCAGTGAAGACTTGAGCTGAGAGCACCAGCTCATTCTCTCTTCCTTAAAGTGAGAGAATGAGAGAGAGAGAGAGAGAGAGAGAGGAAAGAGTGAGTAGAAGTGGTAGAGTCGGCTGAATCATCCGTCATGTTTCAAAAAGCAAAGCAGAATCACCTTGCGTTACTAATGGCATCAGCATCCTTGAAAGAATAGACAAACGTGAAGCCTGGGGGTGACTTGTTTTAAAGACAAAGTATATTGAGTTTGAGGATCAACAGTTAAATATGATATATTCATTTGATATAAACCTTTGATATCGGGCCGAGATGAATGAGAAACGTTCTCTTTTGTCCAGAGTAACAGTTACATACAGTACAGAGTATTGATAAAGTACAGTAGTGTAGCCTGATACAAGAAGGCTTCTGGGCATATCTGGAAAATACTAACTTTAAACACAGAACAGTAATAACACAGAAGTATAGTAAATACACTGTGACGATGACCACTTCACAGGTGAGTAGATATATAATACACATACAAAAGATCATTTGCAATACATGTGTACATAAACACAGTGTTTGGAGTTTTATTTTGCTTGTAGTTTTTGTAAAATATACTTTTTAAAGAAATCCCCTCACATGTAAAACTGCAACATAGTTTGTTTCAAACAGAACAAAGTCGCACAGACAAACAGTACCAGTAAAACGTTTGGACACACCCACTCATTCAAGGGCCTTGATGACATCTTTGCACACTCTTGGCATTCTCTCAACCAGCTTCACCTTGAATGCTTTTCCAACAGTCTTGAAGGAGTTCTAACATATGCTGAGCACTTGTTGGCTGCTTTTCCTTCACTCTGCGGTCCAACTCATCCCAAACCATCTTAATTGGGTTGAGGTAGGGTGATTGTGGAGGCCAGGTCATCTGATGCAGCACTCCATCACTCTCCTTCTTGGTCAAATGGCCCTTACACAGCCTGGAGGTGTGTTGGGTCATTGTCCTGTTGAAAAACAGATGATAGTCCTACTAAGCGCAAACCAGATGGGATGGCATATCACTGCAGAATGCTGTGGGAGCCATGCTGTTTAAGTGTGCCTTGAATTTGAAATAAATCACCAACATTGTCACCAGCAAAGCACCCCCACACCATCACACCTCCTCCTATATGCTTCACGGTGGGAACCACACACAAGGAGATCATCCGTTCACCTACTCTGCGTCTCACAAAGACACGGCGGTTGGAACCAAAAATCTCAAAGGACAAATTTCCACCAGTCTAATGTCCATTGCTCATCTTGGCCCAAGCAAGTCTCTTCTTCTTATTGGTGTCCTTTAGTAGTGGTTTCTTTGCAATAATTAGACCATGAAGGCCTGATTCACGCAGTCTCCTCTGAACAGTTGATGTTGAGATATGTCTGTTCTTGAACTCTGTGAGGTGCAATCTGATGTGCAGTTAATTGCCGATTTCTGAGGCTGATAACTCTAATGAACTTACCCTCTGCAGCAGAGGTAACTCTGTGTCTTCTTTTCCTGTGCCGGAGAGAGAGCCAGTTTCATCATAGCGTTCGATGGTTTTTGCGACTGCACTTGAAGAAATGTTCAAAGTTCTTGAAATTTTCCGGATTGACTGACCTTCACGTCTTAAAGTAATGATGGACTGTCATTTCTCTTTGCTTATTTGAGCTGTTCATAATATGGACTATCTTTTGTATACCACCCCTACCTTGTAACAACACAACTGACTGGCTCAAATGCATTAAGTTGGAAAGAAATCCCACAAATTAACTACTTTTAACAAGGCACACCTGTTAATTGAAATGCATTCCAGGTGACTACCTCATGAAGCTGGTTGAGAGAATGCCAAGAGTGTGCAACGCTGTCATCAAGGCATAGGGTGGCTACTTTGAAGAATCTCAAATATAAAATATATTTTGATTTGTTTTACACTTTTTTGGTTACGACTCTACATGATTCCATATGTGTTATTTCATAGTTTTGATGTCTTCACTATTATTCTACAATGTAGAACATTTTTTTAAATAAAGAAAAACCCTTGAATGAGTAGGTATGTCCAAACTTTTGACTGGTACTGTATATTGAAATGACTCAGCTCTCTGCATCTAGCTAGCTACACACAATGACAAATGAACATATCGAATGAATCAAACTAAAGAAGCATACTGGAGATTTCAGATTTCTCATTCCATGAACATCTGCACCTCAAGTCTGGCTTCTTATTCAAAGGATACGGCAATGAGAGGCCTACAGTCGAGTTTTGAAAAATTTGATCCCACATGGCTCCTTTGACGTTAGCATTGTGGCTCTTCATAATATCTACCAGAATACTGTCACCTGGTATTCCATTGAGAAAAGCCATCTCTGTTACTTTACATGGGAGAGATAATGATGATTTACGATGCAAATAAACTTCCCAGCCAGAGAGAGTTATATCAATACAAACGGGGACCACTACCTCTGGTGGTGTATGGGCTATGGGCTATGGACATTGACTTGGGTCAGTGGAATGGAATTAAGGTATACATTAATGGATTGTTGTGGAAGAGGGAGAGATTAGCTGAGGGAGCCGATGGCAGCCATTTTGTGGCTGGCCCGTGGCCCGTGGTGCCATCTTACAAATGACTGCATTAACAGAGCCAATTAAAGTGGCAATCATTTAATGGTCGCCTACGCAGCCATGCGAGACCAGGCCTTTTATCACGTCAATCGGCCATAAGGCGGTAAGATTCAGTTAGAGCAGAGTTCTGCAATCTGGCCAGTGGACCGACTCAGCTCCGCTCTCCTCTCAATAAAACATGTCTCAATGTCTCCACTCAGCACTGACTGGGCCCTAGGAAGATATAAGATAACTTATGTCCTTTGAAAACAAATACACTGAATCGCCTAATTTAATAAAATATATCCATTTTAAGTTCATAGTGGTAAAAATTGTCTGGGAATATTTCGAACAAACAGTTAAAAACCAAAATATGGGAATTTGATATTTCGCCTTTTCATAAACTCTTGAAGAAGACATGTTTTCAGGGTGGGGTTCTCTCCTTCATCAGACATCAAGGTGCAGATGGAGGGATGGGGGGAAAAGAGAAAAGAGAAAAGAGCAGCATTTTATAGAGCCACGTCCTTCTCTATCTCGCCTCTGCAGTCATACTACCCAGGATGCTTCTCCAAGCGCTCTTTGAGTTTTAGGAGCGTTGTAAAGACGTTTACGACAAAAAGCAACAAACAAAACAAATCAACATCAAATAAAAAAACACATACTGCTTGAACTCCTCTAGGTTATTTGGACACATTGTATAGACACGCAGAGTAGTATATCATGATAATACACTTCACATCTAGCCATAGACACATAGAATGACATGGTAAGCCATGGTTGCGTCTCAACCAGCACCCTATTCCTTATATAGTGCACTACTTTAGACAAGAACCCATAGGGAATAGGGTGCCATTTGGGAAGCAAACCATCTCTCCCCTTCTGTAAAACTATCAACAAAAAAGGTGAAAGGCTTTTTTAAGTCATGTCCCCACTTTTTAACCCCTATAGGACATGATATACTTTTATAAAAGGAAGAACATTTTATTTTTCATTTTCTTTCTCAATTTTCTCAATCTAATAATAATAGATAATAGCAGTATAATCCATTTGATATACTAATAAATGCTATGCTATAACGCTTTTAATTCTGTAATAACACACAAGCAGTGTAAGATAATGATTATTGGAAAAAAGCACACCTTGTAGAAAAACAAACCAAGATAACTTTAACTGTGAAAGAAATGTGTAAAGTGCCATGGAAGAGGTTAGAAATATAGAATACAAGTAAACATACAGTATGCCACACTAGAATATTACTTACATGAAAATATAACAGCAACATCAGAGTATCCCACTACCACAGAACAGCTGTTTGTACATGTTAAGGTTATAGGTCTACTGAGAGTGGTCTAGAGCAGGGTTTTTGGATTGCCCCCGGCAGAACCTTTTCTAGTTGAAAAACGTCCCTTGAGGAATCCCTCTGAAAAGGGTCTTCGAGGAACCCCATGTGCAATGGTTCAAACCAAAACCTTTTTGCGATGGGAGGGGTTAAATGTTGAACCTTTTAAAAAATATATTGTAGCGGTGGCAGCCTACGAGACAATTGGAGGCAAAATGGAGAACACCATCATGTTCGTGAGCGTCTACCCTTTCCATAGTGGGGTCATATTAGTTTGTAGCCCGAACGGTTCGGATGGTACAGACTGAAGTTGGCACATCGTCGGTACCAACTTCAGACGTGTCCCATGAGGATTGTGGGGGTCGTAGAACAAAACAGAGAACAACATCCTGTTTGTGAGAGTCCCATCTTTCCATAAAGTTAGAAGACCAAATTGTTTTTATGAGAAATGCGATTTTTGGTCTGACAAACAGAGTTGTAGCGCTGCCACTTTCCACCGCAGATGCAGAAGGCCAACATAGGTGGATGTTGTGGATTGAGACTGATATCTGTAGATTAAACTGACTGATTTTGATGGGGACTGAGACTGAAATCTGTAGATTAAACTGACTGATTTTGATGGGGACTGAGACTGAAATCTGTAGATTAAACTGACTGATTTTGATGGGGACTGAGACTGAAATCTGTAGATTAAACTGACTGATTTTGATGGGGACTGAGACTGAAATCTGTAGATTAAACTGACTGATTTTGATGGGGACTGAGACTGAAATCTGTAGATTAAACTGACTGATTTTGATGGGGACTGATTTATCATGTAATTAGATTGACACAAGAGTCAAACTCTTAAATAATATTATAGGTTCCTCCAAGAACCCCTCAACTCACCGCAGGTGCAAATATGAAACATTGACTAGCAATGGTTCCTTGAGGAACTCCAGTGTTCCTCGAGTCACCATTAATTCTAAGAGTGATTGAAAATGTTGTATATAAATACTGAAATATTTTCGAGCCAAGCTTCTGAAAGACGTTTTGACGTTGAATCTGCCAAAGGTTAAGGTGTACCGTAATCTATTTAATATGAACAGATCAACAGCAATAAGACCTACACAACAACTGTGAACATTTGAAGCCCCCTCGGTTGCCCTTTGGGTTATGTAACAAGCCCCAGATATTGTACTAAGAAGACAGAAGCTCTAGTAATAACCGGATAGATCAGATTCTGTACGGTACAATCTGAATCAAACAACAGCTAGGTATTAGGATGTGTACGGTCAGAGACAGAGATGTGCATGTTTGTTTATATGTTTTTCAAAATATATGACTCAATCCTTGAGGCTTGAGGATAAATTGGGTGATGGACAGTACAGTAAGCACAAAAGACAGCCAGACACATGTTCAGAATAATACAAAACTGAACATACAATACTTGGTCAACAATCAGGCTGGTTCCACCAGGCTAATAAAATACATCTATGAGAGAGGACTCGCGTGTATGAGAAGTGAATCCTAAGTGTGAAATTTAACAGAACCCCAAGGACATGGGAGGTTAGAATTACATCTCTTCACTTTAAAAGGAGAAGAGAGGGAGAAGAGAGAGGTGGGAGAGTAGAGGAGATGCAGTTTATCCAATCCATATTTCACAATGGCCTTCTGATCATTGGGAACAGAAAGGGAGAATAAAGAGAGTCTGGAGAAATAGACAAAACAGCCATAGAGGTGTGTGTATGCCTGTGCTTGTGTGTGGTGGAGTCAGTCTGGTGTATCTTCAAATGAGATCAGTGCTTATTGACTGAGCTCTGTTATCGCTAATCTGTGGAGTAAATTGCCTCGGTAGCCGTTCCTCTATACAGTCTCCTTACTTCTCTCGCGGCCCGCCGCCACTGACTCCCTTCTTTACGATCCCATCACACAACGTGTGTGTGTGTGTGTGTGTGTCTGTGTGTGTGTGTGTGTGGGGGGGGGGGGGGGGGGGGGGGGTGAGAATGTCTGTGTGTAGATGAGAATGTACCTGTTTGTCTGTATAAGTGTGCAGGTGTGTGTGTGTGAGGGGAACATGATCAGTGTTGTAAGAGGTTGTGGGACGAGGAGACGCTATTTAATTCTCACAAAGACCTGCTCTCTTTCTTTCTCTCTCTCTCCCTCTCTCTCTCTCTCTCTCCCCCTTCTCTCTCCCCCCTCTCTCTCTCCCCCCCTCTCCCTCTCCCCTCTCTCTCTCTCTCTCTCCCCCCCCCCCTCTCTCTCCCCCCTCTCTCTCTCTCTCTCCCTCCCCCCTCTCTCTCTCTCTCTCTCTCTCCCCCCTCTCCCCCTCCTCTCTCCCCCCCTCTCTCTCCCCCTCTCTCCCCCCTCTCTCTCTCTCCCTCCCCCTCTCTCCCCATCTCCTCCCAGTCTCTCTCTCCCCCCTCTCTCTTGCCCCCCTCTCTCTCTTTCTCACTCTCTCCCCCCTCTCTCTCTCTCTCTCTCTCTCACCCCCCCTCTCTCTCTCTCCCCCCTCTCTCTTGCCTCCCTCTCTCTCTTTCTCTCTTCCCCCTCTCTCTTGCCCCCCCCTCTCTCTCTCTCGCTCTCTCTCGCTCTCTCCCCCCTCGCTCTCTCCCCCTCTCTCTCTCCCTCTCTCTCTCACCCCCTCTTTCTCTACCCCCCACTCTCTCTCTCTCTCTTTCTCTCACCCCCTCTCTCTCTACCCCCCACTCTCTCTCTCTCAATCTCAAAGAAATTAAAGAGAAGAACACAGTCTTAAATAGAGATAGAGATATGGAGAGAGAGAGATATGGAGAGAGACAGATATGGAGAGAGAGATATGGAGAGAGAGACAAAGAGAGAGAGATATGGAGAGAGAGAGAAGGAGAGAGAGATATGGAGAGAGACAAAGAGAGAGATATGGAGAGAGAGAGAGAGAGAGATATGGAGAGAGAGATATGAGGAGAGATTTGGAGAGAGCGATATGGAGAGAGAGACCAAGAGAGAGAGATATGGAGAGAGAGACAAAGAGAGAGATATGGAGAGAGAGACAAAGAGAGAGATATGGAGAGAGACAAAGAGAGAGATATGCAGAGAGAGATATATGGAGAGAGAGAAATATGGAGAGAGAGATATGGAGAGAGAGATATGGAGAGAGAGACAAAGAGATAGAGATATGGAGAGAGAGAGAAAGAGAGAGAGATATATGGAGAGAGACAAGGAGAGAGAGATATGTGGAGAGAGATATGGAGAGAGATTTGGAAAGAGAGATATGGAGAGAGAGACAAAGAGAGAGAGACAAAGAGAGAGAGATATGGAGAGAGAGACAAAGAGAGAGAGATATGGAGAGAGATATGGAGAGAGAGATATGGAGTGAGAGATATGGCGAGAGAGACAAAGAGAGAGAGATATGGAGAGAGATATGGAGAGAGAGACAAAGAGAGAGAGACAAAGAGAGAGAGATATGGAGAGAGGGACAAAGAGAGAGAGATATGGAGAGAGAGACAAAGAGAGAGATATGGAGAGAGCGATATGGAGAGAGAGACAAAGAGAGAGAGATATGGAGAGAGAGATATGGAGAGAGAGAGACATGGAGAGAGGGAGATATGGAGAGAGAGACAAAGTGAGAGAGAGACAATGAGAGAGAGAGATATGGAGAGAGAGACATGGAGAGAGAGAGACAAAGAGAGAAAGATATGGCGAGAGAGACAAAGAGAGATAGCGATATGGAGAGAGAGACAAAGCGAGAGAGAGATATGGAGAGAGAGATAAAGAGAGAGAAATATGGAGAGAGAGACAAAGAAAGAGAGATGGAGAGAGACAAAGAGAGAGATATATGGAGAGAGAGATATGGAGAGAGAGACAAAGAGAGAGAGATATGGAGAGAGAGATATGGAGAGAGAAATATGGAGAGAGAGACAAAGAGAGATATGGAGAGAGAGATATGGAGAAAGAGACAAAGAGAGAGAGGCAAAGGGAGAGAGATATGGAGAGAGAGACAAAGAGAGAGAGATATGGAGAGAGAGATATGGAGAGAGAGACAAAGAGAGAGCGAGCGAGAGAGAGAAAGCGAGAGAAGTTTCACTCAATACCCTCACAGAGCTGAGCTTGGTCAGGTGTGTGAGGTGTAACATCACAAATCGTTCCCCATCCCAAACCTTTTCCCCCTTAACTGTCAGTAGATCCAAGATTGATGCTGGTAGATAGGGCTCAATCGATAGTCTCTTACACTCCCCTCCCGCCTCCCACTTTATCTCAGTAAGACTGAACATCTTCTCCTATGGGAGTCCTAACATCCTTCCTAATGTCAGTCACAAATCTAAAAGCACCTACCTCCCTCTCTCTCTGCCCTCCCACCTATGCACCTAAAGGGTGTGTCCCAAATGTCACCCTATTCCCTTTCTAGTGCCATACTTTTGAACAGGGCCCATAGGGTCAAAAGGCTCAGTTCAATTGGGATGCACCAGATGTCTCCGGTTATCAGACTGTCTATATGGGACAGTGTCTGGGACTGGAACACAGCATGCTACCATACAAGGTAACAACTCAATGGCCTAATCAATACAGCATGTGTGTCTATCTGCCTGTGCTCTTCTCTCTTCCATATCGTACAAGCCTATAGTGTAGATATTATTCCAGTAAAGAACATTAGCCAATCTCAGGGGACGAGACATGGTAGTCTCAACAACAACAGAGACACTTTGATCCATTAAAGCAGCAGTGCAGTCAACCACGTGATTTTCCACTTTAAATGTTTTTATATTTCAATTATACTCCACACTCTGAAATTGTGATGATAATAATGCCCTTTTGGTGTAAAAGCTGTTTGGAAATATAAATGCCTGGAATTTCAGCCTGTTCAGGTCAGGTTTTAGTCTAGAGGATCCTATCCGCCAATCAGGGCTGTGAATGTCAATATATTTACATTTGTATCAACACGCCCACATGATCAGACTGAGCAAAAGGAGGATCAGGTAAATAAATCATGAAAAATATATTTGGAGTTATTTTAATGAAATAAACACATACAGTGATATATTAGACATACAGTGATGATTTAAAAATGACATTAGAAAGAGTGCATGCAGGCTTTAAAAAACAAATGAGTGTGAAGAAGAGAGTTCAGGGCCCTTTCACTCCTCTTAAATCATATATCCATCATTTTAATTACACCACAAGTTTCCATCAACATTTCCCTTCAACATCCTCTTTGTTGAATAGTGTTAATTATTCATTTTGGCATGGTGAAAAATAATGACTTGAGATATTTAAGGACTCTTTCTGAAAAGAAAAACTGACCAATGAAAGAATGCACAGCAATATCAACATGATGTATTATTGCTTATTTTGTAGATACTGTAGCTTATTTGGTAGAGGAAAACGGAAACCATACAAAAGTGTCATTGTGTAAAAGAAACGCTGTGTTCCGCTTTAACAGAACATGATGTCATATTTCTGTATTGTAATTTCAGAAAATGTCCATAATATATCTGCAGTAATAGTGGAAAAAACAACATTTTTTCCACCTAAAAAAAATATTTTTGGTGTATACAAATTGCATTGAAAATGCAGCCTTTCTATTTGACAACAAAATACGGTCTGGCTTCTGCTGGGAAGCCTCCCTCTCTTCCATCAGTGTCACTCAGAGGCGTGGTCATCTCCTTCTCGAGCACAACCAACAATGGCAGATTGGGGCAAGGGTCAAACATATATAAATCGTTCTGATTGCTGGTTGCAAAAAAATGTACGCTCAATTTCCGTTTGTGTGTGGAAACAATGTGTTGCAATTTGCCTAGCTTTCTCAAGGTGCAAGCAAAGTTAGAGTGCTGTACCTTTAAAGCCATTCTGTGGAGATGGGATACTTTCTGCCTCTGGCTCAGTGCCACAATCAATGCTCTCTCTCTGACACAATGCTGCTGCTGCCCAGGCCACACAGCAATGGCTGCCATAGCTCTCCCAAAGATGGTGGTTAAATAAGATAGTTTACTCAGGCCGTTAACCATTGAATTTTTTTTGTCAAGGTTCCTGTCTGTTTAAGTGGGCATCCCCTCTCTCCCGTGAGCATGCTTTCCTCCATAATATCTGGCATGCTCAAGCGAGAACGGGTACAGCTGGCTCTGGTCTACTTAGTGTCCCCTCCCCACTCACCCCACCTGCCCTGTCTGATCCGCTCGACCAACATTTTTTTGCCAGTGTGATGTCTCGCTCTGGGGCATCGCCTCCGTGGGTGGGGGCGATAAGTAGGCCAGAGTGGCCCTGCCCCTATCAGAAGAAATTAGCAAGTCGAGTGTCGTGCTTTCTCTTCTGTCTCTGGCTCTCCTCCACTCCACTACCATACATCACTTCCTCCTGCGCAGAGTTCTACAATACTACTTCCTGTCAGCCATTTTGTTGCAGCTCAAACTCCTCTTGATATATAATACAAGCCATTTAACAGATGCTTTTATCCAAAGCAACTTACAGTCATGAGTGCATACATTTCTTTACAAATGGGTGGTCACAGGAATCAAACCCACTATCCTGAGGTTGCAAGCACCATAATCTATCAACTGAGCTAGAGACAACCACCCAGCTGAGTGAGTTTCTGTTTCTCTCATTAGCCTAAGAAGTCTCAGGTCTACAAACTAAAGGCTTGTTATTATGGGTCTGTTCTGTAGGCTTTGGGTCCAGCCAATACCCTTAAGGGAATGAAATAGGCCGGCTGTACCATTTACTTACTTAATAAAACGCAGTTTGAAATTTGTTGCTTAAACTGGAATTGCTGACCATTAGCGGGCTTAATGTATATTGGGAAAATGACTAATTGAAACAATAAGGGTACAGAAAATGGGTTGGAATTAAAACCCGCAATCACAGACACATCCCACAGGAGCCGAGTTTGAGAGCACACACTTAAAGAGAGGAAAATACAGAGGCAGCATTTTTCTGTTTGTTGGTGAATTCCCTCTGTATGACTCACATTATACAGAGACAGCAAACCGCACCAGGAAATACTATTGTCAATGAGAAAGTGTTCAATTAATGACAATATTTTAACATTTATTGAAGAGAGAGAAAAGTGAGAGACCTACATGTATTCCCTCATCTCCAATTTCTCTCTCTCTCTCACTATGTGCTTTCTTACATTCAATAAACCATCAATCTCAACCCAGAGAAATACAGGAAATTCAAAATAGCATCATTTACAATACAGCGATGAAAGACAATGCATATGGTCAAATAAAAGTCTTAAAATGAGACATCAATTTGAGAGATTCTTGACCAGGGGTTCATGTGTTTTTGGAGCTGGAAGTGTTTTGTTCTAGTTTTTGTTTTCCAATAGGAAGTATGAGTTGAGTTTGATAGTTGTTTTTGTTTTCCAATAGGAAGTATGAGTTGAGTTTGATAGTTGTTTTTGTTTTCCAATAGGAAGTATGAGTTGAGTTTGATAGTTGTTTTTGTTTTCCAATAGGAAGTACAAGTTGAGTTTGATAGTTGTTTTTGTTTTCCAATAGGAAGTACGAGTTGAGTTTGATAGTTGTTTTTGTTTTCCAATAGGAAGTATGAGTTGAGTTTGATAGTTGTTTTTGTTTTCCAATAGGAAGTATGAGTTGAGTTTGATAGTTGTTTTTGTTTTCCAATAGGAAGTATGAGTTGAGTTTGATAGTTGTTTTTGTTTCCCACCAGGAAGTATGAGTTTAGTTTGATAGTTGTTTTTGTTTGTTTGTTAGTTTGTTTTGCTGGGGGGCAGAAGGAGGGAGGCGTTTGTCCCTCTCTCTCTCTCTAGTAGGGAGTGAAGCGACTGCAACCTCCTCTGTATAGGCTAGCCTGCAACATCAAAGATGAAAAAAGCTCCAATCAGTATTCAGTATAGGAAGCTTGGTTTATAGAATATTATATTGGCTTCTGTTTCCTTTTTCCCCTCAAAACTTTCTTCCCTTTTGACTTTTTTTATTTTGTTGCAAAGGTTGGAGTGTTGGTGGAAATTGAGAGGAGTACTGGAGACGTTAATGTGTTTGTGTGCGTGCGTGCGTGCGTGTGAATGTGGCGTTATGTTTGTGTGCGTGCGTATGAATGTGGCGTTATGTTTGTGAGAAAGGAATGGAAGGAGTTGAAAAGTGATTGGTTGTAAGATTCTTACTAAGCAGTGACTAAATTCTCTAAAGTTTGACTCTTCAATCAAAACTAGAAACTTCAATCAAAACTACAAATTCTAAATAGGTCATTGAATCAGATATACAGTAGCTAATTCTCTTTCATGTCCAGATCACGATTTATACACAACATGCACCCCTTACTCTGCCTCCCTCTCTCTGCCCCTGCCCCTCTCTCTGTCCCCGCCCCTCTCTCTGCCCCCCTGCCTCCTTGCCTACCCTCCTCTACCCCTCTCCCGCTCCTCTGCCGCCACCCCTCTCTCTGCCCCCAAGCAGGTTATACAAGTATCCTAGTACAGACATGGTTGCCTAAATCTGTCCCGCTGCCCAGAGCCCCTCATTAAAAGTGGCATAGATGATTATCTGCCTCTCCTATCTTCTCCTCTCATATCTTCTCCAGCCCAACTGCAGAGGAAAGCAGCTAGCTCTGCTCTTACCTCCCTGGACCTCATTAACAAGACTCTTAACCCAGGAACTACTCATCAAACATCATTAGATATGATGAAATATTTATCTCCTTCTCAGTCTCGCTCTCTCTTTTAGTAAATGTTTGTTCTTGTTCAGTGATTCTACAAGATGGCATTTAGCCATCTTGTCACTTGTTGTTCCGCCTTAGTGTTTGGCCCAGATTGATACTGTACCCCACCCTCTTCTATTCCCATTCAGCCTATCCATCTTTCTCCTAACATTCTGTGGTTTTTACTGTAGTGGTGTATGGATAACAGTTTGGTTTGTTTGGGCGTGGTGGTGGTAAAACATCTGCAGTGTACGTACGGAAAAAGGGAGGAACATTTTGAGAAAAAAGAGAAGAAAGGGAATAAGGGAATAAAAAAATACAGGCCACAGTTTTAATTAAGTAAATGAATAGGAAAAAAATGAGTCGAATAATTAATGAAAGCTTTTAGCTAGCAGCTGCACGAGGGGGGGGGGGGGGGGGGGGGGGTCGCTCGGTAAGGGAGAAGGGGGAAGAACGGGGGGGGGGGTGCGCTTTCCGGCATCTCGCGCGTGTCTGCACACAACACCCTGCACATCTGTCTAAGGCAAGACCTCTCATCCAATCAGCTTCTCCAACAGAGCTAAGGGGAACTGGGTGTCATTTTTCTTCTCTCTTAATATTTTCTTCTTTCTTCCTTTAATCTCTCATGGCACGCCACTGCATGCACTTAATGGTCGTTCATCTCTGGAGGAAGTCCTTATCCACACCCGGGAACGAAAACAAATGGCTTTTTATTTTATTTTCTCTTTTTTTGGGGGGGGGGGGCTCTCTTTTTTATCTGCAAGATATTTTTTCATCTTTGATGTTAGCTGCAAAAGCTAGCTAAAAACAAACATTAACCAATTGACTATTTCTTCCTGTGGAAATTTGGGAGACTCCACTGATAGTGGAGGATGTACAGGTCTCATTTCAATTTCAAGCAAAAAGATTCAGGCCAATTAAAATTGAAAGGGGTTAGAGAATAAGACAACAATGTGTCTGGTTCATTTACTGAAGTGGCAACAAGTCAGCTTTAAATCTCACATTGAAAAATCACAATTCAATTCTCCTCACAAGTGTCCATTCTATTTTCATTTATATGAATCTGTACATAATGAATATATTACATTTATCATACATTGTAGTTATATCATGTATCTTTAAAAGAGCCCAAACACTTTCTATAGCGCTCGGACTACTAGTCTGCATCTCAAATGCACCCTATCCTCTATAGAGTGCACTACTTTTGATCAGGGCCAATATGGAATAGGGTGCCATTCTGGATAACGCCTTAGTATTAAATATGAATACGTTCTAGTAAGCAGTGGTCAAAGTAGCAGAAGAGGACAGAGGACTCACCATAGTACCCACACTGTACGTGGCCGCAGGACCAATCGTGTGGTGATATGGGTCTGCTGTTGCATAGACTCTCCCGTAACTGTATGGGAGAGAGGAGAGAGGGGAGAGAGAGACCACACCCTTGTCTTACAACGTGTCTTAGCTTAAGTGTGTTCAGGATTCATTTTTATCAATTACATAACTTTTATCGTGTTAGACAAAATCAGATATTCATTCAAATTCAGTATTGGGAATTGTTTCTCCTAACGGACCTAACCTCAAATAGGAATCATCTGCACTTCCGGTTTGATTGAATAACGTCCCTTAAGAGTTTTGATAACAGATAAGTAGTGTCAAACCGGTCCACAATGAGACACTAACGCTCTGGGTCGTCGATTTTAACTGGGGTCCGGAGACTAGATCTATAATCATTTCCCCTCTCAGTCACGTTACAGACAGCCCTATGGGATGGAAATGCAATCGATGTCTCGCTATAAATGTACGTCGTAAAGGTGAGAGTGTGTGATTGCAATGATTTGTTTTACCCGTTTCAATTTATGAGAAAGAGGAGGGAGTGTTTTATCTTCTGATGGAGGGAGGGAGGGAGGGATGGGTGGAGGGAGGGAGGGGAGGAGGGATAGAAGGATGGGTGGAGGGAAGGAGGGGTGGCGGGAGGAGTGAAGGGAGGGAGGGGTGAGAAGAGGGAGGGATGGGAGGAGGGAGGGAGGGAGCGATGGGAGGGAGGGAGGGAGGGGAGGATGGATAGAAGGATGGGTGGAGGGAGGGAGGGGTGAAGGGAGGGAGGAGTGAGAAGAGGGAGGAAGGGAGGGATGGGAGGAGGGAGGGAGGGAGGGAGCGATGGGAGGGAGGGAGGGAGGAGGGATAGAAGGATGGGTGGAGGGAAGGAGGGAGGGAAGGGGAGGAGGGATAGAAGGATGGGTGGAGGGAGGGAGGATGGGTGGAGGGAAAAGGGGAGGGGTGAGAAGAGGGAGGAAGGGAGGGATGGGAGGAGGGAGGGATGGGAGGAGGGATAGAGGGAGGGAGGGAGGGATGGGTGGAGGGAGGGAGGGAGGGAGGGAGGGAGGGAGGGAGGGAGGGAGGGAGGGAGGGAGGGAGGGAGGGAGGGAGGGAGGGAGGGAGGGAGGGAGGGAGGGAGGGAGGGTAGAGGGTAGTAATGAATGTAAAACCAGTTAGATAGACAGAGGGAGGAGACAGAGAAAAGGAGTTATGTATGAGGAAGAAAGAGGGATAGAGGGAGATGAAAAGTAAAAAAGGGTGATAGATGTAGAAAAATTTGACCCGAGACTAGAGGACAGAGTATATGAAGCAGAAAGATAGCAGAAAGAGGGGGATATTGGCAGAGAAATAGACAAATACAGGGTCCAATTGAGAGGAAGAGATAGAGTGAGGTTGATAGAAAGAAAATGGAAGCAAGAGAGAGTGACTAGAAAGAAAAAAAGAGAGAGAAATAGACCGTCTGGTCTAGGGTCATCCCTGCCCTTTTCCTGTTCTCAGCTCCTGTCTCTGAAGGCTTATTCCCTGTCTATTCACCAGCACTAGCTCGGAACTAATCCCACCATCCCTACCTCCCTCCCTCCCTCCTTTCATCCCTCTATCCCTCTCTCTCTCTCTGAGACGGGACAAGCCGGGCCGCGTCAACCACTTTATTTATTCCTCTCCTCTACATCCCTCTCTCTAGTCCCTTGTTTGTTTGCTCTCCTCCAAAAACGAGAGATGCCAGTGGAGGTCTGGAGGGCAAAGATAAGGCCCTGTAGGGGTTGGCCTATCAGAGAGAAGAGGAGAAAAGAGGGATGGCAGATAGGAGGGATGAAATGGGGGATGAAAGGAGGGATGGAGCAGAGGTGCAGGGAGGTAATAATGGCATGGTGGGAAAATGAAATGTTGGAGCATGACATAGTTGCAAAGAAGTGCAGAGAAGAGATGAAAGAAAGGAGAGGTAGATGAATGGGAGGAAGAAAGGTAGGTGGTCAATATGTAGGGGAAGAGATGTGAATAGATGGATGGATGAAGAAGGAGGGGTGGAAATAGATGAAAAGGAATCCACGCCATGTTACTACACTAAAAAAACGTTGGTTGTTTGGTTGACCCAACTGCTGGGTTAGAGGCATTGGGTCACTTAGTTGGGTTGTTTCCTTTAAAAACTACTGGGTTATTGGAGCTGGGTTATTGGTGCAGGGTTATTGGTGCTGGGTTATTGGTGCAGGGTTATTGGTGCTGGGTTATTGGTGCAGGGTTATTGGTGCTGGGTTATTGGTGCTGGGTTATTGATGCTGGGTTATTGGTGCAGGGTTATTGGTGCTGGGTTATTGGTGCTGGGTTATTGATGCAGGGTTATTGATGCTGGGTTATTGGTGCTGGGTTATTGGTGCTGGGTTATTGGTGCTGGGTTGTTGATGCTGGGTTATTGATGCTGGGTTATTGATGCTGGGTTATTGGTGCTGGGTTATTGATGCTGGGTTATTGGTGCTGGGTTATTGATGCTGGGTTATTGATGCTGGGTTACTGATGCTGGGTTATTGGTGCTGGGTTATTGATGCTGGGTTATTGGTGCTGGGTTATTGATGCTGGGTTATTGATGCTGGGTTATTGATGCTGGGTTATTGGTGCTGGTTATTGGTGCTGGTTATTGGTGCTGGGTTATTGATGCTGGGTTATTGGTGCTGGGTTATTGGTGCTAGGTTATTGATGCTGGGTTATTGATGCTGGGTTAATGATGCTGGGTTATTGGTGCTGGGTTATTGATGCTGGGTTATTGATGCTTATTGATGCTGGGTTATTGATGCTGGGTTAATGATGCTGGGTTATTGGTGCTGGGTTATTGATGCTGGGTTATTGATGCTTATTGATGCTGGGTTATTGATGCTGGGTTATTGATGCTGGGTTAATGATGCTGGGTTATTGGTGCTGGGTTATTGGTGCTGGGTTATTGATGCTTATTGATGCTGGGTTATTGATGCTGGGTTATTGACATATGATCCAGCGGGTCAGATCAGAAGACTGGAGTTGTAGTTTAGTAGGGGCGTGGCATTCAGATTATTTTTGACCACCTGTTAAGAGTAAATGTCATTCTTGGTCATCTGTTCTGTTGTATAGTTTCCACATGTTACGGTTGAACATTGACATTTCTTTAAATTCAATGAGGCTTACAGAAGTGTATTTTATTTATTTAACTAGACAAGTCAGTTAAGAACAAATTCTTATTTACAGTGACTGCCTACTTGTAAAGCCCCCCCGGCCAAGCCCTCCCCTAACTTGGACAACACTTGGCCAATTGTGTGCCGCCTGAAGGGACTCCTGATCATGGCAGGTTGTGATACAGCCCAGGATCGAACCCGGGTCTGTACCGCTGTGCCACTCGTGAACCCGAGTTCCCTTAACACCTATGTAAATCCTATTGTTTGGACACAATAAGGTGGTTTACCTCATTATAATTTGCAATAAAGAGTGCTATAATTTGTAATAAATTATAATATTACAGAAACATTTGCAGTATGTAAACTTAAGATAATGAACAGGAATTACATTTACTCTTACTTGGTGGCCAATTAGATCTAGTTGAAAGCCACACCCCTAATAAGCTAAGGATTACATTTTTAAAAAATACCCAGAGTTCAACCCAGCATGAGAGCAAAAAATACCCAACTGATGGTTAAGTCTATCCATGCTTGGGTACTCCCAACAACCCAATTTGTTGGGTTATTCACGCAACTCAACTGGTGGGTTCAAAATAAACCAATATTTACCCAGCGCTGAGTTACTAAAGAACCCAAATGGGGTTGTTTTTAACCCAGCATTTTAGAGCGTAGTAAAGAGGTAATGTTACCACTATGCCAGCTGTCATGTCCTTTCTGTTGACATTCACCACTCAAGAACATAGCAGCTGATTGGCTGTGGAGACTTAAGCAGACAGGACATGGCTATGTGTTTGTGTGAAAGAGCTCCCTGGGGAAGCAGAGGCAACAATTCTCTCAGTTCCACACTGATCCACTGCCTCTAAGCCCTCTTAGCCAACAATAAATAACACTCCACCCCTCAGTGAACTGACTGACTCACTTTAAATCACAAGAGCTTAAAAAAGAAGAGAAAGAAAATAAGAAGAGAGAGAACAGAAAGAGAGATGAGAAGATGACACAGAAAAACATACAGGCAGCAAAAAAGAGATCAGTCAGAGGGAGAAAAATAGAGAAATAAATGATTGACAGAGCAAGAGAGAAAAAAGAGAGGGCGATTAGAAGGAGAGAATGAAATAACTCTAGCAGAGAGAGAGATACAGCCAGCCCTTCACCTGCTCTGCTCCTCTGTTCATAATTCCCCTGCGTTGTCTGATAAATCTAACATTATCTGTGGCCTACAGGCTCCCGATGCCACCGTCCTTTATCAGGCCTGACACGCTCAATCTCCCCTAGACTAGTTCTCCCAACGCCCTCACACAACCCTCCCAACCCATGGAGGAGAGCTCCGAGACTGGGTTGACTGAGACTGGCGGCTGGATCGCCCTGGAGGGTCAGTGGCTGAATCTAACAACACAAGGGTCCGGGTGAATCACTAACAACACCTACCCCACCACGGCCCACAACCCAGGGAGTAGAGCTCCGTGCCTGGGTAGACTGAGACCGGAGGCTTGGCCCTCTGGAGGGTAAGTGGCTGGAAGTTTGAGGTTAGTGGGGCAGTGTGTGTGTGTTACCTGTCGCTGTATGCGGTTGCAGCTGTGGCTGCTGGCTGGGCGTATCTGTATGCTGCATAACCTCCCTGTGAAGAAGACAGGAAGAAGACACGCTGTTACTGATAATACACAGAGGTTGCGTGCCAAATGGCACCTTGTTCCCTATATAATGCGGTGCACTACTGCTGACCAGGACCAATAGGACCCTGGTCAAAAGTAGTGCACTACATACGGAATTGTGTGCCAATAGGGATGTACACAAAATAACAGTCATTGACTGAATAAGGTGTAATTTTCTTCCATTAATAAACCCTCTAACACAACAATCAGCGTAGTGCTACAATACTGCAAATACATTTATGAGAGAGAGGGAGAAAAAAAATGCCAGTGCAGCAATTATTGTGAATGAATGGAGAGGGATGGGCCATGTTTGTGTGTGTGTGTGTATCGCCATGGCGATTAACGAGGGTGTAATTAATGTGTGGGGCGGGCGAGAGGCTTATGGAGCAGAGCCAGAGGGAGCTGTTTCTGTGTTCAACAATGGAGAGGGGACAATGTGTGTCTGTGTGTGAGCATGTGTGTGTGTGTGTGTGTGTGTGTGTGTGTGTGTATTTGATGACTTAGAGCCACAGCCCGGGGCCCATTCATATTACCTGTACAAGCTGACATGACACCTGACATACAGGCTAATTGACCATTCAACAGCCCGTGTTCCAATTACAGGAACATCAACTGCAATACTGTTGAACTGCAGTTATACTAGCAAACAAACTCAGACACTGGCTTACATGCAAACACAC